>NW_028258471.1:2305868-2636767 GCF_053883595.1 Heterocephalus glaber | reverse complement strand
TCAACATAGTCTCATTCAAAATTATAGCAGCTGTTCTGGTGGAAATTGACAAGCTGACTCTAAAATTTAAATGGATAAGAAGAAGAAAGAAGAAGAAGATTGAAAGACTTATTTTATTTTTTTGGAAAAACTTATTTTAAAGGACACCAAGTCTTATTTCAGTTCCACTAATTAAAAAAGTGGTGTATTAGTGTAAGGCTAACTCTCCACAGCAAAAACAAAACCAAACAACAGGACTAGAATAGAGCTCAGAAACAGGCCTGCATGTATATGGATACTTGATTTATAACAAAGGTAAGATTTTATAGTAATAAGAAAAGATTGTGTTTTGAATAAATGGTGCTAGGCCAATTAGCCATTTGGAGAAAAATGTCTTGACCCTTACTTTGTACCATAAATAAATCCCAGGTAGATTGTAGATTGTGTAAAACAGTCTCCTGGAAGATTACATTTGAGAGTGTATCTATGATTAGGATAGACAAAGATAAACAGAAAGTAAAAACCAATAATCATAAAATAAAGACTGATAAATTGGACTGCAGTAGGCATCTCTGCCCAATACTAGCAGGCCATCTATCTATCTATCTATCTATCTATCTACTATCACATGCTTCTTGCTTTTCCATAATTTGGCTATATTGTTTTATCTTAGGAGGGTCTGACCGAAGCTTTATGTGACTCAAATGGCCATGTCAGATAGCAGAGTTGAGCCAGTATTGCTCCTTTGCTAATGGCTGCTTCAGAGACTTAAGTCCTAGTCCATGAAATAGCAGGCTTTGGCAGAGTTCACTTCCAGCTGGGGTCAACCTGGCTCCAACCAAATTCCTTCCCCTGAATTATGGCTTCTCACTGACCTGATGGATTGCTGGTTAATTGACATCTGCACCCTTTGATCTCACCATACAGGCAAGCAGTGCCTTCCCCCTTTACATCCCTGCTTGCATATCAGCTATCCCTGCCTGCATATCGGATATTCCTGCCCACCTATCAGCCATCTCCAGGTGCTCCTAGCCAGATGCTTCCAAACACCTCACCCTGTGTCAATAGACATCTTTAAAGCATACCCTTCCTACCCTCCCATGCTTGTAGTAAATAAAATACTGGTGCCCTTGGTACCCCTTGTCTTTGCTGTCCAGAGCAGCACTGACCAGGCCCAAGACCCAGCTTTTTCTCTAAGTCTCATTTCCTGTCTTTATTCTTTAATTCACCTTGTGCTGTCTTGGTTCATAGCAGACCCACTGCAGAGGTTCTGGTAACGACCCTCACCTGTTCCCTATATTGGACTACATTAACATTAGGATATTTCTGCTCATCAAAAGACACCTTTAAGAGTTGTAAAGAAATCACACAGGAATAGTCTCTACACAGTACATATAATGACAAAGGGCTCATTAGAATGTACAATGGGCTTTTGAGTTATGATGGACCTGACATATGAACAACTTGGTTTATGACCAAAATTTTAGTTTTAACTTACTATCAAAGTCTTGAGTTATGACCTGAATGCCAGCTGCTTATGCTTCCAGATCGTCTCAGACACAGATTAAACCCTTAAAGAGTTCTGGAAGGAACATTGCAACATCCTTTCTGTGTGGGGTTAGTTGAGAAATCCTGGGCCAATGTCTCTCTAAAGGACACAAAAAGCTGCCCGTATACAGGAGAGAGAGACTTTGAAGGCTGTGTAGAGGAGCCTGAGCCTTTAATTGACCAACCTGAGTTACAACCAGCCCTCAAGAACAAATTGAGTTCAAAGTCAAGGTCCACTGTAGAAAGATATCCTTATATCAATAAGGAAAAGACAATCTTAAAAAAAAAAAAACCAGGACCCAAGACCTGAAAGAAACATCACAAATTTCATAAATGAGAATGTTTGATGCCACTAAACATGTGAAGAGCTGCTCAAGTCCTTTAGTGTTCAGGGATGTTTAAATTAAAACCACACTGAAGTATTCATACACACTGCCAAAAAGACATCACAATTACTGACTCTACCAAGTGTGGCTGAGGATTTGAACCCACTGGAATGCTCAGCCTGATAGGGAAATATCATCATGGCAGGTCTTTGTTCCCAAGCCCCCCACCCTGGAATCATAAGATGTTTTCTTAAAGCCACCTGCACTGCAAATGTAACTGTTCAAGTGTCCTGACTGCAAATGTGACTGTTCAAGCTGCAAGATGTTCCTACCCAATGTTTCAAGATGTTCTGTTATCTTTGCCCTTCCTCACCCTCTTCAACACCATGGAACCATGCAGAATCCTGACTAAGGCCAGAAAATATCTTCAAGGTCTGGCCCCTGGTGATCATGACCCAGCAGAATGGACAAAAGAGGTAGCCCCTGATGTCAAGCTAGATTGGGACTTTCATACCCCTGCTGGACAAGCTTCTCTCAAACGATATCAAAAGACCATCCTAAGGGGGGTCCGTGCTGGTACCAAAAAGCCTTCCAACATGTCAAAGTTGGCCTTGGTGACTCAGAAACCAGACGAGTCTGGAGACTTCTATGAGTGACTCTGCGAGGTATTCCAAGTCTTCACACCTTTTGATCCTGAAGCCTCTGAGAGCCAGAGAGTGGTCAATGCTGCTTTTGTGGCCCAGTCTGCTCCTGACATCTGCTGCAAACTCCGAAAGCTTGAAGGGTTCACTGGCATGAATGCCACTCAACTCTTTGAAGTCACCACAAAGGTCTTCGCCAATTGAGACTATGAAACCCAACCTGAGGCAGACAAGAAAATGAAACAAAAAGTCTCACTTCTCATGTCTGTGCTCAGGAGACCAGATCCTACTCGAAAAGCAGGACTACCACGCATGGGGGGAAACCAGCAACAGCCCCCCTTGCATCTAGACCAATGTGCATATTGCAAGAGATTGGACAATGGAAGAATGAGTCCCCAATCACAAGGGGGGCACACTTAGTTGGAAGTCCCCCAGTCATGCTAGCCCTCAATATCAATCTGAGCCACCAGTGCCTAACCTGATTGGACTTGCAGAGCCTGAGTCAGATTAGGAAGGACCAGGCTCCTTTACTCTGGGTCCCTGGGAACCCATGGTCAATATGACAGTTGGGGACCAAACAATGACTTTTATGATGGACACAAGGGCTGAACATTCCATTGTGACCACCCTGGTGGCCCCCTTCACCAAGAGAGACGCCACCATTGTGGGTGCAATTGGAGTTCAGATGGCATGGCCATTTTGCCAAGCATGGACTTGCCAATTTGAAGGACATGAAGTGGTCCATGAATTCCTGTATCTGCCTGAGTGCCCTATCCCTCTTCTGGGAAGAGACCTGCTGACTAAACTCAGGGTGTGCATAATATTTACCTTTGAGGGAACTGCTAACCTGACCCTAGATGCCTGGAAAGGACTGACACTGTTTGTAACTGTCCCCAGAGAGGATGAATGGAAACTACACAGTGCCGATCAGGAAGAAATAAATCTCCCAGAGTTATTCGAGACATTTTCAGAGGTCTGGGATGAAAAGTCCCCACCTAGGATGGCTGGGAATCAGCCCCCAATCCTGGTAGAACTTAAACCAGAGGGCAAAACCTCTCAGACTGAGACAATATGCTATACCCAGAGAGGCATGACTTGGGATCCAGGAACATGTCAGCCAGCTGAGGGGTGCAGGGATCCTGAAAGAATACCAGTCCTCTTGGAAAATGCCACTGCTGCCAATTAAAAAGCCAGGTGGAAATGGATACCGACTGGTATAGGACCTCCAGGCAATCAACTATGCCACAGTTACTCTGCATCCAGTTGTTCCAACCCCCTACACCCTGCTGAGTCTGCTCCCACCTCAAGCAGGCTGGTTCACTTGTACTGGATCTTAAAGATGCCTTCTGCCTGTGGCTGGCCCCTGAAAGCCAGCCGATCTTTGCCTTTGAATGGGATACCCCAATACAGAGCAAATGACACAGTTAACCTGGACAAGCCTTCCTCAAGGCTTCAAAAACTCACCACACTATTTGGGGAAGCCCTGGCTGCTGACCTAACTGCTTTCTCAGGGATAAACTAAACTGTATTCTGCTCTCTGCTCCAATATGTAAATGACCTCTTGCCAAGAAGTGAAAATGAACAGGACTGTTGGGAGGCGACACAGGCCCTTCACTGGCTGCTCATGGGCATGGGCTACAAGGTGTCCTGGAAAAAGGCACAAATATGCTGACCTTCTGTTCAGTACCTGGGGTTCATTATAATTAAGAGACACTGCTCCTTGGAAATGGAGAGAAAAAGTCATCTGCTCCCTCCCGAGACCTGATAACAAAAAGAAACTTGGGAATTCCTGAGGGCAGCTCATTTTTGCTGAATCTAGATCCCATGGTTTGCAGAAAAGGCCAAGTACCTCTAGGCTGTCCTGACTGGACCCCAGAGGGTCAACCTCTAAAATGAGAAGTTCAACAAGAATCAGCCTTCAAAAAGATCAAATGCCTCCTCATCAGCACTCCAGCATTAGGATTGCTGGACATGAGCTGAGAATTCAATCTCTTTGTTCATGAAAAAGGCTATGTAGCCCTCGGAGTCCTAACCCAAATGGTAGGGCCCTGACACAGGCCAGTGACCTATCTGTCTAAACAGTTAGACACAGTAGCAGCTGGATGGTCCCCTTGCCTCTGTGCCCTAGGGCCAACTGTCACCCTCATTAAAGAAGCAGAAAAATTGACTTTGGGACAAAACCTCTGGGTAAAGTTTCCCCACTCCTTTATGACTCTGATGAATAACCAAAGACATAAGTGGCTCTCAATCACTAGGATGACATAGTGCCAAGGGCTGCTTTGCAAAAATTCTTGAGTTACTTTAGAGATTATTCAGTCTTTAAATCCAGTCACCTTCCTGCTTACCGAAGAAAGGCCTCCAGACCATGATTATGAGAAAGCCACCAACAAGCTGTTCTTCAGTCAACCTAGCCTCACTGAGGTACTAGAGCCCAGACAGGATGCCACCCTGTTCATGGACAGTAGAAGCTTCATACTATTTCAACAGCTGGCAGGATACACACAGTCACTACTGCAGACCAAATCATCAAGGCAGGACCCCTTTTAAAGGAGTGGTCTGCACAAAGGCAGAGCTCTGGCACTCGTCTGAGCCCTCCGATGGGCAAGGGCAAAGACTATTAACATCTACAATGACATATCTCTAGATATGCTTTTGCCACAGTCCACATCCAAGGGGCTATATATAAGTAAAGAGGACTACTGATAGTAGGAGTTAAAGAGACCAAAATAAAGGAGAGGTATTACAACTCCTGGAGGCTGTCTGCGAACCTAAAAAAGTGGCCATCATACACTGCTGGGGACACCAAAAGGGGCAGGATGCTGTCATCTGAGGAAACCAGATGGCAGACTGGGCAGCAAAAGGGGCCACCCTTACTGGCCCAACGGCACCAACTCAAACTGTTTCCACAGAATTGGCCATACTCCCTGAAGATTGCCAGAATACAGAACCAATATACTCCCCAGAAGAAAATCAGTGGGCCCAGCGAGAAAGGGCATTCAAAGGCTCCAGTGAATGGCGGACTCTGCCAGATCAAAGGACATTCATGCCTCAGAGGAGGGCATACACCCTAGTTCAAGAATTCCACACTTGAACTATCTGGGAAAATCAGCCTCTGAGGCTCTGGTGAGCCAATACTTCTACCTCCCCCAGCTGTCATCCCTCTGTGCCACCATAAATCAGCAATGCCCAATGTGCACCAGGAGCAATTCCCTGCAATGACCCAAGCCAGCCCTGAGAATCCAATACACTCGGATGTCACCCTTGAGGACTTAGAAGTAGACTTTACTGAAGTAAACCTTGTCAGCTAAAGAAATACCTGTTGGTCATTGTCTGCACATACTTGGATTGGATCAAAGCCTGAGTGCCACTCAATTTCTTCACCTTTGGATAGCTGTAATACTTGGCTGCAATGCTGAGCTGTCACACTTGGCTGTAACAAGACAACTCTGATGGGAATGCAAATGGATACCACCACTTTGGAAAATCGAACAATTTCTAGTAAAGTTAAAAACACATATACCTTAGGACTTAGCAATTCATTCCCAGATAAATAACCAACAGAAATGCATAGATGAAGTGTATAAAACATTATGGTGAATGTTTAAACTAAAAAAGTTATCACAGTGAAAGACACATTGGCATTAATCCCCCTCTAAATACTCCTCCTGGCTTTGAACACACTTATCCCATTGTTCCTGCCACTTTCTGAAGCTGTTCTAAAAGTCCCCTTTTGTGAGTCTCTTTAGTTGTGCTGCCCTGGCTGTCTCAATGTCCCTAATCCATTCAAAATGTTTAGCTTTCATGGTCATCTTGATTTTGGGGAGGACATAGAAGTTTCATGGTGCTGGATCCAGTGAATAATGTGGATGAGGACACACCATAATGTTTTTATGGGCCTGCCTTTCTATTGGATGGCACTTGGCAGCAGCATTCACTGTACCTTTTGTCGTACTTCACAAAGACACTTATAAGAGAGGACTTCCAGAACTGCATCAGAAAGTTGCAAGAATGATAAACTCAGTGTGTTTGAAGTGAGGATGAGTATTTTGAGGGGGATTAATGGCAATGTGTCTTTTACTGTAACAAATATTTTAAATGTAAACATTCACTGTATTTTTGATGTGATATCTGTGTCTATACACTGAAAGATAGGTAAGAGAATGCTTATTGCCACATTGTTTGTAACAGTTCAATGTTGGAAATAGATGTCCTTCAACAGATACAGGTGTGTATTGTAGTGCATCATGACACATGCATGAATTGAATACATGGGTACAATTATATGCTTCAATATGGATAGTCTCAAAAACATATATATGGTATAATTCCATCCAAATAAAGTGTAAAAACAAGCAAATCTAAATTATAGTGTTAGAATAAACATTTATTTTGTCACCTGTGTGAGCCGCCATGGTTGTAAAACAGAATAAACTATGGTTAGAAATGAAGGTAGTATTTACTTTCAGGGAGAAGAGAAGGGCTCTAGAGAGGTTTCTGCATTGCTCATAATGTTCTATTTCTTGATCTAAATTATGGCTACGAAGATGTCTTTACTTGGAGATAATTTATTGCACTTATTAATGGTGCAGTTTTCTGCGAATAGATTATACAGTAAACATTTGTTAAGTACCCAGTTGGTGTGTGTGTAGGATGGTGTTGGGCCCTGTGGCTGCTCTTCTTTTCACCCCTTTGTTTACATCACCGTGCTGGAGAAAGCCTATTACTACTAATTGGCTCAAAAATCAGTTCAGGAAATGGGTGTAGCAGGCTCTGCATGCCCACTCTGAGTGTGCAAAGAAGGACTCAGTTGAGCTAAGTCCAGATGAACTTTTGTTTTGATTGGCAGAGTCCACTTTAGTACCTCCCAGTTCATGATAGTTTTTCTGTGCCACATTGAAATTTCCAAGATAATTGCACTGCTGGTGAGCAAGAGACCCCAGCTCCAAAGCTGGAGCGACTCTCTTTGATTCAGGAATCTGATTCTGCCATATGGAAGCAGCATTTGGGAGGAAGCTAGAGAAAGAGCATGCTGGGAACCCAGTATGCTGGAGTGGGTGGGAGGCGAGGTCAAGTCTGAATTGGTGGAGAATTGTGTGTTGGCTACACACTAACTACATTACTTATTTCTTCCAACAATAAGGCTGTAAGAATGGTGGTCCACCTGTTCGTATTTGAAGAGGATTTGTTTGCATAAATTGTTAGTGACATCAGTGCATGTGACAGGCTTGCCTACATCCAGATGGAAGTTCATGTCATAAAATTTAAGAAATAAAACCATTTGAACGTAGAGGTGGTAAAATTGTAAGCAAATTTTTCTTTTGATAAAACTATTGTTATGATATTTTTGTTTGAGCAATCTATAATAACAATAAACATAAACCAGGAATACAAAACCCTTTTCCCTCCCCCCAAAATGAATGATCTTCACTGCATGGATATTCAGAATAAAGGAAAAACACTAAATTAACATTTTACACACATTACATGAAGATAATTCCTAACTACTTTGAAAATTCAATTAGGGAATGTGGTCAAATTTGAATATGACATTTGTGTGCCTTTGTGTGTCAGTAACAGGAAAATAAGCTTCTATTTATAAATATAAAACTAATTTTAGATCATCTTTCAGGAATTATCATCTTGTCAGCCTTAGATGTGAAAAGCTGGCATTTTCTGCAGAAAATATTTCTTTGACTTTTAAAAAATCATATGGCCTCCAGCTACTGGGAAGATTTTTGTTGTTATAATAAAGGTGGCTTCTGAATTGATGGATGAATGTTTTAATAATAGTGTGGTGTAAACCTGGATGACATGCTCATCATAATGCATTTGGTTTATTTTTTGTGAAGGAAATTCTAAGCTCCCCATGGGGGTGCCCCACCCAGACTGGCTAACTACCAGGAGATTCCCCCAAATTAATAACTTTCTTTTGCTTGTGAAAGATCTTGAACTCATTACTGACTTTAGGTAGGTGTTAGGAGCAAAACCATCTGACCAAACAGTCTCTAAAATAGAATTAGAGCAATTAGAACAATGGAACTGAGAAAAATCACTCCCTTCCACCCAGTTAAGTTTGAACAGAACCCTGGAGCCATTCTTCCTTCCACTGTCCTGAGAGAAGTATTGAGACCCCTGCAGTGGGTCCCAATCTCCTGCTCAGTGCTATAGCACAAGGTGAGAAGAAAGACAAAGAGACAGAGTTAAAGAGAAAAATGGAGAGCCAGGATGGCCAGTGCTAAACAGCAAAGATCTTGGCCAGCCAAGACCATTGATATTTATTGGTAACATCACAGTTAGTTCAGAATAAAGGGGCCACATGTAGTTGTTAGGGATACATTGGTGATGCAGGCAAAGCTTATAAAGGAAGAAACAAAGCATTTTTGTTTTGTTTTGTTGTTTTGGCACTGGGGATCGAACTCAGGTCCTTCTGCTTGCGAGGCAGGCGGCAGAACCACTGAGATAAATCCCCAGCTTTAACAAAACATTTTTGAACTAGGAACAGAACAGACAAAATATAGGTTGGGGTTAATAATTAACCTGGTCTTTTTAGTAAAGAAGGTTTCAACTCTGGGAATGGAATTTGCGTATAACTCTGACCTTGGCTGTGTTTTATCTCATATTAAGCCCCATAGTTTCACAGGCCATTTCTCTGGTCTCTGCCATGGCCATTGGTGGTGGAGATGGGGTTGATATTGGCCCAAGCATCAACTAAAATGCTCTATGAGTCATGTAAGCTTTGGTCGGACTCAGTTCTTTAAACATGCCAATTGCAGGGTTAACTCTTTACAGCCTACACTGCTCAGAGCCTGCTTTGGGCATAATCAGTGGGGCAGTCTGCCACAGAGAAGTAGAGAATAACAACAAAAACCCAGAAGATCCCCCCCCCCCCCCGGAGATCTTTGCTGCTCTAGGCAAGAGCACAGATAGGTTGGATCTCTTGGCCTGACCTTTAG
Organism: Heterocephalus glaber; assembly: GCF_053883595.1. Lineage (NCBI taxonomy): Eukaryota > Metazoa > Chordata > Mammalia > Rodentia > Bathyergidae > Heterocephalus > Heterocephalus glaber. Next base: position 2,627,320 of record NW_028258471.1, on the reverse strand, counting down.
TCACCTTCCCCTATTTAAACCTTATTAAGGGTTCATGAATATGCACTACATCTCCTACATGTAATTAAGATCAGAGTGAATTCTGGGACAGGCATGCATGCTGGGAACAACTGAGATGACACAGCACCCTGTCAATCATTTATGCCAAGCACACTTAGATGCCTGGGAGGCATCGGGGCTGAGGTAAATAGCCTTTAAATTCTGAAAGCCTGACTTACCTGTGTGCACAGCTTTTTGCTTACCTGTCATCCCAGTACCACTTTTCTGTTTGTGCCATATTTTTGTCAGCATAGATTTGCACTGAGCAGATTTCCCCATGATCATCAATAAAGGTAGCTGGTTTTCACTTGCCATCAGGTATGCACTTGCAATTCATTGCTCATCTTACACAAGAGTCTGGAATTAATTTGTTAAATTCATCATGTGGTAACAGAATGACTAATAATCTTGTATCTGAAAATGTTTGAAATTTAAAATGAAAAGCAGAGGAATCTTAAATGGTACAACTCTGGGTACCATAACAAATAAAGTGGGACATTCTGATCTTAGGGAGTCAGGGATTAACATTTTTGGTCAGGGAAAATTCCTACAGAAAAGCCAGTCTTACCTATGGCATTATTATGACTCTGCCACAGTCAGGTCTTGTAACCTGTCCTTACTCTTCATCATCATCATTTTTTTTTTTTTTCATTTCTGAACCCATAGGCCCTTTCAAAGCTTTGTGACAGAAGTGGTCACCTGTATTTGTTTTCATAAATTGGGCCTTGGTGAGTTGATAATGCCTTGTATATGCAATTTCCATTATTGGTCCCAAATTAAAGATGAGGAAGTTAGGGCTCAAAGCCATATCCTTTTTAGCACAAGGAATACAGGCTTATGATTTTTATACTATGGGTCTACACTACCTAATATGACAGCCATTTGACACATTTAGCTACTGAGTACTTGAAATGGGACTCATGTTGATATAGGGAGTAAGACATGGCAAAGCTGGCTGGGGAAATAAGCAGGACATTTCAATTATAAGATCCCAGCACAGCAGCTCACAGCACAGAGGAAGAGGCTTCCTGGTCAATATGCCACAGCTCCCAGTGCAGAGTAGGAGGCTTCTGGGCCAACCTACCACCGCTCCCAGCACAGAAGAGGTGACCCTTGCACGGTGCCAGCAGCACCCCTGCCCCGCATCAAAATGAGAAGACATGTAAACATACCTCAGAACCAGACTTCCAGATCACCTACAGCAATCCCAAAGGAAAGCGAGATGGTCTGATACTGAACCACCTGGACTTCCTGAACTAGCAACAAAAGAGGATCTGGAAAAAATGAAATCAGAAATAATTTCTCACATGACAGCAGAGATTGTGTCCATAGTGCAAGACATGATTAATAAATCTAGAGAGCGGGGCTGGGGATTTAGCTCAGTGGTTTCGCTGCCTGGCCTTCAAGCAAAAGAACTCGAGTTCAATCTCTGGTACCAAAAACAAACAAAAGAAAAAACAAACAAAAAATCTAGAGAGGACACAGATAAAAAAAATAGAGGAGCTGAGGAACATGATGGAATCCCAACATAGGAAACAAATGGAATCCATAAAACAGATGCAAACAGATTTCCAGGAGATTAAAAACTCCATTGAAAGTCTATGTAGCAGAATGAGCCAATGTGATCACAGAATTTCAGATATAGAAGATAAGATTGTAATTAGTGAGGAGGAAAAGAAAAATTTCTTTAAAGTAGTAAGGGACCATGAGAAAACAATCCAGCAGCTGCTATATGATGCAAAGAAGAATACCATAGGACTGATTGGTGTCAATGAAGAAACAGAGAGTGCAGATGACATAAAAAAAACTGTTCAAAGAAATGATGGCAGAAAACTTCCCAAGCAGGGGAAAAGAACTTAACATACAGATAAGTGAGGTATATAGGACTCCAAATAGCCTTAATCAAAAAAAATCTACACATAGGCATACAATTGTTAAGATTCCAGAAACCCAACAGAAGAACAAAGTTCTACAAGCAGTTAGAGAAAAGAAATAAATCACATACAAAGAAAAGCCCATCAGAATCACAGCAGACTTCACAACACAAACCCTCAAGGCAAGAAGAGCTTGGAGTGATGTATTCCAAGCCCCAAAGGAAAACAGCCTCAAACCCAGATTGATGTACCCTACAAAACTATCTTTCAAAACTGATGGAGAAATATGATACTTTCATGACAAAGAGCACCTTAGGAGTTTCATGAATACAAAACCAGTGCTCCAAAATATTTTAGACAAAATCCTAGGAAAAGACAATGAGGATCACAACCCCAGGAAGCACAGCAGAATGAATCCACTGGACATGAAAAGAATTAAAAGCAAAGGGGGAGAATCTAACAAAAAGAAAAAAATCATGATAATGATAAGTCAATAGGTATCAGTTATAATGATCAATGTTAATGGTCTTAACTCACCAATCAAAAGAAATAGACTAGGGCCGGGTATTTAGCTCAGTGGTTTCACTGCCTGCTGCACAAGTGCAAGGACCCGAGTTTGATCCCCGGTACCAAAAAAAAAAAAAAGAATTAGACTGGCAGAATTGGGTCAAGAAGCAAGATCCAACAATATGCTGCATACAAGGAACACAATTCAAAAACAAACTCATAGACTGAAAGTTAAAGGATGGAAAACAATACACCATGTGACAGGAACCCGAAAAAAAGCAGGAGTAGCTATCCTCTTTGCAGATCAAGTGGATTTCAAACCAACACTGATTAAGAGAGACAAAAAAGGACACTACATCCCTGTAAAGGGAACAATCCAAGAGGAAGAGATGACAATCATAAATATCTATGCACCAAACACTAGTGCACCCAACTATATAAAACAAATACTAACCATCATGAAAAATCATATAAGCACTAATACAACAGTAGTGGAGAACGGCAATACTCCACTGTCACAAATAGATAGATCAACTAGACAAAAAACAAGTAACGAAATGCTAGAACTCAAACTCTTGACCAAATGAACTTAACAGATGTTTACAGAGTGTTCCACCCCCTAAAATCAGAATATATATTCTTTTCAGCTGCACATGGGTCATTCTCCAAAATACACCACATACTTGCTCATAGAACATGTTTAAGTAAGTGCAAAGGAATTGAAGTTCTCCCCTGTATATTATCAGACCATAGTGTGATGAAATTGGAGACCAATAGCAAAAGAAACCGCAAAAATTTCATAAACACATGGAAATTAAACAACACACTTCTAAATAACCAATAGGTCACAGAGGAAATTTAAAAAGAAGTCAGACAGTTCCTTCAATTAAATGACAATGACAATACAACATATCGGAATCTATGGGACACAATGAAAGCAGTCTTACAAGGGAAATTCATAGCAGCGAATACTCATACTAGGAAAACAGAGTGAGCCCATTTAAACAACCTGATGCTGAACCTCAAGCTTTTAGAAAAAGAAGAGCAGGACAAACCCAAAGCTCATGCAAGGGAGGAAATTATAAAGATCAGAGGAGAAATCAATGCAATGGAGACTAAGAGAACAATACAAAAAAAAAAAAATCAATGAAGCCATGAGTTGGTTCTTCGAAAGAATAAAATTGACAAACCCTTAGCCAGCCTTAGCAGAAAAAGAAAAGAAAAGGCCCAAATCCATGCAATTAGGAATGAAAAGGATGAAATTACAACGGACCCAGCAGAAATCCAGAAGATCCTCAATACCTACTTCCAGAACCTATATGCCAATAAGATGGAAAACACAGAAGAAATGGACAGATTCCTAGATACGTATGAATTACCAAAGTTGAACAAAGAAGATCTAAAAATTATTATTTTTTCTTTTTTCCCCCCATTAAGTTTATTGGTACATTTTAGGTATAAAATACATTTACATACATCATTGGGATCCTGTACCATTACATGAGTATATTGGTTCTTATTTTTTTTTCCCCTTCCCCTACCCTCCCTTCACCCCCTCCACCCTTTCCTATTTGCAAAGATTTTGCTTCCATTTTTTTCCTTTTCTCATACTTTTTCTTTTCCCTTTTTTCCTTTCCCCTACCCCTCTCATGTCCCCTGCTCCTTTAGACCTTTACTTCCTATTACACAATATCAATTATACATTTTTAAAATGAAAATATCAAGACCTAGGAGACATTACCACAGATTTTACAGAATTTAAAAGGATATATAAAGCATATTTTAAAAATATGTTTTGAAATAAATTTGACAACTTCTAAGAAGTATCTTGGAAGACAAATTAATGAAACTAACTCTGGAGGAAATAAAATAGCACCTATTAAAGAAAGTATATTCCTAGCTTGAAAACCTACCTATATGACAACAGCAGGCTTGATACATTTTAACTGATGAATTATATCAAAAATTTAAAGCAGAGAAAAGAAGGAACACTTCTCCTCTCATTTTTGGAAATCAACATTGTGCTAATACTGAAACTGGATAAAGATAATAGAAGAAAAAAGTATGAACATAGGTAAAAATGTGTTTAACAAAGCAAACTATTAGAAGTCAGATCTGGCAGGATGTAGAAAGTGGTTTTATTATAGGCATGGCAGTGTTGGTTCAGCATTGGAAGATCCACCCCCAAAAGTCATCATTTTAACAGAGGAAAGGAAAAAGCCATATGATCTTGTTACTAGTTGGAGAAAAAGTATTAGACTAAATTCCACAGCTGTTCATGGTAAAAGCTATCAGGAGACTAGAAGTAGAACCGAACCTTCTCAACACATTAACGACATGTACTCCATACTTCCAGCAAGAATGCCTTATATGAATGGAGAAGATACAATGCTTTCTCCTTAAGGTGGGGAACAAGGGCAGATATGCTTATTCTTCGTCTGTCCATTAAACTTTGAAACCTAGGCCCAAACCAAAATAGTCTGGCAATAAAATGACACAACTAGGATAGCATTGGCAAGGTAGAAGCAAAATCTTTATATGTAGATGAAATGATCATCTACAGAGAAAATACTAAGAAATCTCTAGGAGCCCCTAGAACTTGTATTTGAATTTAGCAGGATTAGAAAACAAAAGGTATATATAAAAATTCAGGTCTATGTATCCTTGCTATAAATGAAGAATTGGATATTGAAATTTAAAAGTTATGTAGGAGTACAAAGGACCTAGAAAAGAAAAAAAAAACAATATTGGAAGACGTTTAGTACCTAATTTTAAGACTTCCTCTAAAGCTACAATAATCAAGGCAGTGTTGGTGTAAGGAAAAACATACAGATCATTTGAATAAAACAGAGAATCTGGAAATAGAACCACACATGTATGGTCCACTGAGTTTTGAAAGATTATTTAACATTAATATTTTATGGAATATAAACTCAATTCAAGAGCTGAGGAAAAGATAGTGTTTTCAGCAAACAGCACTAGAACACCTGGTATCCATATATAAAAAATTAACCTCAACCCTTTATTTACATACATAAAAATAACTGAAGGGATCTATGAACCTAAATAAGAAAGCCTAAAAGTATAAAACTTTAAGAAGAAATTATAAGAGAAAATGTTTATGAATTTAGAGTAGGCAAGAACTACCTAGGATACAAAAAACATGATGTATAAAAGAAAAAAATTGATAAATGAGATTCCATCAAAATTTAGAACATTAAATGACATCATTAAAATGAAAAGTAGTCCTTAAACAGACCATATTTACAATGCATAGAACCTATGATGAGAATATATAAAGAATTCTTACAGCTCATTAATAGACAACCCAATTAAAAAGTAGACATAAGAAGGTGATAAATAGCCAGTACAGCACAAGGAAAGATGTGCAACTCTAAAATCAGAAAAATACTAATTGGTACAATAATAAGATTGAATTATACACTCATTAGGGAGATGAAGTTAAAAGTTTTAAAAGCCTTTTCATGACATTTTCTTTTTGTTGGATTCTCCCCCTTTGCGTTTAATTTGTCACTCCTAATGGGTTCATTCTGCTGGGCTTCCTGGGGTTGTGATCCCATTGTCTTTTCCTAGGATATTGTCTAAAATTTTTTGGAGTGCCAGTTTGGTATTCATGAAGTTCCTGAGGTGCTCATTATCATGAAAGTATCTTATTTCTCCAACAATTTTGAAAGATAGTTTTGCAGGGTACATCAATCTGGGTTGGAGGCAGTTTTCCTTTAGGGCTTGAAATACATCACTCCAAGCTCTTCTTGCCTTGAGGGTTTGCATTGAGAAGTCTGCTGTGGTTCTGATGGGCTTTCCTTTGTATGTGATTTGTTTCTTTTCTCTCACTGCTTGTAGAATTTTGTTCTTCTGTTGGATTTCTGGAATCCTAACTATTATACACCTATGTGTAGATTTTTTTTTGATCAAGGCTATTTAGAGTCCTATATGCCTCACTTATCTGTATGTCACATTCTTTTCCCCTGCTAGAGAAGTTTTCTGCCATCACTTCTGTGAACAGTTTTTTTTATGTCATCTCCACTCTCTCCTCTTTCTTCATTGACTCCAATCAGTCTTATGTTATTCTTCTTTGCATGGTCTAGCAGCTGCTGGATTGATTTCTCGTGTTCCCTTACTATTTCAAAGAAATTTTTTTTCCTGGTCACTAATTGCAATCTTATCTTCTATACCTGAAATTCTATCTTCACACTGGTTCATTCTGCTGTGCAGACTTTCGATGGAGTTTTTAATCTCCTGGAAATCTGTTTGCATCTGTTTTATGGATTCCATTTGTTTCTTATGTTGGGATTCCATCATGTTCCTCAGATTCTCTATTTTTTAATCTGTATCCCTCTAGATTTATTAATCAAGTCTTGCACTATGTGCACAATCTTTGTTGTTATCTGAGTAATTATTTCTGATTTCATTTTTCCCAGATCCTCTTTTGTTGCCCATTCAGAGAGTCCAGGTGGTTGAGTATCAGATTGTTCCATCTCCTTTCCCTTTGGGGTTGCTGTAGGTGACCTGGAAGTCTGTTTTTGAGGCTTGTTTATGTGTCTTCTCATATTCATGGTGGGGGGGTATTTTTCTGGCACTGGCGCAACTCACCTTCTCTGCCCTAGGAGTGTGGAATGGCAGCAAGGGAGCCCCCTTCCGGGGGCTGGGACTGGCTCACCTTCTCCACCCTAGGAGAATGGAATGACAGTGGAGGAGCCTCCTCCCGGGTGTTGGGATTGGCTCATCCTCTCTGCCCCAGGAGGGGGAATGGCAGCAGGGGAGCCTCCCTCTGGGTGCTAGACCTAAAAATTCTAAACAACCCAATATCAACCAATGAAATTGACAATGAAATTAAAAACTTACCAACTAGGAAAAGTCCAGGTCCTGATGGTGTCACTGCTGAATTCTACAAGACATTTAGAGAGGAACTACTGCCACTACTGTTTAAACTCTTCAATGAAATTGAAAGGGAAGCAATACTCCCAAATTTATTCCTGGAAGCAAGCATCACCTTGATCCCCAAAGCAGAGAAAGACCTAACCAAAAAAGAGAACTATAGGGCAATCTCACTAATGAATATAGATGAAAATATCCTTACCAGGATACTGGCAAATAGAATGCAGAAGATCAAGAAGATCATACACCGTGACCAAGTGGGATTCATCCCAGGGATGCAGGGATGGTTCAACATACGTAAATCAATCAATGTAATACACTGTATCAATAGAGCCAAGGACAAAAACCATATGATCATCTCAATAGATGCAGAAAAAGCATTTGACAAAATCCAACATGCATTTATGATAAAAACCCTACAAAAAATTGGAATAGATGGTCTCTACCTCAATCTGATAAAAGCCATGTATGAAAAACCAACAGCCAATATCATACTAAATGGTCAAAAACTGAAATCCTTCATACTAAAATCAGGAACAAGACAAGGATGTCCACTATCACCACTCCTGTTCAATATAGTTTTGGGAACATTAGCCACAGACAAGAGAAAGAAATAAAAGGAATAAAAAGTAAATGAATTAGTAAATGAATAGTAAATGAATTCAGATTGTTATTACTTGCAGATGACATGTTACTCTATATAGAAGTCCCCAAGAACTCCACCAAAAGTCTTCTAGACTTACTAACCAAATTCAGTAAATTAGCCGGATACAAAGTCAACACACAAAAATCAGTAGCTTTCCTCTAGACTAACAACAGACTCACTGAGAGAGAAATAGGGCAAATAATTCCTCTCACAATAGCATCCAAAACACTGAAATACCTAGGAATCAACCTAACAAAAGAAATCAAGACCTTCTCTCAAAACTATAGCACTCTGAAAAGAGAGATTGAAGACAATATCAGAAAATGGAAAGAGATCCTTGCTCCTGGGTAGGAAGGATCAACATAGTGAAAATGGCCATACTTTGAAAACTGCTATATAGATTCAGTGCAATCTCAATTGAGATCTCAGAAGCCTACTTCATGGACCTTGAGAAGACAATCCAAAAATTCACTTGGAACAAGAAGAGACCCAGAATAGCAAAAGAAATTCTAGTTAACAAAGACATGGCAGGGGATATTACAACCCCCAACTTGAAACTATAGTACAAAGCTACTGTGATAAAACAGCATGGTACTTGCAAAGAAACAGACCTGAGGACCAGTGGAACAGATTAGAAGATGCTGAAACAACTCCAGACACACTCAGCCACCTCATGTTCAACAAAGGAGCCAAACACCCTCACTGGAGGAAAGATAGCCTCATTAATAAATGGTGCTGGAAAAATTAAGTTTCAACTTTCCAAAGACTAACACTAGACCTATATCTCTCATCATGCACTAAACTAAAATCGAAATGGATTAAAGATCTAAATGGATTAAAGAGCTATTAAAACAGAAACACTAACCTGGCTGGAAGAGTTTAGGAAGAACTCTTAAAGACATCAGTGTAGGAAAAGAGTTTTGGACAAAACCTCAGTTGCCCATGAACTAGCACAAACAATCAACAAGTGGGATCTCTCCTTATTAAAAAGCTTCTGCACAGCAAGAGAAACCACCAACAGCAAGAAGAGACAACCCACAATGTGGGAAAAAATCTTCACCAGCTGTCCCTCAGACAAAGGTCTGCTATCTCAAATCTACAAAGAACTTAAAAAAAAAATCAGACCTCCCAAATTTAAAGACCCAATCCAAAAATAGGCATCTGAAATGAACAGACATTTCTCAGACAAAGAAGTAGAAATAGCAAATAAATATATGAAAAAATGTTCAAAATCACTGGTCATTCGAGAGATGCAAATGAAAACAACGCTGAGATTCCACCTCAGTTCAGAAAGAATGGCTGCTCTCATGAAATCAACCAATAACAAATGCTGGCAGGGCTGTGGGGAAAGAGGAACCCTGCTTCACTGCTGGTGGGAGTGTAGACTGGTGCAAGCACTGTGGAAATCAGTATGGACATACCTCAAAGAACTAGGACTGGAAGTCCCATTTGACCCAGCTATTCCTCTGCTGGGTATCTTCCCCAAAGAATTAAAAGAATCATTCCACAGTGATATATGTGCACCCATTTTCATAGTAACACAGTTTGTAATAGCTAAAACTTGGAAACAGCCCAAATGCCCATCAACTGGAGACTGGATAAAGAAAACTGTGTGTGTGTGTGTGTGTGTGTTTAAATAAAATGGAGTACTAGTCAGCCACAAAAAACAAGAAATTAGAGATATTTATAGCTAAATGGATGCACATTGAGGCAATACTCTTAAGTGAAGTAAATAGGACACACACGTGTAAATACCAAATGGTTTCTCTAGTGTGAGAAACTGAAAGTGTAAATAAGGACTGAAAGGTATAATAGATAATGTGAAATAGGAAGAAAAGGGGCAAAGGAGAAGCGGAAGTGGGAGGGGTAGAGGAAAAGGAAAAAAGGGAATGGAATTAATATGACAAAAGGAAAAAATGGAAACAAAGTCTTTGTAAATAGGGAGGGATGGAGGGGTTGAAGGGAGGGCAGGGGAAGGGAGAAAAAAATAAGAACAAAGAGTGATTTTGTAAAGGTGCAAATTTCCAATGATGAATATCTTTATATTGTATACCTAAAATGTACCAATAAAATTTAAACAAAAGATCCCAGCACAGCACCAAATAATCCCCAGGAGCCCGTATGTGAAACTTCTCCAGGGATCCCATGAGATGTGGATGACATATAAGGACACAGATGCCATGAGGAGCCTGCTATTGTGATTCTTCATGGCAGCCCACTCTGTGTCTTCCAGAATACAGTTTTATTTTTGCTTTTATCCTTTCCTCTCTTTGGCCCAATTTTGCTCTACAAAGCCAGTTTTTCTCTTACTCTTTCACCCCTCATTTTTCAAATAAACTTTGGCATTGCTTTTAGCTTGTCTTGTCCAATTCTTTCAAGCAAGAAGAACCTTGAATATTTTTAATTGATGAGCCATTTCTAAAGTAACTACAGGTCACCAATGTGCCTCAGAAGGTTAACTTTTAATTTTACTTACTTTGACTTTAAAAACTGGCATACAATTTAGTTACTGGAAGACTAATAAGTATGTTTGGAAGAACACTTGTGTCTCATTTTTAAAACTGTTTTATGAAATATAACTACAGATCAGTTATTTCCAATGAAAGTTTACTCAAGTTTATACACACTTTGGTTCCATTGAGGACAGGTCTGAAAGGCCATTTTAGCTTCAGGCCACCTTGCTACTGGGTTCCCTGAAGTCTTTACTGACTCAGCCTCTCGGTGCTTATTTTCTTTCAGCCTAATTCTATATCTTTCTTGTCCCTTTCAAATGTATTTGATTCCAAGAGTTTTTCCTAATGGACCTTCTACCCACAAATAGCTGTCTCAGAACGTGCTTCATGGAAAATGCAACTTGTCATAATAAATTTATTTTAAATAATAGAGTAGTCACTTGGGACTACTGGGACCTCAAACATCTGGAGTCTCAAATATTCACCTATTCAGGATATCACAGCCAGCCAGTTTGCACTGTCGTGGGTACCCTTGAGTGAATTCCCTTAACTGAGGGCAGTGGGTAACTCCAAGAAAAAAAATGATGCGGGCATGGCTGGACCAGTGAATTCTAAGGTCTTTTCTGAGTATCTATAAATACAGTTGTACCTATAATTGTGTATTATGTCTCTGGTGCCCAGGGACTGGAGCTGAAACTGAAAAATGGTAAAAAATTTTTCTCTGGGGCTGGAAGAGGAAAGAAAAGATCTTTACCAAGTAGCAAAAATGGAGCATCTGGGCCGGGGATTTAGCGCAGTGGTTTCACCGCCTGCTGCGCAAGCTAAAGGACCCTTCGATCCCCAGTACCAAAAAAAAAAAAAAGAAGCATCCATCAGACAGCGCTCAGTGTTGTGCACTGAGCAGAAGTAGGTTGGTACAGAGGCTTCACTTGAGGCACTTGAAAGACGTGGCGGGCAAAGTTCTGAATAGTGTATCTCTCTGTTCATTTGTGCAGAAAGAGAGTAGCCTGAAGAAAGAAGTACACTGCTTCATGGGCAGTGCATGACCACCATCTCTAAAGATCTGAAGGGAAGGCCGGGGATTTAGCTCAGTGGTTTCACTGCCTGCTATGCAAACCAAGGACCCGAGTTCGATCCCCGGTACCAAAAAAAAAAAAGATCTGAAGGGAGAATCTGAACGACAGGAGGCAGAGGATTTGAAGCAGAGTCATATGCATTGGGTTTGAGAATGAATAGTGTGAGAGAATATTTATGTCTCAGGAGGCTGTTCACCAAAGACTCCTTGCTGCAAAAGGAGTTCTTAATCATCAGACAAATGGAAGAACTTTGGGTCACAAAGGCTCCCACATCTCAGTACCCAGTCAGAACCACCCTGACTGCACCTAACAGGGTGTCTGGAAAGGGTTATCTGGGTACAATGTATAGCAGATTGGTTGTTTTGCATTCTTTCAATCATATGGAGGGAAGTGATATATTTTCATTGAAATAGATTCTCATTCTTGGCTTAGATTTATTTTTCCTACTTACTGCCATTACTAGGTGAAGAGGAAGAAAGTCCATATGGTCTTGTGACCACAGGAATGAAGACTGGAATATTTTCCCTTCTAGTAATTTTTCCCTTCCTTTCCATCTCATTGTTATATACAGGGTATGTTAGCTTATAAATTGAGAATCAGTATGGACTGTGATAGAGCTAGACGAAAAATGCACATCATCTAGAAATTGTTGAATTGTTGATTGGATACATCAACCCTTGAGGCTCTGGTTTTACTAATGGGATGAGTGTGAAGATAGTTGCACATGGTAGATATAAATGTTTGAAGGTATGTTTTGGAGAAGTGAACATGGAGAGTATATATACATAAAGATGGTGAAGAGTTAGAAGGTGGACTGCTGTGAACGTTATTATTTTGATGGTATTGACTGCTTGGTATTTGAAACTTGAAGAATCTACCTTTGGGTGAGTCTTGATGAGAGGATTCCAACTTCTGTACAGAAAGCCACATAGTTTTCCCTGACCTATAAAAACTATGGTACGTACATGTGACCAAATCAGATGCCCCTATCTGGAACTCTGAATCTCAAGTGAGTGGTGCAAAAATTTATCTTTGCTAGTGTTGGGGTCAAGGAGTATTCAGAGTTCATCTAGGGTATCATGGACAGGGCCCAGTAATGGTGACAGGTCTGCCTGAGTCAGACTGCTCTGTGACATGGCCTCAACTCTGTTCTGTGCTTGTCTCTTCAGTCCTTTCTGTTCCTGCCTGTTTTCTGAGCCTCTTTTTAGTGCTTTTCTGTCAATAGGTGATTGCACAATGTCTTTCCAGTGCATTTCTATTCAGTGTCAGTTGGCTATATTGAGATTTTATATTGATGAAGGATCCTTGACTCATGATAGGATATTCTGAGAAACTCATTGCAAAATAAAAATATCATAAGTTTAGAATGCATTTCATACATCTCATCTGCTGAATGTCATAGCTTGACCTCGCCTCCCTTAGCTGTACTCAGAACACTTACATTAGCCTATAGTTTGGCAAAATCATATAACACACAACTTATTTTATAATAAAGTGTTTAATATCTCTTATAATGTATTGAATAATGTACTGAATATGAGAAAGAGAATGGTTGTATGGGTACAAATTCAAAACTCAAAGTTTGTTTTCTACTGAATGTATATTGCTTTTGTCCCACTGTAAAGTCAAAAAATCTTGTTGAACCATAGTAAGTAGGAGACTGTGTGTGTGTGTGTGTGTGTGTGTGTGTGTCTATTTTTACAACCAAAAAGCCTCTTTCCTTTTCTCTGGATGTATTTAGGATTTTATTTTTGTCCTTTGCTTTCTGAAAGTCACAATGATGTAGTTAAACAGCAGGGATCTTAAAATTCACTGTTCTGATCCTCAGTTGAGACATTTCTACCTGAACATGTGTGTCTGTCTTCAGCTCTTGCCTCTTCCTAGGAATGCTATTCATTAAATTGCTCCCATGTATGTCTTCTCTTTTCTCTGTTTTTTTTTGTCTCTTTGTCTTAATGTTGTACATGCTGGCATATTTTCAAGAATTTAGTCTTTCCACTCTTCTATCAACTAAACTAACTAAAATGTTATTTTAGCAGTGATAGTCTTATTTTTAAATCATTTTTCTTTTTCTCCACTATTCTTCTGCATTTTTGTTTTGTTGTGTGGATGCAGCATCTTTTTATCTCCCTGGAAATACTAATTAGAGATTTTTCACTGTAATTCTTTTCTGTTCTTTACTCCAAGGTAATTTTATACTGTATTCTTCTTGGCCTTTCTAAATCATGTCTGAGATGTTTTTCAACAGTTTGATGACCTTAGATGTTCAGAAATGAGACAATAGGAAGGCCACTGAGGAGACCTATGTTGGTGGGGGCTTTGGCTTTACAGCATGGGAGGGTCTCTAAATGTCAGAGAAGAAACCCTTCTGCACACTAGTTCTTCCCCCAAGGTTCATTCATATTTCTTGTAGAGACAAAATTCCAGCTTTATTTTAGGATTTTCCCTCCTTCAGACTTGGATGCAAATGGCTGGCTGGTAGGTGTTTTGCAAGCAGAGATGTTGAGGGAAATGTCAGGGGGACTATCTTTTCTATAGATGTTCATTAGTGACTCTCTTTCCATCCTCATTGCTTGCACCGGCCCAGCATTGTTTTTACCTTCTCCATAGTCTCTTCTGCTCAGCTACATTTAACACTCCTCTATCTGCTTTGGATGTTATAGGGTGCTGAAATCTTAAGTCTTCTGGTGGGTCTCTCTTGGGTTTTCTGTAGAGAGAAGTGATGAATGTAAGGGTAGAGTCTGTCATTTTGAACTAGAAGCTGTAGGTTTTTTGGCTTTTAAATGCCTCTTTAATGTGCTCAATGTCCCTAATCATGGAGTCCCTGCATTAGTCAGCTTTCTCATGACTGGGACAAACTATCTGACATACACAATGTATAGGAGAAAAGGTTTATTTTGGCTTATAGCTTTGGAGGTTTCAGTCCTTGGCTGGCTGGCTCCAAATTAGAAACATCATGGCAGAAGAGCATGGAGGAGGAAAGCTGCTCAACTCATGGTGGCCAGAAGCAGAGAGCAGGGGAAGAGCCAGAGAAGAAGGGGCCAGGGACTAGATATAGGCCCCAGGGCCACCTCACCCTCATAATGCATCCAGACACACTCCAGAGTTGTGCTTTACTAGTTGTGCTCTCAAGGCAAGCAAGTTAATAATCAGTGTTAACTATCATGGTCCCCCTGGCGTATAGTATACTTTTCCATTTGGTTCTCACAACCCTCATCACTGGGCAGGCTTGAGTAAATGGAGTTGCAGAAATAATCAGTAAAGTTTCACCAAGTAGGGACCTCTTGATCAGAATAGTGAGAAGACATCTCTACTGCTTGTCTGAAAGCCAATGGGGAGGTACTTGATGGAATAAGGCTCAGGCTAGACCTTGGAAGAGGCAGCAGGTGAGTAGGATTATAGGCACAGTAATGCCTACTCAGCTGTTGCTAAGAGCCTAAGTGGATAGTGGGGGGAGATGAGAGATGAGCTAAGTGATAGCCAGAGAGGGCCTCAAAGAGCATATAAGGTGATATAAGCCATTGGGTCTGTAGGAAACCTGAGCAAAAGTCCTGCTGATGAGGGTAAGTTTGAAGCCAGGAAATAACATTGTCAGCAGTGTTAGTGGCACACACAAAGGACAATGATAGATTGCATAGCCCCCCCTCTCGCGTTCCTGAGCTAATGGAAGCAACAGCAGTGTGGATGAATGAAAGCCACAGCTTGCCCATTAGTTTCAACTTCCTTCCCCAAAGACTTCCACTGGAACTTGCAAAATGGGCATTTTACTTCTTTGTCCTTCATTTTCCAGCCTGCTGGAAGACACGTCCCGGGAGAGAGAGGAACTGATGAGAGAAACCCTCACGTTGAGTGACTGGCTCCACCACACTGGAAATGAAGCCAAAGCTGTCTCACACAGTTTCATTCCTGACCTGATTTCTAGATGGGGTGCACGTGGGGGCATGCAATGGGCCCACCGTTTGAGAGGTTCCTGTGACAGTGGGGCCCCTGCTGTCCTCCTATCACTTCTTCTCCAGCACGGTTGGGGAGCAACAATAAATAGGTTTTGGGCAGTGCCCCAGGCCACAGTGGCTCTTCATGCTGAACAGCCCTTTCCCATGGGTGTCCTGGACACGCCTCACGAGGGCACAGGCCCTGTGTGGGCAGCCAGGCTTCGCCCCACTGAGCAGAGGAGGCCTATCTGTGCCATGTGGTTTATACAGTTGTTTATCTCCTTCTGGCTCCTCCTTTGAGAAGATTATTTAGAGCAAGTGATTTTTTCCCCTCTTCTTGTTTACCTCTAGCAGCTGCCATTCAAAGTCTATCTCTTGGAATTTTCTAAGCATATTTGTACTCTCTACTGGGGCTCCGTTTTTGGCTTTACCAGCACCCTGTCTCTGGTTTTGTCTATGTCTCTTTCTCTGTCTCCTCCGTACATTTGGTTAGGTATCCCAACCTCTCAAAATGCCTTGGTTTTAGGAAAGCAGCCTCAGTCATGTTTCTCCTATGCTCAGCAGCAGGCCATGATGCTTATTCCTCTTGAAAAAAAATACAAAAAGGTTCCAAAGCTCCCGGTCTGCTATAAAATGCCTCATAACTGCTTTCCTTTGACCAGAGGGAGCCCTTTCTACCCAGAGGCTCCTCTTCCTTCATGACAAGCTCCAGAGCAGCAATGAATCATTCATCTATGAAAATGAAAGATTCACGAGGGCCTCCACTGGGCTGCCAGCAGATTTTAGGCAGGTTCTGATCCTGCTTTAATTTAATTAAGTTCTGTTTATTTAATCACCCCAGAGATATTGTATCCTCAGGCAGGAATTTGCTGCCTGCCGCTGAACTGCATTTTTGTCTGTGGGAGGAGGAGAGCTGTGATCTACCTGGTATTTGGAAGAGCTTGGGGCCCAAGAGAGGCTGGTGCTCTGGATTGAGGCCAGGACTGTGGGGACACTGTGCATGTTGTGTGTGAGTGTGTGCAGGTGTGGGTGTGTGTGCTCGCACAGGCAGAGCTCCTAGTGCTCAGTGCCCCAGGTCTGGTTCTTGGGCAGGGCTGTCAGAGAAGTCAGACTTGCCATGAGTCTGCATCCTCAGCCCCCACAGGAAGAAGTGTTAGAAACAAGGTCCCACTGTGGCTTATGGAGAGTATTGGTCAGAGCATGCCCCACAAACTCTGCTGTGGAGGGAGGGTGCTGGTGAAGAAGGTGGATGTCCAGGTACCATACTGAGACGTGCTGGGTCACGCTGGAGTTTAAGAACTATAGTGCTGTATCCCTAAGTGTTTTATTATTTTATTCTTCTTTTTCTTTTTCTTTTCTTTTCTTTTTTTGCAGTACTGGAGATTGAGTCTAAGGCCTTTACACAAAACTACATCCCTAGCTGTTTTTTATGTTTATTTTTTTAAATTTTGAGACAGGATAACGCCAAGTCACTAAGTTGCCCAGGCTGGACTTGAACATGCAATCCTCCTGCCTCCACCTTCCAGTCTCAGTGTGATTAACCACAGGAGTGCCTACATTTTCAGTTTGGAGGTGGGGGAGGCAGAGGACACTGATGGAAATCCATGTAGAAGGAATCATTAGGGTGAGACTCATGGTAGTGGAAGGCATTAGGGCACAGAAGTGTTTTCTGGAGCCCATAAATCCCTCCACTTGGAGGACAGCCTCTGTTTTAATGTGGAAGGGTGGCCCTGAGGGCACCAGCTGGGGTGTGATGGGTTTGTGCCAGGATGTGGGAGTGGATGGCAAGCCCCACACATGGAGCTGGGCAGGGCTCAGTCTGAGCTGCCCAGCTGGATCATTGACAGGTGGGGTACCAGAGTCCCAGGCAGACTGTCACACATGATGGGAGAGAGCTGATGCTGGGTAGTCTTCACAGGAAGAATGCCAGGATTTGTCCACCTTTTGAAGAAAACTGGAATGAAAGAAAAGACAGGAATTTCCAAGTTCCAGAAAAAATATATATATTTATGTTTGGCTCTGTTGAAGTAGGAGTGAGTTTGAGAAAGCTGGTGACACTTGGAAATACCTGCACACCCTTTTTTGAGCTCTTATTCCTCTGCTTTTTTGTCTCTGTTTTCTCTCCTTAAGAGTGCACAGCTATTCATATGGTTTTAAAAATAAGAGAAAGTTGTGTTGGTGCATTCGATTTCAGTTCTTATCTTTCAGCAGGAAGGTAATTCTATATGTCTCTAAATGCTTCCTGGTCAATTATACTTTAATCATTCTCCATAATTTGATAATTCCCCATAATCTTAAATCTAATATGCAGCAAATCAAATCACATCGTATTCCCTGCTTGGTGGCTTGGGCAAACTCTGCTGCCACATCCTCTCCAGTTCCGTGGTCCTTGAGTTGGTGGGGAGGAGAAGAACTGGGAAAGAGCAGGAATACAAGAGTCAACAATAGGCCACTTCTTGAGTCCAGCGAAGAAGTCTTGAAGGAGTGAGAGATGTAGGTCTCTTCCTTCCATTATGTAAGAGCTGTGTTCAATGCGAGCAACGATACATGTAACCAGCAATGCCATACTGTCTTTTTGTGTATGTGTTAGAAATGGATGAGGAAAATCTTTCCCAGAATTAATCATGCTTAAATAATATTTGAAGGCCCCAAATTTTTGCCTAACATCAGTTGATGATAGTGTCAGACATTCTCCAAATCCTAGCCTCCTAGTATTCATACTTTGGTATATTTCCCCCCTGCCCTGAGTAGAGTTGACCTATGTCACTAGATGGATATTGCAGAAATGGTTGGGTGTGACCTCTGAGCTTAGGTCATAAGAGACACTGGGGCTCCTGGCTTGCTGTGATGGATGGAGAAAAAGTCTCAGGAGAATTCCCAAGGATGGTCATCCAGCTTCACAAAGGGGCTCACAGGGTGAGAAGCTGAGGTCTGCAGCCAACAGTGTGTAAGTGAACCATCTAGGTAGGGTCCTTCAGTCCCTGAAATCCCTCACGTGACCACCATCTGGCTGATCCTCTGATGTGAGAGTCCCTGAGGCAGAATCACCCAGCTGAGATCCTTGGGTGTTCCTGACTTGCACAACTATGAGGTGAGAAATACTGACTGTTTATGCTGCTGAGTTCTGCAGTACTTTGTTATGCAGTAAAAGATAACTAATGCAATAATATTAGAAATAACCTCTTCTGTACCAATAAAAATCTAATATCCAAACCAAAGCATAAAATGTTCACAAAGGTACATTGTTATGTTTTTTATATATGAAGAGTAATGCTATGTTTTTCTCATCCTTTTCTCAAGTCTGTGCCAATACCCATTCTCCTGAGTGCAGTGTGAGGACAGCCTGTTTCCAAGTCAGCACCCCAGGGAGGGCAGAGGGGATGTGCCAGGTTCACTACATATTGGTTTGTAATACAATGTAGCCAAATTCTCCCTCTCTTGTGTCCCCTCCCCAAATGCATAGGTCTGAGGACAATGACAGTAGAAGTAGTCACTTAAAATGCATCCACTGCAGCAGCCCTGGTGGTGCACACCTGCCAACCCAGCACTGAGGGAGGCTGAGCCAGGAGGATTAAAAGTTAGAGACCCATCTGGGCAATTTAGTGAGACCTGTCTCAAAAATACAAGGGGCTGGATATATAGCTTAGGGTAAAAGCCTTAGGTTCAATCCCCAGGCCCCCCCCAAAAATTTTTATCCAAGCTGGTGAGTTCTCTTCTTTCTTGCTGACTAGCTCTGATATTAATGAAGAGGAATAGCAGAGAAACAGAAACAGAGAGAGAGGGAGAGAGGGAGAGAGGGAGAGAGGGAGAGAGGGAGAGAGGGAGAGAGGGAGAGAGAAAGAGAGAGAGAGAGAACCTGCTTCAAAAGTTTTGAAGCTCTTTTAAAATTGATTCTAAATTGACAGATAATTATAATACATCTTTAGAGGTATGGTGTGATGGCTCTGCTTGCTTTATTGTGTTTTACAAAAAGCACATTGTCTTACACTTAACACTTTCACTTATATTTGCTCTATAATCCCTCCCCCGGTGAAGCACGTGTAATTAGCTCTGCTTTGCCGATGAGGAAGCTGAAGGTCAGACTGTCATGGGGATTGGCCTGGGACAGAACTGAAACAGCCCAATTCAATACCTTTTCCTAGACATATGCTATCCAATGTGAGAATTATTATCACTAGAAAAAATGTGAATTTACAGTACATTAAGCATGTGAACTACCAAGAATTCTGCACATAGCTACCAAGAATTCTGAATTTACATGGAGCTAGCAAACTCTTACTTGTGGCTAGTGAGCATCTAAAACGTGGCCCTTTTGAATTGAGATGTACCGTAAGTATAAAGTGCACATGGCATTCAAAGACAGCATGAAAAAGGAATGTAAAATATTTATTAATTTTTATAGTGACCACAGGTTGAAACATTTTAAGTGTAAATCTAGTTGCACCTTGAGACTATACTCTTAAGTGAAATACATCGGACACACGTGTGTAAATATCGCATAATCTTTCTAGTGTGAGAAACTGAAAGGGTAAATGAGGACCAAACTGTATAATGGATAATACGAAACAGGAAGAAACTGTTCAAAAGGAAAGGGAAATTGTGAAAGGGGGAGGAGGAAAAGGGGAAAAAGTTGATAAAAGAAGGAAAAAATGGAAACAAAGCTTTTGTCAATAAGGGGGTGAGAGGAGGTTGAAGGGAGGGCAGGGCAGGAAGGGCAATGGGAGCAAAAGAGGAGTCGAGTTAGACCCTCTTTGTGATGTGATTGTTAGGCGCATTTAAATTGTACCAATACAATTCATTAAAAATGCGAATCAAATGTGTTACATTAATTTCATCTGTTTCTTTTTACTTTTTAAAACTTGCATGTACTTTTACACTTTTTTGTTTGGTTTGGTACCAGAGATCAAACTCCAGATCTTGCGCTTGCAAGGTAGGCGGCGGCACCACTGAGCTAAATCCCTGGCCCTACTTTTACATTTTTAATTGAAATAATTGTACATATTTATGTAGTATAGTGCAGTCACTTGATACATCATGTACAATGATGAAACCAGGGTATTTAGTGCTTCTGTCTCCTTAAACATTGATCACTTCTTTAGTTTGGAACCGGTCAACTTCTCTCTTCTAGTTCTTCATTTCTTTCCTATACTATAGGGGTTGAGCTCAGGGACTACTGAGTACATGCCCAGCACTTTTTATTTTTATTTCGAGACATGATCTCACTAAGTTGTCTGGTCTGACTTCATACTTGCAATCTCCCCGCCTCAGCCTCCCAAGTAGCTGGGATTACAGGCATGTGCCATCAAGCTGGGCTTTTTCTAGTTCCTTATAAAATATATGTTATTGTAAGCTGTAGTCCCCCCTGCAGCACTGTAAAACACTAGGATGGATTCTTCCTATCAAACTGTATTTTGGTATCCCTTAGCCAGACTCTAACCCCCCTTCCTAGCCTAGCCATCCTAGTAATCACTATTCTACTCCCTTCTTCTAGGTCACCTTTCCACACACTAGTGATAAAATGCAATATTTGTCTATCTATTCTTGGCTCATTTCACATAACATGATGTCCTCCAGTTCCATCTGTTTACTTTTAAAATGTGATGTGGCTACCATAACATTCAACCTGTCCTCTAGCACTTGTATTTGCAGTCCACTTTGTACTTCTGCTAGATCGTATGCCTCTAAACCATGGCTGATGTGTTTTTAGATTCATGGCCTCAAGTCACTTCAGGCCAGTCTTCAAATCACCGCAGGGCTCTTGGGAGATAAGAGGAGAATCTGATCGATTGCATAATTGATAAGCCCCTGTTTTTCATGTCTTAATATTTCACCATGAAAGGGAAGAAACTGAGTGCTGTGGTGGTAACCCAGGGAAGGACCAGATACTGTCCAATACCCCAGATGACTCTCTTCCAAGTATGTCCTTGTATCAAAAGGGTTTTCCAAACTTGTCTGATTTTACAAGGCGCCAAGGAAAAGTTCAGACTTCTGAGTCAGAAAACTTTATTTTTCCTATTAAGGCTGGAAAAGTGTATGGGACAAGATGTAGTACCTCCAGTACTGGGGAGCCTGCTTAACAGGGACAGCAAAGCTGGAGAGAGGGCCGGGAAGGGAATGGAAAAGGAGACGTTTCATCAGCCAGTTAGAACAAGTGATTCACTTGTGCTTTCATCTATTCATTCATGGTAAATATTGTCTAATTATTACTTATTGTCTAATGTGACTTTATAATCTACCAAGCGCTGTTCTAAATTCTAGGAATACAGTGGTAATCAAGGATATATACTTCTGCCCTTATAAAACTTGTTTTCTATGCTGGAAGACAAAATAGGTAAACACTTAAAGACGTAAGTATAGGAAAAGACTTTCTGAACAAAACTTCAGTTGCACAAGAATTACCACCAAGAATCAACACATGGCGTTACATCAAGTTAAAAAGCTTCTGCACAGCAAAGCAAACCACCAATGGACTGAAGAGACAACCTACAGAATGGGAAAAAATTTTGCCAGCTACTCCTCAGACAAAGTACTAATATCTAGAATAAATAAAGAACTCAAACAAATAGACACCCCCCAAATTTAAAGACCTGATCAAAAATGGCCATCTGAAATGAATAGATACTTCTGAGCAGAAGAAGTATTAATAGCCAATGAGTACATGAAAAAATGTTCAACATCATTGGCCATTTGAGGAATGCAAATTAAAATAATACTGAAATTTTATCACACTCCAGAAAGAATGACTCTTATCAAGAAATCAGCCACTATCAAGGAATCAACCAATAACAAATGCTGGTGGGGGTGTGGGGAGAAAGGAACCCTTCTCCATTGTTGGTGGGAGTGCAGACTGGTGCAGCCACTGTGGAAATCAGTATGGAGATATCTCAAAGAACTAGCGCTGGAGGTCTCATTTGACCCAGCTATTCCCCTGCTGGGTATCTTCCCCAAAGAATTAAAAGAATCATACCGCAGTGATATATGTGCACCCATGTTTATAGTGGCACAGTGTGTAATAGCTAAAGCTTGGAAACAGCCCAAGTGCCCATCAATTGGAAACTGGATAAAGAAGATGTGTTTTTTTTAATAAAATGGAGTACTACTCAGCCATAAAGAATGAGAAACTAGAGACATTTATAGCTAAATGGATACATATTGAGGCCACACTTTTAAGTGAAATAAATAGGACACACATGTGTAAATACCAAATAGTTTCTCTGGTGTGAGAGACTGAAAGTGTAAATAGGGATTAAAATGATTAAAATGAATATTTGATAATTTTAAATGGAAGAAAAGGCTCAAAGGGGTAGGGGAAGTGGGAGGGGAAGGGGAAAGGAAAGAAGGGAAAGGAAAAATTATGAGAAAAGGGAAAAATGGAAACAAAGTCTATGTAAATAGGGAAAGGTGGAGGGAGTAAAGGGAGCACAGGTAATGGGGAAAAAACAAGAACCAAGATACATCATGTACAGGTACAGGCACCCAATGATAAATGTAAGTGTATTGTATACCTAAACTGTACCAGTAAAAGAATTTAAGGAAATAAATAAATAAATAAATAAAAATCAAGAAATCAGCCAATAATAAATGCTGGAGAGGCCTTGGGGAGAAAGGAACTCTTCCTCATTGTTGGTGGGAGTGTAAACTGATACAACTTTTATGGAAATAAGTATGGAAATTCCTCAAAAAACTAAAAATAGAAATTTCATTTGACCCAGCTATTCCTCTTCAAGGTATCTTCCCCAAAGAATTAAAGACATCATACCACAGTGATGTATGTACACCCATGTTTATAGCAGTGCAATTTATAATAGCTAAATCTTGGAAATGACCTACATGTCCATCAACAGATGAATGGATAAAGAAAATGTGATATTCACACAACGGAGTGCTACTCCTCCATAAAGGATTAACTGGAGTCATTTGTAAGAAAATGGATGCATCTTGAGACCGTAATGTTAAGTGAAGTAAATCACACACACAAGCTTATATGAGAAATGCAATATATAAATAAAGTGTAAAATAAAAGATGAGAGAGAGAGAGAGAGAGAGAGAGAGAGAGAGAGAGAGAGAGAGAGAGAAGCTATTATAATCCAACATGGACAATGTATCTATAAGTGTGCCTTGATTTAGTATAATTTCTTTAAGTGCTTTATATGTTTTTTGGCCTATTACTCTGATTGTTAATGTGTATATATGATAAATAAGTTTACAAGGATTTATAAGATAAATTAATGAATCTGATGCTAGAAAAATATAAGGGGGTGGAAGGAAGGAGAACAAAAAAAATGAGATGCGTTATATACTAATACCAATTCCCTACTGTGAATGTAATTGTTATTACTGCAAATACGTACTAATGGATTAGCAAGAGAGAATTTACTTTCTCTCTCAGGTAGTGATCTGGTGGTCCATAGTCTAGGGCTGGATTAGCTGCTCAATGGTGTCAGGAGCCCAGGTTCCTTCTACCTTGTTGGCCTGCCACTCCTAGATATGTGGCTCCCCTCACATAGGGGATGGATTCCCAGTTTCTGTAGCTCACATTCAGGAAGGTGGGAAGAGGAAAGAGAAAGTGGCCACACCCCTTCCTTTTCAGGACCCAGTCTGGAAGTTGCATACCTCATTTGATTCATATTCTGTTGGCAGTGCTTATTTATATGACCACCCTAGAAGCAAGGGAGTCTGGGGGAATGTAGTATTTATACTGAATAGTATGTGTCTAATTTAAAATTTTTTTAGATGAAAAAAAAAGACAGCAAAGGGGCCAGGGATTTAGCTCAGTGGTTCCACCACCTGCCCTGCAAGCGTAAGGACCCAAGTTCCATCCCCGGTACCAAAAAAGGAAAGAAATCAAATATTGAAGGACAACTTACATTATCAGTACAATGATAAGTTCCATGGCTACTGTACTCACAATGTAACTAGCAGGATTATCTTATCAGAAAGACCAGGCTCTGACAAAGCTTAGATACATCAAACAGGATTTACTTATCTAAGGATAGACAAGGATGTCAGCATCATCAGGACTCATGGCACAGAAACCTGCATCATTTTCTTGAACATAAAAAGGCAAACACATCCAAAATACAAAATCCTTTCTAAGAGAAAATCCAGTTGCAGATGATAAAATCCAAGAGTGTAGGGGTGTGTTAATCAGATTTTTATTATAGTAACAGACACCTGAGATAATCAGCTTATAAAGAGAAAGGGTTTTTTTTGGCTCACAATTTAGGAAGTTTTAGTCCATTTCTTGTTGCTTTTTCAACCCCACTGTTTTCAGGCCCGAAAGGGGAGGCAGCACACGCTGGCGGCAGTGTGTGGAAAAACTGTTCACTTGCTGGCTGGAACCAAAGGGAGAGAGGAAGAGATCAGGGCCCCACAGTCTCCTTGAAGGGCGTGTTCACAGTGAACTAAAACTCTCCACTGAGCCCTCCCTCTTAAGGGCTCCAGCACCTCCTAATTGCATCATGAGCTGGAGACCAAGCTTTTAACGATGGGCCTCTGGGGAACATCCCAAATCATAACAAGGGGTCACCATGAATTTTCAGGAACCCTAACTGATCCCCTCTATGTCTTACCCTGCAGAAACCAAATAGGGTGATAGGGTGAAGAGATTTGGGTGGCAAGCATTGGGCAACTTACCAGCAAGTATATACAAGCAAGATGTCTCTGGGGAGCTAGCATTTGAACAGAGACCTGCAGGGTCAGACAGGGTTTGTTGTGGGAAGCATTCCAGGCACAGGCAACAGCAGATACAATGACCGTGAACTAAGATGGGCCCTCATGTGTACTACAAAGGAAATTTTCCAGGGTAGCTGGAGTGTCCAAGCAGGAGAAAGTGGATATGAAGGATGGAAAAGAAGGAAGATGGGAAAGGAACGGCCTCCCTCAAGTTCAATCCTGGAGGGACAACTTTGTCAGAAAGAGAAAACCGCAGAATCTATTTCATCAGGAAATCGCAAGTGGTTGCTTCTGGAAACTTTCCATCTGAGTTGCCCCAAACTAGAGCTGAGAAAGGGAACTGGATATCAGCTTTCCCTTACCTCACAGTCTTCTCCTTTCCATTCACTCATTTTCCTTATTTATTTATGAGGTAAAAATCCCTAACCCTAACCCTGACCCTAACCCTAACCCTAAACCTCCCTGAGAGAGGAGGTGCTCCTGTGTGTGTCATGGGAAATCCTGAGTTCCAGTGTCTGGCACCCATCAGGGACTCAGTATCGTTCCCTATTACTATGACTGCTATCAGTTGGTTTCCTCAATTTCCCGGCCTCTGTTCAGTCCAGATCTCAGTTATGATTCTGAACAATCTTTAACATACTAATAAGCCATCGGCTTGTTTTTTCTTGTAAAAGCAGGTGCTTAGACCCTTTTAGAAGATTCTCTTTTGTCAGAGATCCTGTGGCTTGGTGTGGAGGAGTGCAACTTGCACCCAAAGGAGCACTTTTGGACACTGGGTAAGAATTCTGCCATCTGTACCCCTTTGGAGGGTGGATGTAGATATAACTAAATAAAAACCTTTATTTTCTGAATGTTTATTTTGGCCAACCTCGACCTACACCATTAAAAAATTGTGACTGATTACTGAAATATTTGTAAATATTTGTAAATATTTGATTACACACATATTTGTGTGTGTGTGTGTGTGTGTGTGTGTGTGTGTCCATCTATGCCATGTGCAGAACTTTGCTTAGCACTGGGCTTTGGGACCATTTTGCATGGTTACTGTCTTAGTTACTTTCTTCATTACTGACACACAATACCTGACACCTGCAAATTAATAGAGGAAAAGTATATATTGGCTCACAGTCTGTAGAGATTTTAGTTCACAGTCAGGTGGCTCTGAGGCAGGGCAGCATGGTACAGGGTCATAGCAGAGGAGAGCTGTTCATGGCATAGTGGCATGGCAGTGGGAAGCAGGGAGGGAGGGAGGAAGGGGGAAGGAGGGAGAGAGGGAGGGAGGGAGGGAGGGAGGGAGGGAGAGAGAGAGAGAGAGAAGGGAAGAGATAAACCCTGCTAGGCCCCCAGTGACCCAATTCTTCCAACCAGATCCCTCCTTGAAGTTGTTATTCAAGTTGTCACAGTGATGAAGAACTGAGTAACACAGCTCCTTCCTGGCTGGGTGACATTAGGCAAATTAATCTCTCTAAGCCTCAGGATTTTTGTCTGTCAAATGGGAATAACGATATCAGCCATTCATATTCCTTGAGGTTGAAGATAAAGTCTACCTTATTAATTCTGCAGGGGTAGGGGTTCTGTGTCTATTACTCCATATTATAACCCTAGCACCAAACATAGAAAGTTGGGCCCAGAGCAGGAAGTCAGTGGATATTTTGCTAAATGAATGCATGACTGAAGATATGTGAAGATTCTGGTATAGAAAGGGGACCCCTAAAGGATGGACCTGTGACTCTTGGTGGCCTAGGTCAGATAGGAGATTCCTGCCTGTCCTCAGGTGCTAGGCTTTCCCTATTCACAACTTAGATTCTCAAGGTAGCAGAAAAGATAAATGCAAGATACTGAGAAGATTCACTTCTCTTTCCTGCATGAAAAGTTAAAAATTGTGTACATTTTTTCTTTGGAAAAGTGATACCTACTCCTCCTTCAAAGAATCCTAGAACATCACTAGAAACAAACAAATAGAAACAATAAAAACCATCACTCAGAGATAATTAATAGAAATATATTAGTATGTTTTTGCTCAGGGTCTTTTTTCCCCTGTTTTTAAAAATCTATTTTACGCTGAATTTTTTTTCCCATTAAGTTTATTGGTACATTTTAGGTATATAATACAGTTACATTCATCACTGGGAACTTGTACCTTTACATGATATATCTTTGTACTTATATTTTCCCCATTCCCCCGCCCTTCCTTCAACCCCTTCTGCTGAATTTCTTTCTCCCCCCGCCATTAACTTTATTGGTACATTTTGGGTATAAATTGCATTCATCATTGGGATCTTGTACCATTACATGAGTCTCTTGGTTCTTGTTTTTTTTTCCCCTTCCCTTGCCCTCCCTTCACCCCCTCCACCCTTCCCTATTTGCAAAGACCTTGTTTCCATTTTTTTCCTCTTCTCATATTTTTTCCTTTCCCTTTTTTCCCTTCCCATACCCCTCCCAATTCCCCTGCTCTTTTAGACCTTTTCTTCCTGTTACACAATATCAGTTATACATTTTTAAAATTACAATATTAAGATCTAGGAGACATTACCACAGTTTTTACAGAATTTAAAAGGATATAGAAAGCATATTACAAAAATCTTTTTTGAAATAAATTTGACAACTTCTAAGAAGTAACTTGGAAGACAAATTAATGAAACTAACTCTGGAGGAAATATAAATTTGAATAGCACCTATTAAAGAAAGTATATTCCTAGCTTGAAAACCTACCTATATGACAACAGCAGGCTCATAAACATTTTAACTGATAAATTATATCAAACAATTAAAGCAGAAAAAAGAAGGAACACTTCTCCCCTCATTTTAGGAACTCAACATTGTGCTAATCCTAAAACTGGATAAAGATAATAGAAGAAAAAAGTATGAACATAGATAGAAATTTGTTTAACAAAACAAATTCTTAGAAAGGAATAACTCTTAGAAGTCAGATCTGGCAGTATGTAGAAAGTGGTTTTATTATAGGGATGGCAGTGTTGGTTCAGCATTGGAAGATCCACCCCCAAAAGTCATCATTTTAACAGAGGAAAGGAGAAAGCCATATGATCCTGTCACTAGTTGGAGAAAGAGTATTGGACTAAATTCTACAGCTGTTCATGGTAAAAGCCATCAGGAGACAAGAAGTAAAACAGAACCTTCTCAACAGATCAAAGACATGTACTCCATACTTCCAACAAAAGCTCCTTCTATGAATGGAGACGATACAATGCTTTCTCCCTAAAGGGGGGAAGAAGGGCAGATACGCCTACTCTTCATCTGTCCATTAGATTTTGAAACATAGGTCTAAACCAAAATAGTCTGGCAATAAAATGACACAACTAGGATAGGATCGGCATGGAAGAAACAAAATCTTTATATGTAGATGAAATGATCATCTACAGAGAAAATACTAAAAAATCTCTAGGAACCCCTAGAACTTGTACTTGAATTTAGCAGGATTAGAAAACACAAGGTATATATAAAAATTCAGGTCTGTGTATACTTGCTATAAATGAAGAACTGGATATTGAAATTTAAAAGTTATGTAGGAGTACAAAGGACCCAGAAAAGCCAAAAACAAAAACAAAAACAGTGTTGGAAGACGTTTAGCACCCAATTTTAAGACTTCTTCTAAAGCTACAGTAATCAAGGCAGTGTTGGTGTAAGGAAAGACATATAGATTATTTGAATAAAACAGAGAATCTAGAAATAGAACCACACATGTATGGTTCACTGAGTTTTGAAAGATTATTTAACATTAGCATTTTATATAATATAAACTCGATTCAAGACCCGAGGAAAAGATAGTGTTTTCAGCAAACAGCACTAGAACACCTGGTATCCGTATATAAAAAATTAACCTCAACCCTTTTTTTCCATACATGAAAATCACTTGAAGGGATCTATGAACCTAAATAAGAAAGCCTAAAAGTATAAAACTTCAAGAAGAAATTATAAGGGAAAATATTTATGAATTCATGGTAGGCAAGAATTACCTAGGATACAAAAAACATGATGTATAAAAGAAAAACAATTGATAAATGAGATTCCATCAAAATTTAGAACTTTAAATAACATCATTAAAATGAAAAGTAGTCCTTAAACAGACCATATTTACAATGCATAGAACCTATGACCAGAATATGTAAAGAATTCTTAGAGCTCATTAATACACAACCCAATTAAAATGCAGACATAAGAAGATGATAAATAGCCAGTATAGCACAAGGAATGGTGTGCAATTCTAGAATCAGAAAAATACTGATCAGTACAATAATAAGATTGAATTATACACTCATTAGGGAGATGAAGTCAAAAGTTTTAAAAGCCTTGTCATGACTTTTTCTTTTTGTTGGATTCTCCCCCATTGGGTTTAATTTGTCACTCCCAATGGATTCATTCTGCTGGGTTTCCTGGAGTTGTGATCCTCAATGTCTTTTCCTAGGGTATTGTCTAAAATTTTTTGGAGTGCTGGTTTGGTATTCATGAAGTTCCTGAGGTGCTCTTTATCATGAAAGTATCTTATTTCTCCATCAATTTTGAAAGATAGTTTTGCAGGGTACATCAATGTTGGTTGGAGACTGTTTGCCTTTAGGGCTTGAAATACATCACTCCAAGCTCTTCTTGCCTTGAGGGTTTGCATTGAGAAGTCTGCTGTGATTCTGATGGGCTTTCCTTTGTATATGATTTGTTTCTTTTCTCTCACTGCTTGTAGAATGTTATTCTTCTGTTGGATTTCTGGAATCCTAGCTATGATATGTCTATGTGTAGATTTTTTTTGATTAAGGCTATTTGGAGTCCTATATGCCTCACTTATCTGTATGCCAAGTTCTTTTCCCCTCCTTGAGAAGTTTTCTGCATCACTTCTGTGACCATTTTTTTAATGTCATCTGCACTCTCTCCTCTTTCTTCATTGACTCCAATCAGTCTTATGTTATTCTTCTTTGCATGGTCTAGCAGCTGCTGGATCGATTTCTCGTGGTCCCTTACAATTTTAAAGCAATTTTTCTTTTCCTCATCACTAATTGCAATCTTATCTTCTATATGTGAAATTCTATCCTCACATTGGTTCATTCTGCTGCACAGACTTTCGATGGAGTTTTTAATGTCTTGGAAATCTGTTTGCATCTGTTTTATGGATTCAATTTGTTTCCTATGTTGGGATTCCATCATGTTCCTCAGATCCTCTATTTTTTTATCTGTGTCCTCTCTAGATTTATTAATCATGTCTTGCACCATGAGCACAATCTTTGCTGTTATCTGAGTAATTATTTCTGATTTCATTTTTCCCAGATCCTCTTTTGTTGCCAGTTCAGAGAGTCCAGGTGGTTGAGTATCAGAGTGTTCCATCTCATTTCCCTTTGGGGTTGCTGTAGGTGATCTGGAAGTCTGTTTTTGAGGCTTGTTTATGTGTCTTTTCATTTCCATGGTGTGTGTGTTGGGGGGGTGCTTCTGGTGCCCATGTGGCTCACCTTCTCTGCCCTAGGAGCTTGGGATGGCCGTGGGGGAGCTTCCTTCCAGGTGTTGGGACCGGCTCAGCTTCTCTGTCCTAGGAGCTTGGGATGGCAGCCAGGGAACTTCCTTCCGGGTGCTGTGACCGGCTGAGCTTCACTGCCCTAGGAGCCTGGGATGGAGGCGGGGAGCTTCCTTCCGGGTCTCTGCTGAATTTCTTAGTGTTCTTAGAATTAGAGAAAGCCCAGAGCTGGTAGTTCTCTGTGACTGGCAAAACCAGTGAGAGAAACACTTTGGAGTATTAATGAAAAGCCAGAGGCTCCTTAGTGTCTATTTACCACACTGCAGAACATTCTGGAAGAACTGAGATGGACTGGGGTCCCCAGTGCTTCCCAGCCTGGGATGTGCGTAATGGGTGCAAGCAACCTGGGTAAAGGGAGGGAGTCGCTTGCTGGGCAGTGGACCCAGGAGCAGCCTCATCTTTCCCTGTCTTCTTGAAGAGTGAAACATTCTGGGGAGGGAGGGATGATTTATTATCTCCTGTCCTTAGGCCCAGCATTGATGCTGAGGGAGAAAAGAAGCCTCTCTACATAGACCATCCAAACAGAAAGGGCCCCTGGATATAGCTCACAACAGGCCTCAGCTGTCAGGGCAGAAGGAGGCCCAGTGATTACCTTATCAATCTCTCTTACTATAGAGGCAGAAGCTGAGGTTTAGGGAGAGAGTATGGCCAGAGGAAGGTTCACAGTTAGCCCAGGTCGGAGTGGAGGAGGAATCTACTAATGCTCACCTAACACAGCATTCTTCCCCCTGCTATGGCATGACTACACACACACACACACACACACACACACACACACACACACACGCACAGCAATGATGTCTGACTTGTCTGAGGTCATAGCATCCAACTCTATGGAAGGGCAGCTGGTTCTTGGGGCAGGAGTGGGGACCATTTGCTTGATTCCTGTGCCAAGCAAGAAAATGGAGTTGAACATATGCACTCATTCTCCCCAAATTTACCAATTACGTCATTTTCTACTTACTCGGCTGAGGAGTGAAGAAAGTACAGAAGAGTCCCAGTGGGACGGTTTTCTCTACCTTCCCTTCTCTTGCACATTAAACTCTGGAGTTTCGAACTAAACGTACTTTAAAGATCATAGACCCATCTCCTCATTTGCAGAAGAGAAAACAGTCTCAGAAGGAGACCATTTGATGAAGGGGCAGTGCTGAGACCAGAATGGGGTATCCCTGGCTCTTGGTCTGTGTCCAGCATTGCCTGGAGTGGGGCTGGCAGGACCATAGTCCTGCTCTTGGGGCAGGAATCTCTCCAGCCAGCCCATCCCCAGCAACACTGCAATCTGCAAGCAGAGATCTATGCTGCTCAGCCTCCCTGCACTTTTCCTCTAGCTAACTGCTTCATGAATGAGATGACACAAATCCAGGCCACATCCACTCCATTTAACTGTAATGTATAACTTAATAGATAACCTTTAATATGCACCTATCAAACAAATATCTATTCTTTAACATGCACTTGTTTGTGAGTCGAATACATAGCTGGAGGTAAACAGCCCTGTATGATCACCTTCCCATTGGGTCTGATATCTTTCCACCCCATTTCTGCCTCTACAACTTGGACATTGCCTTTGGCAATACATCTAGGACATCTAGGACAATGCCACTCCCATTGGGCTACCACCTGCCTTGCCCTACCACCTACCCCACGCTGGGCAAGTGGGAGCCTTTCTAATCACTAAATGCAGAATTGAAAGAGACCTCACAGATAATCTGATCCAGTGGGTTTTTAAGATCCTTATTTCCTTGGAGAAATTTTTTAATAAAACACAATCTTGATGGAATTCTAAAGGTGGAACTACTTGGAATAAAGCAGAGGCATTATGGTCAGAGGCTTGTCCGCTTGGGTTTCCTTTGACCTCACTCATTCATCTCCCACCCCTTGAGATAAGGGCCCATTTTAAAAATAAGCAAAATGAGTTTCAGAAAGTGAAATCAGCATTGAGCACACTTCCTAGCTGAGAATAAGTTCATTACAAAAAATGAGGCATGCTTTTTAGATCAGATCAGTTAAAATTCTGATATTGTTGGCATTAAATGAATGAATGGAATGAGACTTTTCTTTACTTAGGGAGTTAGTCTTTTGCTTAGTTAGCCAAACATTTGTTAAGCACATCTCTTTCTAGTTGCCTAAAAGTTTCATGATCTGAATGCAGATACAATGAAAACCAGCTTCTGGTGTTAATGAAAATCAGACAGTGTCTGTAATTAAGATTAGAATCCATTGCAAGTAACAGACACCCTAAGTAGTTTTGGCTTAAACAAGATGGAAACGTGCTTCTTTCTTACATTAAGATCTGAAGGTGGACAGTCCAGGGCTAGTTTCATGGCATTCTCTGCCTCAACTGGGATATGGCTCTTGATTTTCTGTACCAAGATGGTAGTTGGGACTCTAGCCATCCTTTCTGCTACAGAGCATGATGGAGGAAAGGACAAAGGAAACAAGGGCGTAGAGCCCAGACCAACTACATTTTAAGAATTTCCCTAAACATTGCCAATAGAAACTTCTGCATGTATCCGATTTCCTGGACTAGTCTCGGTCATCCCTGACTATAATAGAGGCTAGGACATAAAGTCTATTCCAGGTAGCCATACGCCCTGATTAAAAACCAGAGGTTTATAGTAATGGAGAAAGGGGAGAAAGAGTGCTGGGGATTGTCATAGAGTGTGTCCCTTCGTTCATTTTCCTGTTGTGGGATTTTGGTAAGCAGAGTTTGAGGGAGTCTACAGCTATTGAGTATGTTGGGAGGGGGTGGGATTGGAGGTGGACTCGTAAGAGAGAAAAAGGCTGATAATGACTTCTGAAGTGCAGGGGAGTGTTTCAGAGATCCAGAAGTCTGTGTCAAATGCTTGCCAAATTGTGCTCCTAAGGGTTCACATATCTTGTCTTCCAGGCAAGTAGTCTAGGCAAATTGTTTAGTAAATGTAAAGTAATAATCTTGTTTACCGCTACAGAACATTAACTCACTGTAGATCCTGATTTATTCAGCCTAGAGTAGATAATGGTGAAAAGTATCAAGAAAACAACAACAACAAAAAAACCCAGTAAACTTTAGGAGTACGTAGTACTGAAGAGTCAAGGCATGCTAAGAATCAAAAATATTGTGCACAAAAGTATGATAAAGCTAATGTGAGGGGAAAAGCTGATAGGAAATGAGGGTGTATAAAATATCATTATTTCCTTTTGGCATTAATGTGGGCAGCTGTGGACAGTCAGGTCATTTTTAATAATGAATAATGATTCTTGAATTATATTATTAATAATGACAGCATTCCTTTTCAAATTTAAGACCAGATTGTAAAGCACTTGGGTCTTATCTCCATGTACAATGTCAAAAGTATGGACAGTTTCGTGGCTGCTGGAGCACATCCTGGCATCTGAGATAGGAGTGCATGTAATAGATGAAATCAGTGCAGCTTTCTTCTGGGAAATTTCAATTTCACAGCAAGCAATTTACATAGAGTCACAGCTTAAACTCATAGCTCATATCTTGGTTGCTTTGGAGATAGCTTCTCTGTTGGAAAGGCAATTACCATCTGTAGGAGAAGGCTGTCTACCATTAGTCTCCAGTTTTAAATGTTGACAGGTGGAGCTGGAAGTGGGGGTGGGGCGATTAATAAAAGGCTTTGTCTTTGTACCCCCTGGAAAGAAGGAGATTTAAGTCTCACAGCTTCCTGGCCTTGAAAAAAACATTTTTTTCCCTGAAAATTTCAAGCTTCTGACCAAAATGAGAATGTGAATCTTTAGTGATCAGTGAGTTTTGTTTTACCACGTATAGAGGGACAAGGCAATGATGAAAGGGCTATCTCTTCAAGTTTCACTAAGCCATGGAAAAGAAATCAGTGAGTCTGTGACATGCATTTTTAGCTCCCAGACATGGATAGTGATTTTTGATTTTTTTGTTGCTATACTCTTAGGGGAAATAGAATTAGAAGCTGGTTGTGATCCTTGATGCTGCTGCACCACAAAGCAGTCCTGATGGTAAGCAACATTCTTGGGATGGCTTTTCCCCTTACAGCTAGTATGGGGAAATTGCAGATTAGATCACAGTTCAGGCAAACAAATGTGTATTTCCTGAGTGACTTATTCTCTGTGTAGCATGACATAGCCTAGAGGCTCACGCATTCACATCAGCATCCTGAGCTGAGACCTGCCAGCATTTTCAACTAATTGACTTGGGTACAGGGACCCCTGATTCCTTCTCCTTTAATCATCACCTTATATTCAAGGCTAAAAGGCTATAATTATTTGAAGTAGCTGAAATTTGAGTGACCCAGATAATTATCTCAGCAAGATGGGCTTAAAGTTTATTGACACAAATGCCAGTTTCATTAAAGGTTTGGTACAAAAGGCAAGTCCTGAGACAGCTGGTTGACTGAGGTGAATTGACAATGAACAGCACCAAAGATGCAGGAATCACCAGGGGCTTTGAAGTAATTACCATCATTTCCATAATACAGTTAGCTGAGGATGATGGGAGGCCAGAAAAACCTTTATAGTTATCATATATTGCCCAAATTAAGGCTAAGCTATTAGAATCAATGGGCTTCTCCCCAAAATCACTTGTCAATGTGAACCCCATAAGAGCATGGCTCAGACTCCTTTCAGGCACCTAGTTAATCAATAAAACAGCTGATGAGTCAAAATAAGTCAAAGCTGTACTCTTCTCTAGGTTGGGGGTAGCCAAAGCTAATACTGTACAATGATTCTGACAGTAGTAACATTTGTACAAGTATAGATTTTAAAATCTCACCTCTTTTTTTCTGTATGTTTAGTGGATGACTAAACTTAGCACAATACTTACCCATTATAAATTTTAAAAAATATTTAAACAATCGCCATCTGAATTTAAATACATACAATTAAATCCTTAATTAGAGTTTATTAAATAGAATTCCACATGTAGATTTACTATAGATCACTTTGGAAAGTAAACATGTTTTTATACCTTTGCTGAATGCTACATCCTACTGGTGAGTGTCATAGAAGAGGCCTGCCATGCTTCTCTAGATTGTAAGCTGTAGAGCCAAGTGCCTCTAGTAAAATAACACCACAAATGATTTTAAAAACTCACAATTTCTGTGAGGCAGGAATCTATACATGACTTAATGGGGGCTCAGTGTTCCCACTTAATGTGGTTCAGGGTTTCTCAAGAGGCTGTCAGCAATGTGTCAATGAGAGCCAAGTTCTCATCAGAAAGCTTCAAGGAGGAAGGATCCACTTCCAGACCTGGAAGTCTTATGTGTTTTTGTTTCCTCTAGCACTCAGCACTGTGCTTTGGACCTGTAATTTCCACTTGTTAAGAACAAATGGGAGTTCTGGCTTCTCCCTACTGAAATATGTGGATGAGTAGCTGAGTATGAGTGAAGCCACTGTCCTGGCCTTGAGCTTCTCTCAAGGCAATGAATGGAATAGAGATCTGGGTGAACTGTAACCCAGTTTGCAAAAGTGTGTCAGAAGAGTTCACACTGCAGGGTGGAAAAGTATAACTAACAACCTTAATGACTCTGATTCATTGAGATTTTCACATCTGCTGGGTACTGTGCTGAGAAGATGGGAATGTGGAGGCCTAGAGTGTTTAAGTATCTTGTCCAAGAGTCAGTCACTGAGCTGGAAAACCTTATTCTGTTAAGACCAAAGAGTATGTTCCCAAACACTATGCTTGACTGTCATCTACGAGAGGCACTTTGGGTGGGGCAAAGAGCAATTTAGCTCTGCGGGGAGCAAGGCATAGCGCTGGGTCTAAATCTCAAGGGTCTTTTGTCCAAGAGAAGAGTTAAAAAATGGGTAAAAACTCTCACAGCGAGGTGCTGTTTAAATTGCAGACCATTCTTAACTGCACACAAGCAATAAATCAATACCTAATGCCTAGTACAGTCCAGTGCTATGGTTGGGGCGGGGAGACAAGGAGCATTCACTGTCATCAGCAGTGCTGTGATGGGTAGAGAGGCTGACTATTCTTCTGGGGCCGGAAGTCAGAAGAGTGGGGTGCCACAGGGCAGAGCAGGAGTCCAATTTCGCACATGCAAGCTTGGGCTGGGTTCCTTGTTGGCTGTCCTCCTGGCCTCCAGCCCAGCCAAGGTTTGCTCATCCAAGTCAGGTTATTGTGCCCTTTTTGACTTGGGCGGTTCAAGGTCCCAAAGCATTAACATAATATGTAATCATATCACCCTAGGAAGATTTCTGTCCTGTGTCATCCAGGACATTCTGCAAGGACAAATCAGTAACACTTTTATCAGTCTGAACAAATCAGCCATCAGCCATTCTAACTATTAAAAATAACTTAACCAATTGATACTTGTATATACTATGTAAGGACATATGCCCTTCAATACAGGCATTGAGGAAGTAATAATCTTTATGTAATGATTTAACCAGGGAAGAAGAAAAAACACGAATTTCTTCAAAAAATTTTAGATCCAGCATTTGCAGAGTGATGAAGATACAGACCCAGCATTTATTGTGTGTCCTTCTGTTAATGGCTTCTTGCTCTACTACTTGTCATACTCTAGAATATTTTTGATGGTCTCTTATAACTTCTTAGTGACAAGATTGTCACTCATGGGCCAAAAATGGTATTTTTAGACATTATCCTAGATTTCTAATGCTTTCCTCCCTTCTAACAGACTGTACCACCCTCACCTTCCCAAATGGATACTGTTGGGTCAGGGAGCAGGAATCACAGAGGTGAGGGTGTGGCTCAATGGTAGAGCTCTTGCTAACGTAAGCTAGGCCCTGAGTTCAATTCCCAGCATACCCCTGTGGTACAGTGCTTGCCTAGAATGTGTGAGGCCCTGGATTCAATCCCAGTGACTTTCCCCTTACTGAAGCAAGGTGATTTGTAGGAGAAAATCTGAGATGAGCAAAAAAAGTGACAGTTGAAAAAGAAAGGAAACTTGAAAAATTGTCCTTGTGGTGATTCTCGAATCTTGTTGCACATTAGAATCATCTAATATCTGGGTCATAGCTCAGAAAAATTAAATCAGAATCTCTGAGAGCAGAACTCAAGCAAAAATATTCTTTAATACGTCCCTACACTGATGACCTAACACAAGAGGAGCCTTGCTCATTTTCAGGTATAAACATCATATCACTTCTCTATCACTGCATGACAATGGTTGAAGCAACAGGAGCTATCTCACAGTCTCTGTAGGTCAGGAATTCAGGCATGACCTAATCCCTAATTAGAACCTGGGCTGCAAGGTTTCTTATGAGGCTGTAATCAATGTGTAAAACAGAGCTGAGGTCTCATTTGAAAGCTTAAATGAGGCAGGAACCACTTCCAAGATCACAAGGCTGTTGGCAGGATTTACTTCCTTGTGGCCTGTTAGACTGAGGGCCTCGTGTTCTTACTGACTATTGCCTGGAGGCTGCCCTCAGTTTCCTACCACATGGGCTTCCCTGCATAGTCACTTGTTCATCAAAACATTCAGGCCGAGAAGGTAATAAAGACAATCCAATAGCAAAATGGAAAGTGTTACAGACATAATTGCAAAAGAGATTTCATTACCTTTGCAATATTCTTTTTTAAAATTTTTAAATGTCTTTATTGAGGTATATAATTGAAATATAGTAAGCTGCAAAGATTTGAAATGTATAATTTGATTACTTATAATAAGTTTATACACAGGCAAAACCATTTGTACAATAAAAATAAAGCAGAATAAATCAAATAAATCAAAATCCTCAAAGTTTCTTTGTGTCCTTTGTAATTTCTTCATCCCACTTAATTGCTTTCAGCCTTGGGCCTCCAATCCCAGGCAATCACTGATATGCTTTTTATTTTTCATTTATTTATTTTTAAACAGGGTCTCACTACGTAGTTCAGGCTGGTCTTGAACTCACTATGTAGCTCAGGCTGTCCTTGCACTCCCGGTGATCCACATGCCTCAGCCTCCTGAGTTCTGGGATTACAGGCATGTACCATCATGGCTAGAATAGTCTATTAGTTAGAAACAAGTCACTGAGGTGTCAACTTTCAGTGAGAGGTGATAATACAGAAGTGTAAATACCAGGTAGTGGGGATAATTGTGAACTATTTTAGAATCTGTCCATCACAAACATTATATAACATAGTTTTAACTATTCTATGCACAATGTCTGGTAGTCAGTAAATCTGTAAGATACAAAAAGGGCAAGAAAAACAGACTGTCAATAGGTGAAGAAGTTAGTGGAAAATACTGAGAGATGACCAGATGTTGGAACAAATACACAGGAACTTTAAAATAGCTACTGTATGACTAATATGTTAAAGGATCAAGTGGAAAACATGGGCAACATGCATGAACAGATGGGGAATATCAGTAAAGAGAAGGAAACCATAAGGAAAGATCAAATGGAAATGCTAGAAATAAATTAAAATACAATATCTGAAATGAAGAATTCCTTTTATAGGCTCATTTGTAGAATTAACATAATTGAAGGAAGACCCAGTGAACATGAAGATAGGCCAATAGGAACTATGCATACTGAAATGCAAGTCAAAGAGCGAAAAAATAACACATCAACCAGGCATAGTGCCACAGGCCTATAATCACAGCAATCTGGGAATCTGAGGCAGGAGAATTGCAAGTTTAAGTCCAGCCTGGGCAACCTAGTGACTTAGCTCAACTTTCTTTCAAAATAAAACAACAAAAAGGATTAGGGATGTAGCTCAGTGTGAAGACCCTGGGTTCCATCTCCAGTACCACAGAAAACAAAATCAAAAACAAGCAAACACCCCTCCTCATCTAAGATCTGTTAGACAAGAACAAATGGAAGCACAAAAAACTCCAGGCAGGAAAAACACTGTACATATGTACACACACAGATATAGACTCTAGATTGGTTACATTCAAACTGCTGAAAACCAAAGATAAAGAGAAAATACTAAAGGTAACCAGAAAATGAATATGTTTTACACACAGAGGACTCATGAGAAAAATACAGCAGACTTGTCATCGGAAGTTATTGGACCAGAACAAAAGAGTGGTATCTTAAATAATTGAAAAAAAATTGTTAGTCCTGAATTCTATACTAAGAGAAAATACTTTCTATAGGTAAGTCACAAAGTAAAAACTTTTTTCAGAAAAGGAAAATCTAAAATAATTAATTGCTAACAGAATTGTATTACAAAGAAATTCTGCAAGTAGTAGGAATATTACACTGGAAAGAAACCTAGAGTCACACAAGAAATGAAGAATTTCACAAATAGTAAAAACAAACAAAAGAAAACACTTTTTTTTCTTACTTTTTATTGTTCTACAAGATTACAGACTAAAGCAAAATTTGTAGCATTATATTAAGGAGTTTATAATACCTGTAAAAGTAAAATCCAGGAGAGTGGGATTAGAAGGACACTATTGTAAAGTTTTTATCTATTAGGAAGTAGTGTCGCATGATAGTTAACAGTGACAAATAAAAATGCATACTATAGGGAATCCAGTAAAAAATTTTAAAAAGGGATTACAACTAATATGTCAATGGTGGAAATAAAATGGAAGTATAGGAAATACTCAACTGATTCGAAAGAAAGCATAAAAAGAGGAAAATGGAAACAAAGAATAGATGGAATGAATAAAAAACAACTTTAAAGATAACAGATTTACATCTAACTATGAAAATACATTGTTGTGGTTCAGATCTAAAATGTACCTTGTTTAGAGGCAAAGCTTTTGGAAGGCGATTGGATCAAGGGGTGCAGTACTCATCAGTGGATTAGTCTACTGAAGAAGGTGGGGCCTGGATAGAGTGATGGTTCTGTGAGTGTGACCTGGAAGGGTGTATTCTTGTCACCAGCTCCTCTCTTCTTTCTCTCTCTCTGTTTCCTGGCTATCACGATGTGAGCAGCTTTCCTCTGTCATGCCTTTTCACCATGCTTTTTCTTCATTGGAGCCAGCCAGTCATGGAGTGAATCCTCCGAAACCATAAGCCATATAAACCATTTCCTCCTTTAAGTTGTAGGTATCATGTATGCAGTGCTAGCAATGGGAAAGTGACTGATGCTAACAACTTATCAACATTTGTTAGATACAGCTAAACAAGGGACAAGAAGGAAATTTATAGTATCGAAGGCTTATAGTAGAAATGAGAAAAGGCATCAAGTCCATAAATTAAGGTCTCATCTTAAGGAATTAGAGAAACCCAAATCTAGAATAAAGTAAACAATACAGGTAATAATAGAAACAAGTAAAATTAAAAGGCAGAAAAACAATAAAGAAAAATCAGTAAAATGCAAAACTGGTTCTTTGAAAACATCAATAAAATGGATGACTTTATATGTATTCAAAGTGACCCCCCCAAAGAAGAAGAAGAAGAAGAAGAAGAAGAAGAAGAAGAAGAAGAAGAAGAAGAAGAAGAAGAAGAAGAAGAAGAAGAAGAAGGAGAAGAAGAAGGAGAAGATCAAATTATTCTGGAACAAAAGAGGGAAGACCACAACAGGTGACATCTAAAGGATAATAATGAAATTTATGAACAGTTTCCTTCCAAACATATGATAACTTAGAAAAAACAGACAAATTCTTCAAGACATATATACAACCAAATATCACTCAAGAATAAAAAGATAAGCCTGAAGAGTTTACATATATGGAGGAAAGTGAAAGGAAAAGTCTTGGCACAGATGACACGGTAGGCATACTCTAAGTTGGCTCACAATGATCTCAACCTCCTGGTATTCCTAGCATCATATATTTTCCTCTCCTTGAGTATGAGATAGATTTTAGCTTATCTCTTACAAATAGAATATGGCAGACATGAGGGAGTGGGATATCATTTTTGAGATTAGGTTTTAAAGCCTGATTTCTATTTCAGGATGTCTCTCTCATTACTCACTCTAGGCAAAACAGGCGGCCATGTTGTGAGCTGCCTCAGGGAGGAGGCCCATGTGGTACACTAAGAAGATGAGGACCTCAGTCCAACAATGCTTGAGAAAATGAAGCTTGCCAATAGCCATGTGGGTAATCTTGGAAGGGGATCTTATCACTCCAGTCAAATTTCGAGATGGTTGCTGTTCTGACTTACAGCTTCACTACAATCTCATGAGAAATCTTAAGTCAGAATCACTCAATTAAACCCCTCCCAAATTTGTGATCCATAGCAACTAAGAGATAATAATTTTTTACATTTTTATTAATTAAAAAAATATTCAATTGACACAATAATTGTACATATTGACGGGCTAAAATTTGATGGTTCTATACATCGTATAATATAATTTTAACAATATATAATGATATCAGTGTAGTTAACATATTTATCATTTCCTTGCATTGAGAACATTCAAATTCCTCTCTACTAGCTATTTTGAAATATAAAATTAAATGTTATTAACCATCGTTATCCCTACTATGCTCTAGAACATTAAAAGTCATTCCTCTTACTACTGTACCTATTCATCACCTCTTTCCATTGCCTTTGTTCTTGTCAGCCCCTGGTTACCACTAGTCTACTCTCTACTTCTATGACATCAACTTTTTTAGCTTTCACATAGAAGGAAGAACATGTTGTACTTGTATTTCACTTAACATAATATTCTCTAGGCTCATCCATACTGCATATATG
The DNA here is from genome assembly GCF_053883595.1 of Heterocephalus glaber. Lineage (NCBI taxonomy): Eukaryota > Metazoa > Chordata > Mammalia > Rodentia > Bathyergidae > Heterocephalus > Heterocephalus glaber. The sequence continues at coordinate 2,585,169 of NW_028258471.1, read as the reverse complement.
ACAGGAATCCTTTCTTTTAATGGCTAAGTAGCATCCATTTGTGTATATATACACATTATCTCTATCTATTCATCTGTTGGTGGATACTTAAATTGATCCCATATCTTAGCTATTGTGAATAGTGCTGCAACCAACATAGGAGTGCAGATGTATTTTCAACATACAGATTTCATATTCCTTGGATATGCACTTGTGGTGGGATTGCTAGATCATATGGTAGTCCTACTTTCAGGATCTTGAGGAACTTCCATTATGTCTTCCACAGTATTGACACTATAGTTTATATTCCTACCAACAGTGTATAAGAGATCCCCCTTTCCACATCCTTGCCAGCATTTGTTATCTTTTTTGAGGGGGTACTGAGTATTGAATAGGGACTTTGCACTGAGCTATACCCCAGGTCTTTTTTTGTGTTTTATTTTGAGATAGGATCTTGCTAAATTGCAAAGTTGCCCAGGGTTAGCTCAAACTTGAGATCCTATTGCTTCAGCCTCCCAGGGTGCTGGGATTTTAGGTGTATGCCACCACATCTGGCTATCTTTTCTCTATTTTAAAAAATTAATTTTAGTATTTGTTTTATATACATAATGATCACATTGGTCATAGGGAATTTGTACCTGTACGTAATATATCCTGATTCTTTTTTCCTGATTTCCCTCCCCTCTCTTCAACTCTTCTTCCCTTCCCCATTTACAAAAGCCTTGTTTCCATTTTGTTCTTCTATTTTCTTTCTTTCCTCCCCTTGTCCCCCATTCCCCTTCCCATTTGAACATTTTCTTCCTACTTCCCAATATCTATCATCCATTTTGGTCCTTTTTTACCCTTTTTGTTTCTCACATAAGAGAACTGGAATGGTGTGATGTCTCATTGTGGTTTTGATTTGCATTTCCTTGGTGATTAGTGATGTTGAACATTTTTTTCATATGCAGTGTTTGTTGGCCATTTGTGTGTCTTCTTTTAGGAGCTGTCTGCTCAGTTCTTTTGTGCATTTTAAAATTGGATTATTATTGTTGTTGTTATTTTGCTATGAGTTGTTTAGTTCCTTGTGTATTCTGGGTATTAACCCTTTGTTAGTCGCCATCAAATAGCAAAGTAATCCTGAAGGGGGTGGGGAGCTGAAGGCATCACAAAATTTGTGAATATTTTCTTCCACTCTGTAGGTTACCTATTTGCTGTGTTGATTATTTCTTTTGCTGTGCAGACGCTTCTTGTTCGATGTAGCCCACATTTGTTATTTTTCTTTTGTTTTCTTTTAAAGTTATATCCAAAAAATCTTGGCCCAGACCAATGTCCTGAAGGATTTCTCCTATCTTTTCTCGTATTTTCATAGTTTTGGATATATTCTGGCTTGTGTCTCGATGTCCCCCCAAAGCCTCATGCAGTCAGAGGTGGGGCTTTTTCAGAGTGGCTAGATCTAGAGGGTGTTGCTGGGATTGATTCATGGTACAACGCTTGGATCTAGGGCACTAGGATTAAACGCATGAGTGCTCCCACTCTAAGTAGCCTGGATAAGATAGAAGGGATAGGGCCGGGGATTTAGCTCGGTGATTTTGCTGCCTGCTGCGCAAGCACAAGGACCTGAGTTTGATCCCCAGTACCAAAAAAAAAAAAAAAAAGATAGAAGGGATAGAAAGTGCTGGGGTCATCCCTTGTTGCTTTGTTATCTTCTGCCTGCCACGAACTGTTTCTCCTCTGTGATATTTGTCTGCCATGCCTCCTTGCCTTGCAGCCAGCCAATTGTGGACTGAAACCTGTACAAACTGAGCCAAATAAATATTTCCTCTTTTAACTTTGGGTGTTGGGTGTTTTGTCTCATCAGTGACAAAAGTAACTGAGATAGGGTCTAATGCTTATGTCTTTGATACATCTTGAGTTGATTTTTGTATATGATGTGAGAAAGGCATCTAGTTTCACTCATCTGCATGTTGATATCCTGTTTTCCTGGGACTAGTTTTTAAAGATATTGTCCTTTCTCCAGTGTATGTTCTTGGTGTCTTTGTGAAAAATCAGTTGGCTGTAAGTACATGAGCTTATTTCCAAGTTATCTATTTTGTTTCACATGTTTGTGTGTTTTTGTGCTAATGTCATGCTGTTTTAGTTACTGTAGTTCTGCAGTATGTTTTAAACCAGATATTGTGATGGTATTGTGATGGTGTGATGCCTTCAGCCCCCCCCCAATTACTTTGCTAGGTGGGGTATTTTGTAGTTCCATGTGAATTTTAGGATTGTATTTTCTTTTGTTTTCTTTTCTTTTCTTTTCTTTTCTTTTTTTTTTTTTTGCAGTACTGGGGATCAAACTCAGGACCTTGCACTTGCGAGCCAGGTGGTGGCACCACTGAGCTAAATCCCTGGCCCCTGTTTTTTCTATTTCTATGGAGAATGTCATTGGTATTTTAATAGGGATTGGATTAAATCTATAGATTTCTTTGGGTAGCATGAGCATTTTAACAATATTAGTTCTTCCAGTGCATGAACAGGGCATATCTTTCCATTTTTTGTGCATCTTCTTCAATTTTCTTCATCAATGTTTTCTAGGTTTCATTGTAGCATTCTTTCATCTCTTATGTTAACTTTACTCCTAGGGTTTTTTGTTTGCTTGTTTTGATTTTTATTTTGTTTTGGTTTTCATTACTATTATGAATGGGATTGCTTTCTTGATTTCTCTTTTGGCTAGGTTGTTAGTATATAGAAATGCCACTGATTTTTTTTTAGGTCGATCTCATGTCCTACTTTACTGAATTTTTTCATCAAATGTTCTAATTTTTTTATGGAGTCTTTAGGTTTTTCCTGTATTTAGATCTTGTCTGTAAACAGAGATAGTTTGACTTCCTTTTGCAGTCTAGATCCCCTTTATTTCTTTCTCTTGCTTAATCTCTGCCTAGGACTTACATGTTTGCTGTTTTTAAGATACTAAATTTTGAGGTAATTTTTAATGTAGCAACTAACATAGATAGGTTTACTTGTAAATTTTACCAAATATAGTACTTAAAGAAGTAATACCAATTTTTAAGGAAACTCTCCTACAAAATGGAAGAACGAACACTTCTTGACTTACTTTACAAAGCAAGCAGTGTCTTGACATCAAAATGATAGGTCTTATAACAGAAAACTAAAGATCAATATCCCTCATGAACATAGACATAAACATTTTGAATAAGATATTTATAAATTGAGTACAGCAATATATAAAAATGATAATATATTATCAAATGGAGTTTATCTTGGTAATATAAGGTTTACAATTTAAAAATATATCAATTTTGTGTTATTAGTAGGCTAAAAAAAAGTATTCTCTCAATGGGTGCTGAAAAAAATTTGAAAACCTATCTCTTCATGTTAAAAACTCCTAGAAATTGGTAATAAGAGATAACTTCTTCAAATTGATAGCACTTAGCAAAAATCTATGGCTATTATCATAATTAATGGTGAAAGATGGAATAAACTCCTAAGATTCGAGAGATGCAAATTAACACAACACTGTGATACCATCTCACTCCAGAAAGAATGGCTAATATCAAGAAATCAACCATCAACAAATGCTGGTGAGGCTGTGGGGAAAAAGGAACCCTTCTCCACTGTTGGTGGGAGTGCAGACTGGTGCAACCAGTGTGGAAATCAGTGTGGGTTAGAGGTCAAAATACTGGGGTTAGAGTTCCCATTTGACCCAGCTATCCCTATTCTGGGTATCTTCCCAAAAGAATTAAAAGCATCATACCACAGTGATATATGTGCACCCATGTTTATAGTGACACAGTTTGTAATAGCTAAATCTTAGAAACAACCCAAATGCCCCATCAACTGATGAATGGATTAAAAAAATGTAGTTTTTTTTCTTTTGTACCAGGGATTGAACTCGGGACCTTGCACTTGCAAGGCAGGTGGCAGAACCACTGAGCTAAATCCCCGGGCCCTAGATGTAGTTTTTCTATACAATGGAATATTACTCAGCCATAAAGAAGGACAAACTTGAGACATCTATAGCTAAATGATGTACTTTGAAACTATATTCTTAAGTGAAATAAATTGGACATACATGTGTAATTATTGCATTGTCTCTCTGGTGTAAGAAACTGAAAGTGTAAATAGGGACCCAAATGTATAGTAGACAATGCGAGATAAGAAAAAAGGGGAGGGGAAAAGGAAGAAGAAAAAAGAAAAAATGAAATTGAGAATAAAACAAGGATGTTCACTTCTACTATTTCTATTCCATATCATTTTAGAGGTCCTATGCAGTGCAACAAAACAAGAGAAAGGAATAAAAGCTATACAGATTGGAAAGAAAGAAATAAAATGATATTTCCTCCAAAACAAGATGATTATATATGTGCAAAATACCAGTACTCCCCCAAACCATTATGAAGATGCTATTAGAACTTATAAATAAATTTAGCAAGATCATAGGATATAAAGTCAATATAAAAAACTAATTGTATTTCTATGTACTAGCAACAAACATTTGGAAATAGAAACCTAAAAAATAAAATCGTTTATCGTATATAAGACATGAAGTGTTAAAGATAAATTTTACAAATCTTAGCTGGATTTGTATGCTGAAAAATATAAAACAATGATGAGAGATAAGAAAGAAGATCTAAATAAATGAGGAGCTATACCCAGCCCATGGATTAGAAAAGTCAATATTATTAAGGTGTCAATTCTCCCCAGATAAGTTTACAAATTCAGGCCAACCTCAATGAAAACTCAGCTGGCATTTTTATGGAAATTATCCGTATGATTCTAAAGTTTATGTAGAGAAGCAAGGAGTTAGAATAGCCAAAGTAATTTTCAAAAAAACCAAATCTTACAGTGTCTCCTTTCTAGTTTTCACGTGATGATATAGTAACTGAGATAGTGTAGTGGTGGTAAACAGATACATATATAGATCAAGAAACTAAATAGTATGCTAGCCAGGTTTCCATCACTGTAACAAAATACTTGATATAAACAACTTAAAGGAGGAAAGATTTATTTTGGCTTATGGTTTCAGAGGTTGCAGTCCATGGTCACTCAATTTCATTGCTTCTAGGCCTGTGGCAAGGCATAAACACCCTGGCAGAAGCATGGAGTAGAAAGCTGCTGGCTTCATGGCAGCTAGGAAGCAGAAAGAAAGGGAAGGAACTCGAGAAGTAGGGGATGGGGATCACATATAGTCCCCAAGGTCGTGCCCCTTCAACTAGGTACCACCTTCTGTTTCCATCACCTCTTAATAATGGCATCAAATTATGATCTCATCAGTGGGTTGATCAATTGATAAAATTAGAATGTACATTATCCAATCACTTCCCAAAGCCCATCAGTAATTAAGCCGTCTGCATAATGAGCCTGTGGGGAACATTTGGGCCCCAATCATAACTCTGTGTGTGTGTGTGTGTGTGTGTGTGTGTGTGTGTGTGAGAGAGAGAGAGAGAGAGAGAGAGAGAGAGTGATAAAATTGATTTTTTGTTTGTTTGTTTGTTTGGTACCGGGGATTGAACTAGGGTCCTTGTGAAAATTGATTTTTAACAAGAGTGCAAGGGCAATACAATGGGAAAATATTCTTTTCAACCAATGTGCTGGAAAAATTGGGTGTCTATTGTAATATTGTGAAATATTGTGAAATACATATTTGATCTTTGTTCCTTGCTCTTGACTCAAATCTCCTAAAATTCTTGTAATTTCCAGAGTGATGGGGTGATAGGCACAAATTTTGTTATAATATTAGGTCTTAGTCCCTAACTTTTTAATAATTATAATTATATGATATAATTATACCATGTAATTAATAATTATATTACAAGAACTTCTAAAACCCTTAGAATTTCCAGACTGATGAATTTTTTTTTTTGTATACTAATGAGATTGCCAGTGGCTGGAGATTCCTAGATAGCTTCAGGATGGAAGCTGCTCACTACCAAGTGGTAAGACATGATTAGAAGTTTGGGATTTTTATTCCCACCTCCTCATCTCCAGGGAGGAAAGGGGGCCGGAGAATGAATTTGGTCATTAATGGCTTTAATCAGTTGTGCCTATAAACCTTCATAAGAACCCTAAAAACTGGGATTTGGAGAACTTCCAGATTAGTGACAACAGGGAGATGCTGGGAGGGTGGCCTGCCTGGAGAGGGACTGGGAGCACTGCATTCCTTTCCTATTGTTTGCCTGCAGCCTCTCATCTCTCTAGCTGAGGCGCATCCTTTATAATAAATAGCCAATGGTAAGTATGCCGTTTTCCTAAGTTCTGTGAGCCATTCTAGCAAATTATTTAACTCAAGGATGAAGTTGTGGGCACCTTTGATTTTTAACTGAGTGATCAGAAGCACCAGAGGCCTTGAACTTGTGTTTGGCACATGTACTGGGGAACAGTTATGGTACTGAACTCTTAATCTATACGGTGTGATGTCAACTCTGGGTAGTTAATTGAGTTGAATTGTTGTATGCCCAGTTGGTATTTGGAGAGTTGGAGAATTGGTCTTTGGAGTAGAAAAATCCCTGAAGTGTTCTGTGGGTAGAAATGGGTCATACACAATAAGAATCTCCATCTATGGCTTGCCTCACATAAAAAAATTCATTGCAAAGACCATACAGTGAAATACAAAAACATAACACTTTAAAAATTCTAGAAGAAACTCTTTGGAAACTTAGAATAGGCAAAGATTTTTTTGATGAAGGCAAAAAGCACAGACTATAGAAAACAAAGTCAATAAAATGAACTTCATTCCAAGGAAAACTTCTGCTCTTTGAAAGACACTATTAAGAAAATGAAAAGACAAGCCAAAGATCAGAGGGAAGATATTTGAAAAACAGAAACATGAGAAGGATTGTTATCCAGAAAATCTAAAGAACTTTGAAACCTCTTAAATAAGAAAAAAAAAATCTCAATTTTTAAGAACAGGCAGAAGGTCTTAATAGATATTTTAGTAAGGAAGAGAAGTGGGTGGAGGCAAAGTCCATGAAGAGATGCACAGCATTAGTCATTAGGGAAATGAAAATTAAAATCATAAGAAAATGCCTCTATTTATCCATAAAAATGGAGGGTATTTTTTAAAACCTGAAAATACCAAGTATTGGCAAGAATGTGGAACAATTGAAACTTTCCTATATTGCCACTTTGCTGGTACAACAACTCTGGGAAACAATTTGGCCATTTCTTACAAAGTTAAATATATACTTACTGCACATCTCAGCAATCCTACTCCTAGGTATTTACTGAAAATAAATTTAGGCATATATCTACAAAAATTTTGTACACGAATACTTACAGCAGCTTTCTTCACAATTGTCCCAAACAAGAGACAACCCAAATGTCTGTAAATTGGTGAATAGATAAAAAAGAACTGCATTACAGCCTTAAAAATGGAATACTATTCAGTTATAAAAAGCAATGAAATATTGATTTCAGTAAAACTTCAAGGGCAACAAGTAGATCAATGAGTGCTGGAACTGGGGGAATGGGAAAGTAAGTTAACTATAGAGGGGCTCAAGGGGACTTTTGGGACCGATGGGACTATTCTACATCCTGATCTATACCTCTATGAAGGATGAGTTTTACTGTAAATTACACCTTTTAAAAAATCATAGGGGGCTAGGGATTTAGCTCAGTGGTGCTGCCACCTGCCTTGCAAGCTCCAGGTCCCGAGTTCAATCCCTGGTACTTTAAAAAAAAATCATGGGGATGACATGGAACCTCAGTTGTGGTATTGTTGCTTTCAGTCAATGTGTTCTAGAGGTCCTGGTTGCTGCAATAAGGCAGAAGGAAGAAATAAGAGGCTTCAAGACTGACATTATTGGTAGATGGTATAATTTTCCACATAAAAAGTAAACAAAAAATATCAAAGAAAATTATTATAGCTATAAAAGAGTATAGCGAGTTCATATTTACAAGATCTGCATACAGAGGTCCGCTTCTGTTTACCAGTTTTCACTCTTATAGATGTATCATTTATGATACCAACAGAAAAGATTGCCTACTGTATTGGTGGTCACTTTCCTCATTGCTGGGACAAAAAACGAGGCGTAACTTAAAAGAGGAGAGCCGTTCATTTTGGTTCATGTTTTAGAAGTTTCAGTCTATGTATGGCTGGCAGCATGGAGGAAGGGCCTTGGTGAGGGGAGGAAAGCTGCTCACCTCATGACAGCCAGGAAGCTGAGAGTAAAAGGAAGGGGCCTGGAAAGAGATACACCCTGCCAGATCAGACCCTTAGGGACCAGTCTTTTTGGACCAGAACTCTCCTCCTATAGTCATCTGTATCTCCCCTGTAATCCAATTATTTTCCAAAAGCCCCACTCTGAGCTCTTGATGCTCTTGGCGGAACATCTGGAAATAAACCATAACACCTATGAACAAATCTAGCGAAAGATGTGGATGAACTTCATGAAGAAAATTTAGCACCAGGGAAAGGAAATGCCCAAGTAACCAAGGTATTACCTTCTTAGACTACTTATGAAATGACTGATATGAAAATGGGTATACTCATTGCTAAAACTACATTGGAACAGACTGAGAGGATGAATTGGAGCACACAAAAGCTCACATAGGACAATATGAGGAAAGGATAAAATAACATAAAGGGAAATAACATTGGGCCTGTATCCAACAGCTGGGACAGTTAGCTCTTTGTGCTTATCAGAGAACTCCAGCCTCAGTTTCCATCCTGCTGTCCACTGAGAAACCTGGGATAGTTTATTTCCCCTTAATGTTATCATGACATGTTAAAATATCACAAAGTGATCCCACCTAAAAGGTAGTAATCATTCTTGTGCCCACCACCCACCTTTGTTAACAGATCACTATATTATAGTAGTAATGATTTCACTTCACTTTCTCTTCAGGAGGAAACAGCTGCATGGTAGAAAAGGATATTTTTGTCATGGTAGGTAGCAGGGTAAGTTTGTTTGCCTTTACCTCTTTTCTTTCTGTGGTCATATTGGGAGGCAAAGATTCCATTCACAACTCCAGACACATCATGATGCTTGTTAACACGTGTAGCCAGAGGCATTACCTGGAGGACTAAGAAAAGAGGTGAAAGGGGATGGTTCTTTCCCAGTAGTCTCCATAGAGAGCAAGGTGTTCCAGCAGGACAAATGGCTTTGGATTAGGACCACTGACCCCAGTGAATGTAAACTTCACGGTACACCTGACCCCAGTGCTCACAGGTGAGCAGAGTCACTACCTGAATCACTTGAGATTTCTTGTGTATATTTCTACTTCTATCTTCTGATTTTAGCCGGAGTGATCAATTAGGGTATTGAATTCTATGTAGGTCATTAATCAGGGTCAAACTGCAAGAATCATAGTAGTATCTGCATGGTTTGAGGACTTGCATCGTCCTTGTTAGGTTTCAAATGGAGTTGGAAAAGGACGCTAAATAAATTACAGGGCCTTCTGGACCCAGGCTCAACTCAGGGACAACAGACTCAAGGAACAAGTGAGGTTTCTTAGGGGATTTCAATCTTGCAGGAGGACCAGCCACAACAAACCCAACCTGCTTTGGTAGGTATGTCCTCTTACAGCTTTAATTTTGGGCTTTTCTTTTGGTTGTTTGTTTGTTTGATATTTTTGCCACATGATTTAGCTGCATTTCTCTCTCACTCAGTTAAAAAATGTGGACTTACGTCCAAAAACCTCATGAGGATGTTTAAACCTGCTTCACTGATCCAGGAAATGGTGCCTGGTGAGAGCTAAAAATAAACCAGAAAGGCTCAGGCTAGGCTTCAGTGGCAGAATGGAAGGAGTTCAGAGGATTTCTAAACTTGGCCAAAGGCTTTCCTGCTTTTCTATTTCAAGTACAGTCAGTAGAGAATTTTCAAAATCTGAAGATCATTCCTTTCTTTTCCTGGTATTGATACTAGCAGAAGTCTGTCTTGGAGCAGATCACAGTCTGCATTTTAGTCTTTCTGTGATGTGATTGCAGGCAGACAGCCTGGGTTGAAATTCCAGCCATGTTACTATGAGTTAACCTCTCTCATCCTCAGTTTCTTTGCCTCCAAAATCACTGTTGATATGAAGAGTAAATAAGGGAGTGTGTGTTCTTAACATAGGTACCAGAATACAGTAAGAATTCAGTAAATGAGTAAGAGTACTCCATTGCTTGGTCTGTTCAAATAAAAGAACATACTCATTGTATTTATTTATCATCCTCAGGACCAGAACTCAGGAGCAAAACTATTTCTACATTGGAAGTGTAAAGCATTTTGAAATTTGGTGTTAATTTTCACACAAATGATATGCATGATTTAAAGTAAATTGTTAGGGCTGGGGATTTAGCTCAGTGGTTCGGGTGCCTGCCTCGCAAGCGCAAGGTCCCAAGTTCGATCCCTGGTACCAAAAAAAAAAAAAAAAATAGTAAATTGTTTAGGAGGAAAATAAATTGTTTAGGATTCAGTAAAAAAAGTAAATTGTTTAGGATTCAGCGTGCAACTTTAAATCTTGGTTAGACTAAGTGCTTGGCTAAGGGTATGGATCTTATATTTTGAAGTAAAAGAATGAGTGTCCCTGTTGTAGTTTTGATTTTAAAAATGTTCCCCAAAAGGCTTGTGTGTTTAGAGGTGAGGTTTTGAGAAAGTGGTTAGATCATGGGACAACTAATCTCATCAGTGGATTAATCCATTCAGAGCTGAAGGTGCTGTTAGGTGGTGGGGCCTGGTTGGAGCACACAGGTCACTGGGGGAGTGACCTGGAAGGGTATATTCTTGTTCTAGACCCATTTCCCTCTGACTAGCTTTTTCACCCTCTGTCTGCTTCCTGGTGGCCATGAAATGATCAGTTTTCCTCTTCCATGCCATTCTGCCATGTTTCTGCCTTAAAGCCAACTGACCATAGATTGAAACTGTGAGCCAAAATAAACATTTTCCTCCTTTAAAAAAAGAAAAAAAGAATTCAGTAAATGGGATTTTACCATTGTGAATGTTGTTATTGTAAATACAACCATTTCTTCATTTTCTGTAATGGTCCTGGAGATGAAGGATTAGTATTCCAAAGTGTGTCAGGGGATGACTGATAAAGTTTATGTAACTTCTGTGTCAGAGCCTGCTAACTACTGATTAAGCCCATTTCCTCATGTTCCTGGGCAGACAGCTAAGGTCACCACCTCGTAGTGAGATGATACCATGTGACTAAGTTGTAGCCAATGAAATGTGAGCAGAAATGACAGGTGCCATTTCCAGGCATGGCCCATAGATTTGTTCCATAAACCCTCTGCATTCTGTTTCCCCTGAGACAGGGATGCTTATGGTGACTTTTGAAACCATCTGATGAAGATAACAAAGCCCCCTCAGACTGAGTTCTTGCATGATAGTTAGGGGATGGGGACAGGCCAACTTCCACTGAGAAGGAACATCCACCTTGGATTGGGAGATGGAGATTTCTATTGTGTTTGAGCCATTGTGTATTTTGTGACTTGTCACAGCAGCTAGCTCCAAAACCTAGTGCCTTCTTTTTTTTTTTTTTCGTACCTAGGATCAAACTTGGGTCCTTGTGCTTTCGAGGTAAGCCACAGAACCACTGAGCTAAATCCCCGGCCCCCTAGTGCCTTCTTGATCATCTCCTTCCTTAACTAATACTCTTTTCTTCCTTCCTATTTGCTATTTAAAATTCCTGATTTAAGTGCTTGCTTCAGCAGCACACATACTAAAATTGGAATGATACAGAGAAAATTAGCATGGCCCCTAAGCAAGGATGACATGCAAATTCATGAAGAGTTCCATATTTTAAAATAATAAAATAAAATAAAATTCCTGACTTAAGGAGAAGAATTAAAGCAGAAAGTTTCCCGAAGGACCAGTGTACCAAAAGCAACATCTGGAAGCACCTACTGATTTTATGGAATTCTGCTTTTCTTTTCTTTCAGCCCCAGGAATCTTGGGAATTAAGCCACATGAAGACAAAATTTTGAGTGTATCTGTGGACATTCTCAATTGTGAGAGTGTCTGAAGGCTCAGTTGATGACCTGGATCTTACTGTCCTTCACATCAGAGCCTTAGCTGTAATAAGAAGGCTTCACCTAGCCATGAGTCTCTATTTGAACATATTCAAAAGTGTTCATGAAAATGAAGAGAATCTTAGTGGAAAATGACTGAAATCATTAATGGGAATTAGATATAACTTGGGACACACAGTTAATTGCAAGAACTATAAAGAATATACTACATTTTGACATCAGTCTCTATTCCTGCTCACTGAAGAATAATCAGCTGCCCTTAACAAACAAGGTTGAGGAAAGTTTCTGATCCAAGGCCCCCTGTGTACTGCGGCTGTTGTCCCCAGGCACTTGGTGCCATGGTCTTTCCTTATGCATGTTACCTTCTGAATCTTACTAATTCTGTTTTCAGAAGTTCTGCACTTCTCCCATGTGCTTAAAATGTTAGCTATTTCCTTTACCTGTTAATAACAATGGCTGGCTGTTAATGAAAATGGCTTTCATACCAGAGCCCTCTGGCTACCTTCTCTCTACAAGCAAGTGATAAGAGGGAGTTTTAAGATTTCCCTTTAGAAGAAAATGTTATTTCTTGCTTGTAGTCTGAAAAGATATCCCACCTTTGGACAGCACCTTGACACTTTCTCTGTGAGGTGCTCCAGTTAACAATTTCCCCCAATTAATAATCCAGAAGCTAAAAGAATTACTCTCCAGGTCTGTTTCTCAAACTGGAGGGCTTGGCAGCATGCTATGTTCTGATTCTATTTTGGAGGTTCACCATGTAAGGAGCCTGTTGTGGACTGGTTGTTTGTGTACCCTCAGCATTCATACATTGAAACCTGTCTTTGCGAGGTAATTAGGCCATAAGGGTGGCGTCCTCATAAATGTGATTAATGCCATTATAGGAAAGTCAGAGAGCCAGCTATCCTTTGTTTCTCCCTGTGGAGTTAGCTGTCTGCAAATCAGGAAGTACCCCCTCTCCAGACACTGGATCTACTGGCATCTTGATTTTGAATTTCCCAGCCTCCAGAACCATCAGAAATAAATGATTGCTGCTTAAGTCTCCCTGTCTATGGTAATTTGTTATAGCAGTCCTAACTGACCAAGATAGTAAATACATTGTAAAAATATAAGATGTAGCCACAAACCAAAACCCCTAATTGAATCCCTTAGAACTCCCCAAAGGAGATCTGAGAAAGTTTCTAGCAACCTGAAAATAAGTGTTAAGGGAAGTATTAAGGACCTGCTACAGCTTGGGTGCAGTGACCCCTCAATTCAAACTAGACGCCAGTGTAGCTCAGAGATGGAATTATAGGTGGGTAGACAGAGACCTTGACTGCCAGTAAGTCAGCATTGATAGTTAAAAAACAGAGCCATAATTAAGGATATACAGTCTTCCAGGATACTTCACTACAGCCCACAATGAGGTTACAAAATGAAAATATCATACAAAAGAAAGAAAATTGTATGGAAAAAATTTCAAAATTCCATAGCTTTCATGTTCCAAGTACATTTTTTTTCCAGGAAAAGAATTCCAGGATACACTGCAAAGCAGAAGTTTCTAATTTTTAGATCCTTATTAGAAAAGTTCATTCAGAAGTTATGATAAAGCCAGAGGTGGTGAACAGATAGTGAATAATTAATTGAAGTCAAGCTTTAAATTAGAGTGCTACTGGAGACAGAATCAGTCCTTCTTGTCCTGGAGCTTTTGACTATCTTCAGCAGTTTTGTATTATACTAAATGGGATGTGATGTTTTCCTTAAGAACCTCCATGAAATGGGGAAAATGGTTAGTATCTGGGCATATATCTTCCTTGGGGTGGGGGAGAGAAAGATATGTAAATATTCATTTGATTTTCTCAAATATTAAGGTTAGTATTATTGTTCCGATTTTGCGTATATATAGTTAAAAAAGTTAGTTGAATAAGATAAAATACAGTTGTTTATGTTAAATAAACTCATATATATAGTTAGTCAAGCTGAACAAAGACTGTTAAAAGGCAGACATACTTGAATACAAACCTGCCTGGCTCTGAAATATGTTTCCAAAATTACTGGTATCTATTATAGCATGTGAGCATATGTGTGTGTGTACTGAGTTTTCTTCACACTAAATGGGGTGATTTAAGAAGATAAATAATCCAAGGACTATTCTAATGTCAACAAAGAATTTGAGTTCTGTAACTGAGGTCTAGAAATTTTCCTCTAAATATTTCAGTAAATGTCTTGTTTCTTCCAGTATTGAACTCCTTTCTTACCCAGGCTGAAAGATTCCTTTGAAATTAAGAGTGTTTCATTTCACTGTGATGCAAAGTGTAGAGCCACGGTTGGGCTTTGATTCTCCAGTCCATCTCAGCAGCATGAGCTGCTGCCCTTCTTCTGGCTCTAGTGAAGTGGTTATGCAGCACGGTGCACCTGAGAAACAGCTGATGACATTGTTTAAACCTGAATGCTTTGGCTTCTACCCTAAAGATTCAAGAGGTCCAGAGTGAAAATAAGAATCTGCATTTTCCACAAATATCCCATGTAACAGGGAAATTTGAATTTGTAAGTGCTTTAATTTTTCTCATTATTCTTATTCTCCCTTTTTTTTGGTTGTTGTTGATTTAATCTCACATCCTCTTGAAGTTAGGTTGTGATTTCTTTTTAAACCCATGCTATGGTTCTCTTAACTCTAGACCTGCACACTGTTGCGTACTCTGGGCTTATGCAGGCTCAGGACTGAAGACAGAAAAATAGAGGTAAAATCTCATAGTCAGACTCTAGGAGGGAAGATGCCTTAGTCAGGAGGGATAGAAAAGGATGCTAAATAAAATATGAGTGGTATAAAATTATTCTCATGGGAAAAATACAGGCATATAGTCAAAGACAAACACAAAGGAATGACATAAACTTAAAGGAATTGTGCCAGAAAGGTGAAATCCCAGAACAAGCTGAGACTCCTGGAAAATGCTAAGGGCAAAAACAGGAGCTTTTAAGAAGCTACACAGAAATCCAAAACAATGAAGAAATAAAGGCCAGGAGCAGGTGACATAATGTTGGCAGATGCCAGGGCGAGTAGCACTGCTCTTTTCCTCTTTTTTTCCCCTACTTCATCAGGGACAAGGATCTCCAAGCTGAAAATTTGCAGCATAAACATCCAAAATGGCATCCAAAGGTCAGAAAGGGGATGGGAAAGAAGACTGAATTGCATGAAGTGAGGACAATTTTTAAGACCAGATAAATTATGTTACTGAACCCCCAAAAGTGGCATTGGAGCTATAAACTCCTGTTATTGGTTATCTTTAACACCTATGGAGAAAGAGGTACTAAGTAGCTGCAGGCAATACTATCTTCTGGGTTTTCATAAAGTTTGTTTCTAGGAACCACATTAACCAACCACAATGTCAGTCCTCTGCAAAACCTTAGAAGAAATGGCAAATCAGGTCATTTGGCAGAATTTAGACTAGGAGCCAGTGCAGACACTGTGGAAACATGCTATGTCAAGGCCTCTGATTTTCCTTTTTTGTGACATTGTCTTTCAGCTACATGGGGGAAAACTGTGGACGTGGAGTTCAGCAATGTCAGATCCTGCATCACAGGGTCTGCCCAGTAAGCCACCTTAAGAAAGAGGCTTGTTCAGAAACCCAGCCATTTAGATAGCTTCTGGACCTACCCTGGTGGCTTTTCTGGCTTCTGTCCCTCTCTTCCAACCATACAGACTCACATTATTTTTTGTGTATTCTATAGAACAAGTTGCCATGGCAGCAAGTCTTTGTTTGACTTCAGATCCTGCACTGGAGGATTTTGTCCTATCTCCTTGGTTTACACAGGGAGTTAGGTCTCCGTCTCTTTACTTCAGTTTCCTGTTCTGACTCCACTTTCTTAACACTGCCACTAGCTCTCCAGTGTGCATTCTGATGTCTCAGCCACCTTTCTCAGCTCAGTTCTTCCTGTAATAACGCTTTTGCTCCCCCAGCCATGCTCCCACAAACAAGCTCTCAGCAAGGGTCCTTGGGTATCCTGTATCCAAGATTGAAAATGTAACTTATTAGTATGATGCTTGGATGAATGCATAGCTGCCTAGACTAGCATGCCCAAGGCTACTGTTTTATAGACAAATCTCTCTAGGAGACAATTCAAACACCACCTCCATTCTAGTCAATATTTTTTATTAGCAACTCCAGTAAGGCACAGAAGCCTGGATTTTCAAATACACTGATCATGTAGTGTTTGGATGAAAACAAATGTGTTGGAAGGCAAAACTGGGATTCAAAAATAGAGATATCCCAGAAGGTACTACTGAGTAGAGATACATGTAAAACCCAGTCTTTATGTTAAAAAAACCCCTGCATGTACACAGCATTTGTGATCACTGAACACATCAACGGGAGTTAATGTGAAAAATGATCTCAAAAGTTTTGTTAACTACAAACTGACTGCCCTTCATTAATGGGACACAACTACCAGGAAGATAATGTCAACATCAACTATGTTAACAGAAGTATTTAATAGATGCATATAAAGTATTAAGGGAGATATTAGAGTGTTAAGACAAGTAACAGCCCCACTGGTTAAGGATGTGGAGAGAAATCGTGAATGTGACATCAAATTTAAATAATTGTGTAAAAACAATTATGTCCAGAAGGAGCTGAGGGTGCCAAAATGCTCTATAAATAGGGTACTTATTATGCAGGCTGCTGGTATCGGCTGTGATAAGGAATGGTAAAAATGAATAATATATGGGCTTAATTCTGAGTATAGTCAGCCCTCTGTATCCGCGAATTCCACATCCACATTCACAAATTCAACAAACTGTGGATTGAAAATATTCAGAAAAAAGTGTCTGCACTGAACATGTACAGGCTTTTTTCTTGCATTATTCTCTAAACAATATAATAACTATTTACACAGGATCATAATTGAATTAGGTATTATAAGTAATCTAGAGAGGATATAAAGTATACAAGTGGGCTCACATAACTTATGTTTTATATAAAAGATGGGCATCCATGAATTTTGGTAACTGTAGGGGGTCCTGGACCTGATCCCCACAGATGCCAGGGGACAACAGTATACATCTTTCGAGAGGGGCACTGGCAAAAAACCTCCACACACATCCAGAGAGGGATGACCAGGTTAGTATTGTACCTGCGAATCAAATAACAAAACTGATAGTCAAAGGAACTAGGATATTTCACCTATGGGGAGAAGAACTGAGAGGTGTGGTAACGCATGAAACATTTTGATGAGCTCTTGTGCAGAAGGAGAATTTCATTTTCACAAAGGGAGTTATGGGGCCCAAGGACAGAAGTTGCCACAGCTTGGGGCTCCCCACACAAACACCTCTGACCTGTCATTGTGTCCCAGATGCCTCAACAGCCAGTAAGTGCTTGGTAGTTGTCCAGAGTGGAGTCTCGGGAGTGGAGACTTGGGAGACAGTTTCTTTCTTGCCTTCTCTCTCTCTAGTGCTCCGTGCTTTGGAGGGAAGTGGTGCTGAGGACACCACATGGTTGGTGTCCTGCAAATCATATGTCCCTTAAAATCCTTGGCGTTGATAGCAGGAGGGCTTCTGTGACAGAACCTGAGGGTAGGGAAAGGAGTGTCTGAGACACCCCCGCCCCTGCCCCGTTCAGGTACCACTGGGAGGAAACAGTTAGAATGGTCCATTTTTAGCTTTGGATTCTTGGTGCCAGGCTGCCTGGTGCTGGAGGCTCTGTAGCTGGCTCAACTCAGACTTCACTCAAAGGAAGGTCCGCTGGGAAGTGGTGTGCTCAAGAATGCAAAAAATTTCCTGGCAGCAGTCTTTTTTGCTCTGCCAATGCCTGGTGAGAGAGGGAGGTGGAGAGAGAAGGAAGAAGGAAGAGAACGGTCAAGGTTGAGAGGAGAGTGGGAGAGAGGAAAGAGCCTAGGAAGGAAAGGACTTGCCTCCATGCTTTGCTCTGACATTTGCCTATTTGCTGGTGTCTGAGTCTTCCAAATTTCTCAGTCATTGATGAGCAACTAAAGCAAAGGAACAAAGACAAGAGAGGGGTAAATGGATTTATCATCCCTTCTAGATCTCTCTTTGATCCTCCCAACTGCTGATGTTACCAATAAGAGGACAGGGACTTTTTGCAACTGAATGCAATGGATTCATATTGTGGTGAGTAAAAGCCAATAAACACAACCAGGATATAAAAGGGTGGAGAAATATTTATTACTTGCAGCAAGTAAGGAGAACACCAGAGATGATTTTCAAAGCAGTAGTCTCTCTTTGAACAAAGAAAGCAAGGACTTTTGCCGGGGAAACTTACGTTTATTCAAGTAGGGAAAACTCATCAACACACATTAAAAAATAGGATGATGAATGCCTTTCTGAGCGTGCTTAGCTCAGAGGTCATAATCACATATTCAAAAGAAAAGATGGGCAGAGAATCCAGTATTATAAAGAGCAACATTTTCTCCAGTTCACCTAAAAAAGAATGAGTCAGAGTGACTTGGTGATTTTGGCTGGCAAGTTTCTCCAAAGAACTTTAACTGAGATTTAAAAAAACACAGCTTTGAAGGCATGTTACCAGTCTTTTGAAGAGGCAGCGGCTTTCCTCCCATAAGTATGGAAGTGTCTAAGGGTGCCTACGTTACCTATATGTTAACATGGTAAGGAAGGAGACCCGGAGTTCCAAGAGGCATCTGTTGAAGTGACTGTGGGTTGCAGCACTTGGCCCCTTGTGCCTCTGCCACTTTCAAGTTGATAAATTATTTACTCTCTCTCTCTAAATCTTAGTTCCCTCATCTATAAAATAGAGACATGATAATATCCACGTTGTGGACTTACATTGAGATTTAAAATGAGAACCCACACTAAACATTTCATCCTGGAGTCTAGAATACAGTAAGGACTCAATATGTATTACTTATAGCTCATGTCTAGTGTAGGTTGTATTTACCCACAAAGAGCTGCTACCGTGTCTCCCACCCAATATGTTCTTCCAATGCAATGATCCCTCCCATTTTATCAAGAGGTGGGTCTACAGGGGAAGTGATGCTTTGTGACTTCTGTGACTTGGTCATAAAAAATGACACAACTGGGCAGAGAAGGTGAGACGGTCCCAGCATCCAGAAGGAAGCTCCCCGCCCCCATCCCAGGCTCCTAGGGCAGAGAAGCTCAGCTGGTCCCAGCACCTGGAAGGAAGCTCCCCTGCCACCATCCCAGGCTCCTAGGGCAGAGAAGGTGAGCTGGTCCCAGCACCAGAACGAAGCTCCCCCACCACCATCCTAGGCTCCTAGGGCAGAGAAGGTGAGCTGGTCCCAGCATCCAAAAGGAAGCTCCCTGCCTCCATCCCAGGCTCCTAGCGAAGAGAAACTCAGCCAGTCCCAGCACCCAGAAGGAAGCTCCTCTGCTACCATCCCAAGCTCCTAGGGCAGAGAAGGTGAGCTGCATGGGTGCCAGAAGCAACTCCCCCACCCCAGTGGAAATGAGAAGACACATAAACAAGCCTCAAAAACAGACTTCCAGATCACCTACAGCAACCCCAAAGGGAAATGAGATGGAACAATCTGATACTCAACCACCTGGACTCTGAACTGGCAATTAAAGAGGATCTGGGAAAAATGAAATCAGAAAAAATTACTCAGATAACAGCAAAGATTTTGCTCATGGTGCAAGACATGATTAATAAAGCTAGAGAGGTCACTGATAAAAAAATAGAGGATCTAAGGAACATGATGGAATCCCAACACAGGAAACAAATGGAATCCATAAAACAGATACAAATAGATTTCCAAGAGATTAAAAACTCCATCGAAAGTCTGTGCAGCAGAATGAACCAATGTGAGGATAGAATTTCACATATAGAAGATAAGATTGCAATTAGTGAGGAGGAAAAGAAAAATTGCTTTAAAATTGTAAGGGAACATGAGAAATCAATCCAGCAGCTGCTAGACCATGCAAAGAAGAATAACATAAGACTGATTGGAGTTAATGAAGAAAGAGGAGAGAGTGCAGATGACATAAAAAAACTGTTCACAGAAGTGATGGCAGAAAACTTCTCAAGGAGGGGAAAAGAACTTGGCATACAGATAAGTGAGGCATATAGGACTCCAGCTAGCCTTAATAAAAAAAAAATCTACACATAGGCATATAATAGTTAGGATTCCAGAAATCCAACAGAAGAATAAAATTCTACAAGCAGTGAGAGAAAAGAAACAAATCACATACAAAGGAAAGCCCATCAGAATCACAGCAGACTTCTTAATGCAAACCCTCAAGGCAAGAAGAGCTTGGAGTGATGTATTCCAACCCCTAAAGGAGAACACCCTCCAACCCAGATTGATGTACCCTGCAAAACTATCTTTCAAAATTGATGGAGAAATAAGGTAATTTCATGATAAAGAGTACCACAGGAACTTCATGAATACCAAACCAGCACTCCAAAAAATTTTAGACAATACCCTAAGAAAAGACAATGAGGATCACAACCCCAGGAAACCCAGCAGAATGAATCCATTGGGGGTGACAAATTAAACCCAAAGGGGGAGAATCCAACAAAAAGAAAAAGTCATGACAAGGCTTTTAAAACTTTTGACTTCATCTCCCTAATGAGTGTATAATTCAATCTTATTATTGTACTGATGAGTATTTTTCAGATTCTAGAATTGCACACCATTCCTTGTGCTATACTGGCTATTTATTATCTTATGTCTGCATTTTAATTGAGTTGTGTATTAATGAGCTGTAAGAATTCTTTATATATTCTGGTCATAGGTTCTATGCATTGTAAATATGGTCTGTTTAAGGACTACTTTTCATTTTAGTGATGTCATTTAAAGTTCTAAATTTTGATGGAATCTCATTTATCAATTTTTTTCTTTTATACATCATGTTTTTTGTATCCTAGGTAATTCTTGCCTACCATGAATTCATAAATACTTTCCCTTATAATTTCTTCTTAAAGTTTTATACTTCTAGGCTTTCTTATTTAGGTTCATAGATCCCTTCAAGTTATTCTCATGTGTGGAAAAAAAGGGTTGAGAGATTAATTTTTTATATACGGATACCAGGTGTTCTAGTGCCGTTTGCTGAAAACACTATCTCTTCCTTGCCTCTTGAATTCAGTTTATATTCTATAAAATGTTAATGTTAAATAATCTTTCAAAACTCAGTGAACCATACATGTGTGGTTCTATTTCTAGATTCTCTGTTTTATTCCAATGATCTATCTGTCTTTCCTTACACCAACACTGCCTTGATTACTGTAGCTTTAGAAGAAGTCTTAAAATTAGGTACTAAACGTCTTCCAATACTGTTTTTAACTTTTCTAGGTCCTTTGTACTCCTACATAACTTTTAAATTTCAATATCCAGTTCTTCATTTATAGCAAGTATACACAGACCTGAATTTTTATATATACCCTGTGTTTTCTAATCCTGCTAAATTCAAGTACAAGTTCTAGGGGCTCCTAGAGATTTCTTAGTATTTTCTCTGTAGATGATCATTTGATCTACACATAAAGATTTTGCTTCTGCTGTGCCAATACTATCCTAGTTGTGTCATTTTGTTGCCAGACTATTTTGGTGGGGACTAGGTTTCAAAGTTTAATGGACAGATAAAGAGTAAGCATATCTGCCCTTGTTCCCCACCTTAAGGGAAAGCATTGTATCTTCTCCATTCATATAAGGTGGTCTTGCTGGAAGTATGGAGTACATGTCTTTAATCTGTTGAGAAGTTTCTGTTCCACTTCTAGTCTCCTGATAGCTTTTACCATGAACAGCTGTGGAATTTAGTCTAATACTTTTTCTCCAACTAGTGACAGGATCATATTGCTTTTCCCTTTCCTCTGTTAAAATGACGACTTTTGGGGGTGGATCTTCCAATGTTGAACCAACACTGCAATCCCTATAACAAAACCGCTTTCTACATCCTGCCAGATCTGACTTCTAAGAGTTTGTTTTGTTAAACAAATCTCTATCTATGTTCATACTTTTTTCTTCTATTATCTTTATCCAGTTTTAGGACTAGCACAATGTTGATTTCCTAAAATGAGGGGAGAAGTGTTCCTTCTTTTTTCTGCTTTAATTGTTTGATATAATTTATCAGTTAAAATGTTTATGAGCCTGCTGTTGTCATATAGGTAGGATTGCAAGGTAGGAATATACTTTCTTTAATAGGTGCTATTCAAATTTATATTTCCTCCAGAGTTAGTTTCATTAATTTGTCTTCCAAGTTACTTCTTAGAAGTTGTCAAATTTATTTCAAGAAAGATTTTTGTAATATGCTTTCTATATCCTTTTAAATTCTGTAAATCTGTGGTAATATCTCCTAGATCTTAATATTGTAATTTAAAAAAATCTGTAACTGATATTGTGTAACAGGAAGAAAAGGTCTAAAAGAGCAGGGGAATTGGGAGGGGTAGGGGAAGGGAAAAAAGGGAAAGGAAAAAATATGAGAAGAGGAAAAAAATGGAAAAGAGGTCTTTGCAAATAGGGAAGGGTGGAAGGGGTGAAGGGAGGGCAAGGGAAAGGGAAAAAAATAAGAACCCAGATACTCATATAAAGGTACAAGATCCCAGTGATGAATGTAACTATATTTTATACCTAAAATGTACCAATAAAGTTAACTGGGGAAAAAAATTACACAGCTTATATTTGTTTCTCTTGAGATGCTCACACTTAATTCAGCCTCCATGCTGCAAGGAAGCCCTAGCAGCCCCACAAGAGAAGTCATTTGAAAAGGAGCTGATGGACAGCACTAACTTGCCCATTGTATGAGTGCACCATGGTAGAAGTTGAATTCCAGTTAAGCTGCGTTAGCTGATGCTGAGTGGAGAGAAATGAACCAGCCTCACTAAACCCTGTGTACAGATTCATGGGCAAAATAAAAAGATCATTATTATTTTAAACCACAGAGTTTTGGGACAGCTTGTTATGCTACAATGGTAACTGGAATAATATTTTTATTAATCTCCTAAAAGGGAATTTTCCTTCTCTCATATCACATTCTATTTCTCATGATCAACACCAAGAAGAAAACTAGATGTACTAGGAAATGTTGCTACTTCTTGCCAAATTTCTGTGATTCTTCTGGGTATCTGGAGAAGATGGTCAAATGCCACCACCACTTGAGGTTGTGATATACCGCTATTCAGGAAACTGAGGCTTTATTTGGAAATGCAACTCAACTAGCAGCTTTTGGAAACAGAGTGATTCTGGGGACTGAAGGGATTCTTGAAGCTTGTGAACAGGTTTCCCAACAGCTCAGAATTCAGTGTTATTATTTTCTTTTCCTTGTTCCTCGATTTCTGCTGTGAGTGTGAGGGATGTGTGCAGGGAAGGACAAATACTTTTTTCCTTCACCTTTCATGAGTTCCTAGTTGAGACTCCCTGTAACACGAAGCAGATTAATAAGAGAAAAGTTAATAGAAGTTTAATAATATGTATGCTTCTTGTATATGTGGGAAATAACTCCGAATGCAACAGTGGACATTCCTTTGCCAGCTGTTCTTTGCAAGGTTACTTCCCTTCCTTTTGTCCAGCATTCTAAATTCTAAAGAGAAGCTGCCCCTTAAAGAGTAAGATGTTCACTGCAAAACAAACTTTTTTTGGATTTACAGAACCTGGGGCATCTGTTAACATTCAGATAACATCTGAATGTGTGACAACCCTTTTTATTCCTTAGTTCTGTGCATCAAGTAACACAAAGCATGTAAATTGTTGTGAGGTTTAATTTGCAGAAAAGTAATATTGTCATGGGACAAGGTTCAAGGTGTTTCCCAAATTGGAGGTGGAGGACCTAAACCCACTCTATTCACAGAATAAGTTGCAGGCTCCCTGACTCTTGTTATGGAAAAATAATTTTCAGGACTAATCAGTAAAAGAGGCATGGAAAAGATTTGTTTAGCAAAGTACACACTCAGGAGTAGAGTGTGGGCATTCTCAGAAATGAAATGCGTTATGGAATTGGGAACCTTTATGTTTCTCCTAAGTGGGTGGAAACCTGTGGAAAAGCTGCTCCCCCAAGGGTAATGGTCCATTTTAGAGGTGTGAGCCCATTTTCTAAAAAGATAGATAATTTAAGCATTCTTTAGATTCTCTCACTTTATTCTTTTATTTTAAAATCGGGTTCTTTCTCTACTTTCTCAATTAAGCTGATTTATGGATTTACAGAATCCTTAAGGAGTTTGGGGGGTGATAGGTCTGAAAGACAGAAGCAAAAATTAACCAACGTCAATGTGAATAGTGTTAGGTAACTTTGACTGTGTCCTGGAAGTTGCAGTCTTCTTAAAAGTATAATTTTAGCTGTGATGTTCCATGTCTCCTTTCTACCAATCTTTATTTCTTCTGTTCTACCTTATTATATCTGTCTAAAGAATGACAGGAACTAGTTCCAAGAGCTGAATCCATTGTGATGTTCTGGTCAGAGAAGAAAAAGAGACAAATGTCCTGGATGTCGAGGACCCTGTCCATCACATGGTTTTCCCATCCATTGCCTCCTGCACTTTTTTCCCTCTCTTATATTTCCTCTCAGGCACATAAAATACATTTTTGTGTGTCTGAATTTCCTCAAGATGTTTTTTTTGGGGACAGTAGCTCTCCTCCCATTTTCCAGGACGTTAGCCCTTGAATAAACCTGATTTCTTTCCCTCCAATTCTCATCTCTGGAGTATCAACTTTCAGGAAGTGAGCAGCTGTCCATGGATCTAGTACAAAGAAAAATGAGTTAATCTCCAAAGTAGATCTCAAAGAGTTATCTAAGCCCTGAGACATGAATAGTTCATTTCTCTGAAACTTAAAGAAGGATGTAGTAAAAGATTCCGTTAAGAGGCGATGACAAGGAAAATCACCATAAAATAAGGGTGAGGTTTCTTATACAGATTTATGTGGATGCTCTCCAATGATCAAGAGTCTCTAGTGATTTAGTCACCCTTCTCTTGCTGGTGCAGAGGGGGAAACATAGTTACAAATGGAAATTTTCTTATAGATGTAAATTTGTCTTACAAAAGCACAATTTTTCAGATCTCCTGCTGGGGCTACAGTTTGTCAATATAATAGCCACAGATAATCTTTATTCTGATCTCCCTTAGTCATATTTTGGGGTGGCATGTCTTGAATCCCATCACATGAATGACTTCTTGTTTTACTTGAATTCATTCAGTTCTTCTTGACTCATTTATGGTCTCAAAGGATGTGAGATGAGAGTAAAGGACAGGATATGATGAAACAAGAAAGCAAGGAAAGCAAACCAATTTATTACACGAATAAATATGCATACAGGTGTGTCTGTGTATGAGATAGAAATGTACAAATGTGCATCTGGGGAGTGCAATTTTAATTTGAAGTTAAAAGACTTCTACATTCTTATTCCTGACCATAGTAGTTGTTCAGAATCACCTTTATTTAGTCCCATTGGAAAGTTCATTTAGCTTCAGTGTGATCAATCAGAGCCTTAGGCCTCCTAGACTTGGGCTAAATATCTTCTTAAAGGATGAATAAGTAGGAGTGGGGGTCAAGTGCAAATGTTATGCTTTACTCACCAAGACAAACTAGCCTTCCTTTTCATCCAGAATAAATAATAATGAGCAGCCTTGCTCCCTCTTCTGGGGACTCCATCTGATAGACTTAAGAAAGCAACTCTTGCCTCTCTTGAGGCAAGTATCCAAACCTGAGATCTTAAGCTAGGGGAAGGGCAGACAGCTCGTTGCTGGTGGTTGGAAAAGGGACAATTTTTTAGAAGCACCACATTTTCCTACGTTAAGCAGAAGATCTTTATAGTTCTGATTTGTGTGTCTCTGGCCTTCTCGATCTGTGTGATATTGTTTCCCCTTGAAAGACATAAAAGGGACACCGGGGTTCTGCTCTAATAAGAAGCAGGTGGAAAGTAGGCTGGATATTTTCTCAATATTCCTCAGTGACCTTGGCATTGGAGCCACACTTAGGGAAATGCTAGGGACAAAATGTTAGAGTGCTTTTAGTTCCCAAAGAGAGCTGCTGTGGATTTTTCAGTGCCTTTCTGGTCTGGTTGGTGTGAATACTCAGCCTAACACCTTTACCTCTGCAAAGTGGTATGTGAGCAGTTTTTCAAGATGCAGTTAAGGTGGGAGCTGTTTCCTGAGCTCCCCTGCTTAGTTCTTCCTGTACAACAAAACAGAAAACAAAACCACAGCAAACATCACACCAAAGCAAAGCCAAGCCAAAATACACACAGCATGTTTCCTAATGATATTAAGTTGTTAGGGAACAGTTTCTAGCATGACCCTGGCTGACACATACAAAATTTATAAAAACCAAGAATCTGAACCATAAAATGCATCTAGCAAGACTGTTTACTGAAAGTGGGACTAATTCATTGTTTGAAAAGGTCCCTAGATGGTCTTTGATCTGAATGGGCTAGTATGGTGGGAAGGGATGCTCTCTCTATTGTGTCACTTGAGAGAAGGATGGTACCAAGGGAGGCCACCATGGGGGGAGACTGGACCATGAATAGTGCCAGCATGAGTGGGCTGGTTGGCATGGAAGGCAGATGGCCCTGTGCTCTGAGTGTCCGATGGTTTTGCTAGGGAAGGGGAGCATCTAATGATCTTTGCTGGGTCACAGTGATCTCATTTTTGGCCTTGTAGAGTTGGCTGAGAAAATTGCTTTTCACCTCTAATGAATCACAGTTAAACCAGACAACTTGCCAAAGAAATATACAGGCATAGAGGGTAATGTGATTCATGTGCCTCCTCTTGGACTTCCCAATGAGTCCAAAGGGCAAATGTGTGACTTCACCAGCAGCGATGCTGTGCTTGTTGATGCCTGGATGGAACTGGTGGCCAAGCAAACATCTTTGAGGAAGATGAAAGGGAAACAAGAAAAGGCAGATGGTCTTTGCCCCACCAGCCAGCTGCTAATCTCTGTGTGCACCACCAGGTCAGATTGAACTTGAGCTGGGAAATGGCGAGTGAATGTTTGGCTAAGCCTCTTTCTTGGCTGAAGCTCACCATCCCTGGCCTCCTCAGTGGCTGAACTTTCTTGGGAAGCCAAGATTGGCCTTTGGCATGACTAGATGCTGCTTATCTGACCCTCACCATGGGTCTTGGGGCAAAGCCAAACTGCTTGCACTATGTGACTGGGAATGGTGGTGACTCGGGGGCAGCGAGCATGGTGGTAAGAAGTTGCTGGTGGCACCAGCCATAGCTGAGGAAGAATGGAGGATCCCAGAGGAAATTCTTGCCTCTTGACAGCCCTGGAGGCCTGGCAGGTTGCCTAGCAACAGTGTCTCTGTGCCTCTCCTCCAGTCTCTTCCCTCAGCACAGCCTTCTATATGCCTTTCAGCAAATTTCACCTGATTGGAAATGCTCCAAAGGGTAAGAGTCAGGCTGCTGAAGGTTAGGAACTTGGATTCTGGAGAGAGACCTGGATTCAAATTACGAGGTCCACACTTGTTCAATGTGTCATCTTCAGCAAGTTTCTCAACCTCTCCATGTGTTCTTTTCTCTGTCTATAAAACAGAGAAGATAATAGTGCCTTCTTCAATCTGGGCAACTGGAGCATTGCCATGCTTCTTGGGATATGTCCCTCAAACTAGCACCTGGCCTACCTGGCCTAGCTAGGGATTGTTGTCAACTCTCACACACAGAAGTGGGGGAAGGGGTCTCCTATTCCCACTCCTCTGCTGCATTCTTCTTACACTTGCCAGCTCCTGGGTCTCCTTTTTGGGGTTGCTTTGGCTAGATAGATGGGCTTGCTCTCTGAATTATATCCACTGAAGTGGGAAAAAAGTGAGAGAGAAAAAATAAAGACTCCCCTAACAGGGGCACTTTCCCTCTGTTCCTATATCTAGAAAGATGGTGTTGTGATTTTGATTTAAAATGTCCCCCTTAGGCAGGGGATTTAGCTCAGTGGTTCTGGCACCTGCCTCACAAGCACAAGGTCCTAAGTTTGATCCCTGGTCCCCCCAAAATTAAAAAATAAAATAAAATAAAATGTCCCCCTAAAACCTTATGTTCAGAGGTGGGACTTGGCTAGAATTTTTGTCCTTGGATCGATATTCTCACTCTCTCTCTCTCTCTCTCTCTCTCTCTCTCTCTCTGGCTGCCATTAGATGAGCAGCTGTCCTCTGCTAGCCCTTTTTGCTATGATGTTTCTGTTTCAGAGCCAGCTGACCATTGACTAAATCCCTTGAACCATGAGACAAATTAAACCTCTTCTCCTTTAAATTGTGGGTGCCAGATATTGTGTCCCAGCAATGAGAAAACTAATGCAGATGGATTTTCTCTCGGAGTCTTAGATTTCTGAATTTGGCAATAGTGTTACTATGGGGGCAGGTACAGACTCCCAGAGAGGCCCATGAAGGAAAAAAGAGAAAAGAAACACCCTCTGGATTCTCCTTACCCTCTCCAGCTCACAGGGCCCCCTTTCCCAATCATTTGGCCAGATAGACAGGCTTTTCTTACAGTTCTGCTCTTTATCCTCATAAGACATTTCCTTGATTAGGCTTCTTCTTGGCTCAAATCCAGAAGATAAACAAAAGCAACAAACCAGGAGACTCACAACTAACTTGGCTGTTCTTCAAATTTTGACTTTCTTTCTAATGCATCTATTGTGATTTGATCTCATTTTCACAGTCTTCAGGTAGTTGCTTTTGTATTTTGTTTAGAGTTTTTAATTAGTAGGAAAGATGGAGCACAGCAAACTTATTCCATCTTGCCTAGAACTAGTAGCCTCTAGTCAGAGAATTAATAAAGCACAGTGATGTATCCCTGTAATCCCAGAATCTGGGAGGCTGAGGTGGGGGGATTGAAGATTTGAGCCCCACCTGGGAAACTTAGAGAGACTTTGTCTGAAAATAAAAAATAAAAAGGATAGTGGATGCAGCTCAGTACTTTATGGGGGTTCAGTGAGGGTTTAATCCCTAGGAAAACATACACACACATGCACGGGTGGACATTTTTAAAATTTTGAGATAATTTTAGATTCACAAAAATGTGTTCTTATATACCCTGACCTAGTTTCCATTGATGCTAACATTTTACATAACCATGACATATTAATCAAAACTAAGAAACTAATGTTGAATTAACTATATTAACTAACTTATTGGCTTTATTTGGATTTCCCTAGTTTTTCCATTAACGTCTTCTTTTCTAAGCCAGGAAGGATACCACTGTATATTAGTCACCAAGTCGCCTTAGTCTCCTTAAGACTATGACAGTTCCTAGTCTCTCTTTGATCATGACCTTGACACTTTTGGAGATGAGGAATCAGATATTTCATACAATGCCCCTCAGTTTGTATTTATCTGATGTGTTCTCACTCATACACCATGATTGTGGATTTTGGGGGAAGAATTCCACAGAGGAAAAGTACCTTTTTTTTTTTTGGAGACAAGTTCTCATGAAGAAGCCCAGGCTGGATTTGAACTTGTGATTCTCCTGCAACACCCTTCCAAGTAGCTGGGGTTACAGTTGTGCTCCACACCACTGTGGGAAGTAACCTTCTCATCACATCTTATTGGTGGACACGTGGTGTCAACAAGACATCTTTAATGATATGATGTCAATCATGTTCACTTTGTTAAAGGGATATTTTCCAGGTTTCTCCACTGCAAATTTACTATATTTATCTTTACAAAAATAATGTGTTCTGAGTGAGTCTCTATATCATTATATACCCTCCCCACAGCCAAGGGGAGAGGAATTAAGCACCACCTCCTAGAGAACAAAGAATTTGCAACCACAGTAATTAGTAAATTTGGGTATAAATACTTTGAAGTTATGTTTCCTCCTTAAAATTTCACCCACTAATTTAATCATGTATCTGTGCATCCTGCCTTCAGTAATTATTACTGTGGTGTTCTAATGGTGATTTTTTAATTTCACTCATCCTGTCCATTTTTATTCTTTTGTAAGGAAGACTTGTCCCTTCTCTCCCATGTATATATGTAGTTATCATTAGGTCAGAATAGATTCATGTATACTTATTCTTTAGTTTATACTCTGTTGTTACTAGTATATATTTATTCTGTGGCTTAAATTATTCTAGTGTTGGCTGTGGACAGCATTTCCAAGTTGGTTCCTGTATCCTTTTGACACCCTCCCATCATTTGTCCTCACTCTTGAATCAGTTTTTTCTCCAGTCTTTGGTCCTTTTATTGGAGAAAAATATCTAGAAACTAGACCAGACCACTGGACATAGCTGTAGGTACTAGGATGTCACTGTTTCTAAACCCTCTTGGGGGTCAGAACTAGGAATTATGTGTACTAACCAGTGTATAAGCATAGACTCTGGCTTGGATTTCACCTGCGAGAGATTTTCTGTAAGGTGCTACCATCAACCTTGCTTTGTGGTTGTTTGTTTAAGGGCTTATACTCTCTACCAGCCCGTGAGCTCCTTGAGAGCAGAGTTAATGCCTGAAGTGTTCTATTTTATATCCAGTCTGGTACCTAGCTTGTAATAGGAACTCAGTGTATGTTTATTGGTCACATAAAAGAGTTCTGTGTAGATCTCATAATCTCTCTCTCTCTTTCTCTCCACAGATGTTGATTTGAGGGGTGATATTTAAAATTATTGCAATAAAAATGTTGTGCCATTCAAAAGGAGATTCCACTTGTGTAGAACAACTCAGTTCTTGATAATGCTGGAAGCGTGAAGCGCTCCTAAACTGTTAGTGAGACAGCTGTTGTTTGGAGAGCTCTGATTGGCTGCTTGGCAGGGAACAAGCTGTGCTTCTGTTTGCGTTTCCCATATTTAGCTCTCTCACAGACGCCCAAGGCTAGTGCTTCATCTGCCCTGCCCCCTGCAGACCTGGTCCCAGGACTCAGGTCCCGATTAACCAGCCACTCTCACACATGAGTGACCTTGTGCTTTCACCAGGCTACTCATTCTATGCTCCTGGAACCTGGGCATTCCTATCATAATTTCACAACTCAGGAGCCTGTCAGCTTGGTTTCTTATTTGCAGGCCTAACTGTTTTTAACTTCTGGTTTTCTCTGGGGCCATCCAGGTGGGAATCTAGGTAGTCTCTGTTTCTGGTTGCAATGTCTTTGCTTCCTCTGTCAAACACCAGCACCCCACCTGCCCTCTCCCAGCCCTGCTTTGATGTTGGCAGCCAATAAGCAAATGCTCAGCCAGAGCCGTGGA
Organism: Heterocephalus glaber; assembly: GCF_053883595.1. Taxonomy (NCBI): domain Eukaryota; kingdom Metazoa; phylum Chordata; class Mammalia; order Rodentia; family Bathyergidae; genus Heterocephalus; species Heterocephalus glaber. Next base: position 2,554,202 of record NW_028258471.1, on the reverse strand, counting down.
TGAAGTGGCATGGGGGGCCAGACTTACTGGGGAAGGGAAGGGTGTGTTTGGGGCTGCCAGGGCCCCGAGTTTTGAGAAGGATGCCCAGCCCCGACAGGAGCACCTCCTCCTGCTGGACTTAGCTCATGCCTGCTAAGGAGCAAAGCAGCATGTGGTGCCCAGGCCCCTGTGTTGGCCACAGACTGTCCAAGCTCAGAATCAGTTACTGTTATATCTCCTTGAACTTGGCTCACAGTTGACAGGGAGCCAGACAGGCAGAGTGGCTCCTCGTGGGGATCACATTATCCCAGGGTTGCTGTGAATCATGGCCTGGTATTTGCTCAGGCTGTTTGCTACAGGGATGTCTGAGAGAAGCCAAAGCATCCCTCCCCCAACACACACACGCACACACACAAGTGTCAGGAGCGGAATATGATGAGAGAGAGAGTAAATTTTCCAGAGAGGCAGAAGAGGGATTTAGAGTAGGAATGGGCCGGGGAGACCTATTCTCCCCCTGAGGAGTCAGGCATGATGGGGAGGCGGGAGGAGGCTCTAGCAGCTTCTCAGAACCTCGAGTCAGTGGGAGCTGAGAGTCACACCAGAGGATCAGCAAGGACACGCCATCTTCATCCTCAGGTTCATACCTGCTCTTCACCTCTCACTTCCTCCCACGCAGAGGGCTGCAGTACAGAGTGACAGAGAGCAGCACTCTCCCCATGCCCGACTGTCTCCAATGGAGACAGGAGAGATTCCTTTGACTGCCACCTGCCCCTCCAAGGCAGTCGTGTGCTCCTTAGTCCCTGGTAGCCTGGGGTGCAGAGGGGGTTGCTTCTCGGGCATCTCTTGGGATCTCTGCAAAGCTCTAGCCTACATTTGCATCTTGCTTTCCCTGGGCCTCTTTGTCCCTGGGGCCCAGCCCAGCTGTTCCATCAGACTCAGGAGTTTCGGAGCTAGTGTGCTGGGCCTTGGGATAGGTTGTGCTACCTCAGGGGCGGGGGTGATGCTCCTGTGGAACATTTAACTCACTTTCGTGGCCCTTGCCCAGCTTCCTCTCCTCTGCCTAATAAGGCCCATCCTACAGCATTTATTTTCTTTGCATAATACTCTCCCTGGGCCTGGCCTTCAGGCTTTTGTCCTGAGAGTACAGACAGGCAGCTTCAAACCTCTAAAAGACTCAGCAAACTCCTCAAGGCTGGCAGATGATGTTTTAATGGCAAATTAATTTGACAAGGTTCCAAGATACAGGGTGTCCTAGGAACTGCTAGGAAAATGCCTGATTGTGCTGGTGGTGGCTGGGGTGGCCACAGAGTCAGGGAATACAAAAAGCAGCAATACTTGCAGGAGTATCTCTGAGTGGAATTTCTACAAGAGAAAGATGTGTTCTATTAAATGCTACAACTTTTGAAAAATTACTATTTGGACAGTACAGACACATGTATTTATTTTTCTTGAAAATTAACTGTTACTGGATCAGGTGTGTGTGTGCGTGCGTGTGCTTGTGTGTGTGTGTGCATGCATGTGTGTGTGTGTGCTTGTGTGTGTGTGTTTCAGTCCAGAAACAGTAGACATGAGACCAGACCCAGAGGAAATTAGGCACCAGCTGAGGCTTTTATTTGAACTTATGTTTGAGCCAGAAGGGAGCCACAGTTCTGACCAAGAGTAGGTCAGGCCAGCAGTTATAGAAATGGTGGCAAATTTATAGAAAAAGCTCTCATCAAAAGTTCTCATCCAGGTCCTCTTTGCAAATAAGAGATTCAAACTTCCAGTGAGCACCCAGTCCTGGCTGGTCAGCTGGTCCATATCTGAGCTCAGTTGCAGGCACCTCATTGGTCAGCTTTGGGTGCTAGGGTGAGGCAGACTTGTAGGAGGCTGATCCTTGTTTGCATCTGTGTTAGTAGGAGGTGTCTGTAGCTCTTGTTTTTTTTTGTTTTTAACTCCAGGGCTGTATGTGAGTCCTGGGTCCCCATTTATGTGTTTGTTTAGTTGTGCTTTAAAAACACAATACAGGCATGGTCCTTACAGGGCCCATTCCCAGCATTTGTTTATTTCCTTTTGGATGGTTCCTGACTATCACAACAATTGAACCTATTTTTAAAGTGTTTTTTTTTTTTTTTTTTTTTTTGAGAGACTAATTGTCATGGGCTGCTAAGGCTCTGGTGACCTCAGTGGCTTTGGATGATGTGGTGCCTTTTGGATATGTGGTGCTGCTCACTTCTACCCTCTATAGTCCCAGATTACTGAGCCTTGGGAGTTTTTTCATTTTATGTTCTAACCTCCTTGGTCTTCTTTACTGTTAGACCTATGTCAACTCTTAGGGAAACCAGTGTACTTGTTTCTTGGACTGCTCCTTTGCTCAGTTTGTAGCTCTTCATCTCTTTTGAGATAGCAAACTAAATTTAGGCATATATAATAATGTTTAATGTAAAAATGTTTAGATACAGATCCTAAGGAACATACGCACACATGTAAGTGTGCACATGACTTAGAATTAATAAACAAGTTTGGCAATATCACAGGATAAAAAAATCAATTGTAATTCTATATATGCACAATGAACAATCCAAAAATAAAGAAAACAATTCCATTTAGAATAGCATTAAAAAGAATAAAATGCTTCAGAGTAAGAGAAAATAAGATACACACACTGACAATTATAAAATATTGCTAGAGGAAATTAGAGAAGATCTAAACAAGTGACAAAAGGTATCCTATGTTCATGGATTTAGATTTGATACTGTAAAGGTGGCATTTTTCCCCAAATTGATGTATAACTCCCATCAACTCCCATAACTTCCATAACTCCCAGCTCCTTTCCCCCTTTTCTTATAGAAAATGATAGGCTGGTCCTAAAATGTATGTGGAAAAGCAAGATAGCTTACTAGCCATTCCATTATTCTATTAGCAGAATAACAAATAAGACTCAGTACAGTCAAAACAATTTTGAAAAAAGGAATAACAAAATTGGAAATCTTTCACTTCCTAATTTCTAAATTTATAATAAAGCTACAGTGATCAAGGCAGTGATCTATTGGTAGAATTGGGAATTCAGAAATAAACCCTTACACTTTTGATTAATTTATTTTGACAAAGATGCCAAAGGGAGTAATGGAGGAAAGATTAGTATTTTTAACCAATATTACTGGGACAATGGGATATTCACATGCAAAAAGATGAACTTATATACTTATCTTGTATAACACACAAAAATTAACTCAAAATGGATGGGAAACTGTGATGCAGGTGTTAAAACTATAAAAGCTTTACATGATGCTCCAGGAGGAAATATTTGAGACCTTGAGTTAGGCGTAGATTTTTTTTTTGGTTATGACATAAAACAAAATAACTGATAAATTGAACTTCATCAAAATTGAAACCTTTGTTCTGCAAAAGACATTCATTAAGAAAAGGAAAACACAAGCCATGTGCTGAGGTAAACATTTATAAATTGTGTTTGATGAAGAAGTTGCATTGAAAATAATTTTTACAACTCCATAAAAAAAATCCAGTTTAAAAATGGGCAAAAGTCTTGAATAAACAAAGATACCTGAATGATTACCAAGGATATAAAAAGATCCTGAACGTCACTACTCATTAGGGACATGCAAATTCAAACCACAATGAAACACAATTTCACACCCTCTAGAATAGCTATAATAAAAAAGATGAAGACAAATGAGGGGGAGGTGTAGAGAAATGAGAATCCTCCAACATCCCTATGAGCATATAGCCTGGCAGTTTCTTAAAAAGTTAAACACAAGTTTACTACACATCCCCCAAATTCTACTCTTTGATATCTACCCAAGAGAAATGAAGACATATATCTACACAAATACATACAGACAAGTGTTCATAGCAGCGCTATTCACAGTAGCCCTAAAAGGAAGCAACTGAAATGTTCATCAACAAATTAATGGATCAGTATGACATGGCATATCTGCACAATGGAATATTATTTGACCATAAAAAGGAATGGAGTACTGACACATGCTACACCATGTATGAACCTCACAATTACTAGGCTGTATGTAAGAAGCCAGGCACAAAAGACTATATATTGTATGATTCCATTCTTATGAAATGTCCAGAAAAATCAAATATGGAGAGGGAAAGTAGAGAAGTGATTGGCTGGGGCTGGAGTTGGAAAGATAAATTAACTATAAATGCATCTAAAGGATTTTTCTAGAATGATGAAAATATTTTAAAACTGCATTATAGTGATATCTATATATCTCAGGAAACTTCCTAAAAATCATAAAATCATATCAAAGTGAGCAAATTTTATGATATATAAAATATATCTCAGAAAAGTTAATTTTAAGAAGAGTAACTGTTAAGTGAGGGTTCTATGTTTACTTTTTAAAAAGTACTTGAATTTCATGTGTATGTTAGATTGTAAGCTTTTTCTCCTCAGGGGTGTCTAAGAGGACAGAGTCCTGTTTTATGCATCCCCTCATCCTCCTTTCTGGGGCTATAGTCTGTCTCTGTGAATCCTAATTGGAGAAAGGCATGCAAGAACTAGGGGCAGCCCGTTGGTACCTGAGAAGTAACTTCCTCTTTTTTTCCTTGTTTGTGAGGTGTGGGGAAGGTTGAAATTGTTGCTTCCTGTTCCCTGTGCCACCTCTATTCCAGCCCTCTCGAATTCCCTTCCCCAACCCCAGCAGAGCTGGTTCCGAAACATTAGTACTTAGTGCAAGTCCTTTTGTCATGCTGTTCGTGTGTGCTGTCAGGAGGGCAGAACTCTTGTCCTATAACCCTGTGTCCCTCAGAAGGCTGTCCCATGTCCTCTACAGCTGGATTCATTTGCTCTTAGCCCTGCAGGTGTGGAGTCATTGGGAAGCAGCTCCTGAGAGATGGAGCTTCCCATAGAGGCTCTCAAGGGTCAGAGGCCAGGACAGCCAGGCATAAGGAACACAATGGACCAGGTGTCTGCAGAGAGTGGCTTTTGAAGCTAACCACTGGGTGTCTCCATCTTTGGAAACTGCACAGTTATGTTGCTTGCTTTATTTATTTACTATTTCCTCTATTCATTGTTCCCTCCATTTGTAAAGACAATAAAATACCAAAATGTGGCGCTTACATTCAGATCCACAGAAATAATATGTTGCCATTTTTGTAAACGAGGAGGAGAAAAGACAAAACAGAGTGCATTAAGATAGATGTACTTCTCATGGATATGTTAATTTCCTTCACTATAGTTACCTATTTGCTATCTGTATGTATCCCACAACACTGTGTTGCATACCTTAAATAAAACTTATTTTAAAAATAAAAATAAATAAATAGATGTATTTTTATAAAACTTTGTTTTTATTTGTTTATATCATAGGGGCCATCTAGTCCAGCCCTGTGCATTTTAAAGATTAGAAGATCAATTTCCAGGCCTGCTTAAAAAAAAAATCCCTATCAGATGGACCTGGCTGGCAGTGGCACAGGGAAGATTCCAGCCCAGTTCAGCATCTACGAAGGTCAGAGGTCAGCCACCTCCCACCACCAGAGCCAACCCCAGGAGAAAGTGCAGGCAGGAACGAAAGTGGAATGACTTTATTTCTGCATCTGCAGACACCTAGAAGATCACAGGCTCAGGGGTAAAAATAAAGCTCGATTTCTGACAGAAGAAATCTTGTCAGACAATTTAATTTCTCCCTGCCTTGGAGCTGGGCTCAGCTGTCTAGAGGAAGCAGCCTTCTTGGTGCCCCTCACATGCAAGGTTCTACAGGACCAGGCAGGACCTCTCCGCGGGGGCAGATTCCCTTGTCTCTCCCACCCCCAGGATGGGAGTCCTGCCCTAGGGAATATGGCACAGGGAAGTGAAAGTTTAAAGCTTCACTTGCTCTTCACTCTGTATCATTAATACCAGGTATTTCCCACATTGCTGCCACCCTCGGCCTAAAGATAGGATTCGTCAACTCTCCCAGTGGTCTCCCCAAAGCCGGCATCTCCCTTGATGACAAGGACAGACTACAGAGGAGTTTGCAACCATCAACCTTGTAGTCCAGTTCTCAGGTAGGGAATGCTCAGACCCATGTCTTGTTCAGTCTAGGGTGGAAATTAAGGGCTACAGTGACATCTACTCTCAGTCATCTTCTACTTCATTTGGATGTGGGTAGACAAACTTTCCCCTAATCTTTTCTTTTAAAAATGAGTGGGCCTGTGTGTTGTATCAGAAGAGTGAGCTGCCATAACCGCTAAACATAAGAAGGGTGAGCAGAAGCCAGTGGTGCTTCCTCTGTGGTCTCAGCACCCGGATCCATCCCTTGGAAGGATTTAGAGTGTAGTCAAGGTGTGCTTCTCCAACATGCTCTTCACCAGAAGAAAATATTCCAGGCCTGAGGCGCTCCTCAAGTACAGGATGAAAGATCTATAGATGCTCACTGCCCTGCACCAGGCCCAGTGGGCCTTCTGTGGAGGACATCTAGAGAGAGAGAGAGAGATGCTTACTCCTTTGAAAGGTCACCTAGTGAACAGGGAGGTTGTCTTTGAAGATTCCCTTCTCCTCGCTCCTCTGTCTCCTTCAGCAACACAGCAACACTCACATTTGCCTTTCTCCAATTTCATGGTCTCACCATTTGAGACTTTGGTATTGTCATATGTCCCTGTGGCCTCCCTGTCCAGGCTGCTCATCTTCCTTCCTGCTCCAAGGGCCACAAGACTGGCCAGAGCCCTGCCTGGGTTCTCGTGGTGGTCATCAAGCCCAGACTTTCCTGTAAAGATCTCAGGGCCTCCCAAGGTCTGGCCCAGGTCTTTTGGGTCATTTTTCACCACCCTGAGTCCCTGCCAACCTTTGGCAGTTTGGTCTGCTCTGTCCCTTGTAGGACAGGAGTTAATTTCTCTGCACTCTTGTGTCTTCACCCTGGATGTCCTCTTCTTTTTTCCACATAATTCACATAGCTTGCTCTGACTCCAGGGCCCCATGCTACTCTTGATGGAAATGTCACTCAATAGTCTAGCCCAGACTAGGTGGCAATGATGATGGTGGTCATAGGAAGAATGAAGATAGGTTATTAAGCACCAGTGGAGTGGAGCAATTCAGACAACTGTTCTAGCCAATCTGTCTAGATTCAAATTATGGTTCTGTCACTTATTAGCTGCTGACATTGAACAAGTTACTTAATGTCTCAATGACTTAGTATCCCTCTTTATATATTTTCCAGGGCAATCATACCTCCCTCATAAAAGTTCATCTATGTACAAAATCTTTGTAAATGGGGAGGGATGCAGGGGTTGAAGGGAGGGCAAGGGAATGGGGAAAAAATAAGAACTAAGAGAGATTATGTAAAGGTGCAAATTTCCAATGATGAATGTCATTATATGTATACCTAATATGTACCAATAAAATTAATTTTTAAAAAGTTCATTTATGTAACAGTACCTGGCATATAATAAACATTACAGACATGCTATTACTGTATAGTAATACATATCATTATCTGTGATCTTTAAAACAGCACTGAAAAGTGAGAATTCATATTTCCATTGTACAAATAAGAAAAGTGAAGCTCAAAGTGATTGACTGTCCAAGGTCAAGCTAATACATTTGGGCTAGAATTTAATTCTGGTCTTGCTAGAAACACATCATAGGCTTAGGACCAATATCTGCCTTTAATTTCTATAGCATATATTGCTATTCCCCACTTTAATGTTCAAATGTCTACTGAGACTTCTCTGTATATATGCTTATTTAGCTGCCCAGATTTTAAGCCACTTTTGGACAGGGTTGATTGTTACTCACTGCGTGGTTGTGCAGAAATGAGCAGGAACAGATTAGGACACAGGTGCATTCCTGTGAGCCAAGGACATACACAATTAACACAGGCAGATGGCTGTGGTGTGCACATTGGGAGACCTGGTGGGCTCCTCTCATGGGAAGGGCCAGGCCTCAGCCTTCCAGGCCCCATGGAGTCAAGGATTCTGCCAGTCAGGCATGGAATCCTGGCAGGGGCTCTGAGACTTCCTTCTCAGCAGGATCACCTAAAGTCCTTTAGCAGCCACAGGGCCAGGGTGTCAGTCAATCAGAATGGCATTGGGGTATCAGCCCTGCCTGCCCTCTGTGGACTGTTTAGAGGTTCTGCCTTTGTGTTCTTTCAGGTGCTGGTCATCAGGTGTGGCCACAGGAGACAAGACCCAAGTAGGGGCACAGGAGGAAAAATTACATTCTACTCACAGGCCCTAGAGTGACAGAGAAGTTGTCACATGGAAAGGAGTGCAAAGGAAGGTTGGGAGCAGACAGTGAAGACCGCAGGTATGTGATTTTTCTGGGGTCTGGGGTGGATACATGAGGAAAGGTGTGAGCAGATTCCTTGGCTGTGTTCCTAGGTCATAGTCAGGGAGGGTAAAAAGGGAAACTGAGGCAGGGGCCACCCTTATTACCCAGTGTACTTGCTTGCCTGACAGAATGCTCATAGTCTATTTGTGGAAATGTTGTGGCAGCAGGAAAATCTGGACTTTTAAAGTTTACAGTACCTGGCACCACATTGCTTACCCACCAGGTACAGGTAACTGGTAAGAACATCAGCATTATAAAGCTACAGAAAGACTATTGAAGGGAAAGTCAGTTTCTCAGGTTCAGATTCCCAGATGAACTCTTCTTTTTCTAGGTCACCTCAAGAGTGTCACCTCATGGTGGCAAGATGGCTGCTGCACTTCCAGACTTCCCATCTGAGAAAGAATTAGGCTCCTTGCCTTATAGCTTTCATTTGGTCTCTGGGTATTTTCTTTACTCTTCTTAATTCTACTCATTGTCCACGAGACTGACATATATGGATAGAGCTTGTGTCTAGGTTTTGTTTGGGATGGGCCTACAGGAAATGTAACAACAATTGTGGTTATCAATTTAATTGAATAAGAAACACCTAGCAGATTAGTAAAGCGCACCTCTAGATGTACCTATGAGATGTTTCCAGAAATACCTATTCATCCAATAGTCTTGGAGCCCAGATGGAATGGAAAGAAAAGGAGGAAGTTGTCCTGTGTTGGAAAAGCTCTATTCTTCATGAGTGGGTCTGTCTTTCTTCTTGGGTGGATGTGTCTTTTCTAACACAGATTTCTAACACAGATAAGTAGCAGTGACTGTCCAGGGAGTTTCCAGGCCTTCGGTCTCAGACTGGTACTGTACCCTTGATCAGTTGTGTTCTTCAGCTTCCAGCTTCTTGGAATGAGTGGCCTCTGGGTCCTCTGGCTCTCCAGTGTGTGGGTGGTCAATGTGGACTCTCCCATCTCTGATCCTGTGAGCCTCTCTAATAAATAAATGCCTTGCATCTATTCTCTTCCTCTAAAGAACTCTAATCAAGGAGTCTCAGCAGAACGTGGAAGGGAGGAGAATGAGGTGAGGGTATAGAATCCCTGTTCCTCCCTCTGGGGCTGCCTGGGCTGGAAGCCACAGCTCTGCTCCAGGCAGTCCTTCCCACACAAAGATATAACTCTCTCCTTGGAAATGCTTCTTCCCGTGATCCCTGTGGGTCTAGGGATGGAAGCAGCTCTGCTGTTACAAACCACGGGTACTGCACTACCATGTAGTCCCAGATTGCTGCCCGCTTCTTTGTAAATAATGCCTTTACCTTTCCGAGTTAGTCTAATTTGTGCCCTGTTTGCCCATTGGACCTGAATGCTATAGGCCTCACCAGCTTCTAGAGACTTCCCTTTCGTGGCCATAGTTGGTCAGATGGTCACCTCTAGGTGCAGAGGAGACTGGAGAAGCAGGGATTAAACCCTCCCAACCTCCGTAAAGGAAGACAGCACTGGTTGGGAATCACTGCTGAGTTAGCCAACCATAATATCTACCACCAACAGCAAAGATGTGGAAGAATTAAACAAACAAACAGAGCTCTAGGCTCCAAATAGACACCCTCCCTTTACAAGATGTGATTGAAATATACAGTGAATGTTTAATTTTTTAAAATTTTTATTATGGTAAAAGATACATTGTCATTAACCCCTCGGAATATTCCCCCTCACTTTGATCACACTTATCTTGTCATTCTTGCCACCTTCTAAAGCAGCTCGGGAACTCTTTTGTGTCTTTAGTGCACTGTCGTGGGTGCCCTGATATCTTGAATTAATTCAAAACATTTGTTCTTCATGGTCATTTTGATTTCGGGAAAGAGTCAAAAGTCTCATGGTACCAGATTCAGTGAATAAAGTGGATGAGGATACACTGTAATGTTTTTATGAGCCTACATTTCCCTTGGATAGTACTCAGCAGTAACATTCACTGTATTTTTAACCACACCTCATAAAAATGCTCATGCTTAGTACTGCTTGTACTTTGGCCTCTTGTGAGTTAAGCACTGGCTTCTCAAAATAGGAAGCTGAGCACCTGGTCAGGTGTGGTCAGGAGGAAGCTTACTATTCACCTGATCACTGCTTGTTTATGTGATTGCAGCTCATTTGAGACAACCCTATCACATGGTCTTTCAGACAAACATTCACAGGACCAGGAAGCTCACTACCCTAGAAAGTGCTCCTTCATCCACCCCGTATTCTACCCTGCCCTTCAGAGAGGCCCCCCAAAAGACCCTTTCTCCTCACATCTTTCTTACACAGGCAAGGAACTGGCAATCCCTGCATGGGCCTTATCTTTTCCAGGTTACAGATTCCCAGTTCTTATAACTTCTGATTCCTGCAATGGGAAGAGGCCTTAGACTGGCTGATTTCTCTTTTTGTGTTTTAAAGACAGACTTAAATCATTTCCTGTCAAGTATGTCAAGTTCCAGAACTTGAATTCCAGAATCTTCCTGACTCATCACCATGACTCTTCCAGCCTGAGGGGTCCCACGCAGTGCAAAGAAGTAACAAGGGCACTTTCCTGCCTGAAGCACTCTGCATCTGCCCTTCCAGCTGCCAGCCCACATGCCCCAGGCTGGGCTGGGGGCCCTGCATCTGAATCACACAATGCTCTCACACTGATCAAGGACACTTGATGGAGGGAGGGCATACAAGGAGAATCAACAGCTCCCAATTAACAGCATGTGTGCTGGGGTGGTGGTAATGAGGAACACGTCTGTAGTAGCACATCCTTTAGTTGGTTTGTGTAAATACATTAATAACCTCCCAAAGGCAAATTAAAAACTAGCCCTTCATGATTATCTCTGATATGCTCCAAGTCTAGGAAGTCATTTAAAGATGGAGATGCACATTCTAAATTGGAGGTCTCCTCAGTGTGTCCTGCCTACAAGGATGGGGCTAATGGAAGGGATATCACCTTGAAAATGAGGTGTAAGGAAGAGATGAGTGGGTTTTTAGGCAGGAAGTTGAATTAGAAAGAGCCTGATGTGAGGATCAAGCTAGAGAGATGTGGCAGGCATATTGGTCCTTAAACTCTAAGGGAAGGCATGGCTGCTGAGTGTGGTGCAGTTTACCTTTCCTGGTAGTGTAGGCAGCTGCCTTGGACAGGTTGTGTGGACTCTAGCTCAGCCAGTGTCAGTTTTGGACATGACCTTGAGGAATGTAAGTCTATCTGCCATGATTTATAGATGAAAGAACAAGAGCTCATCTGGGCTAAGTGATTCATTGCAAATTACACTGCAAATAAGTAAGGGAAGTGGGAGCACAGAGGAGGACGCTCCTAGGCCACCATACCACCACTCCGAGCACAGAGGAGGTGAGCTGCGTGGGTGCCAGCAGCGCGCGCGTGCACACACACACACATACACACACACACACACACACGTACACACTAATGAAATGAGAAGACACATAAATAAATCTCAAAACCAGACTTCCAGATCACCTAAACAAACCACAAAGGGAAATCAGATGGAAAACTCTGATACTCAACCACCTGGACTCCCTGAACTAGCAACAAAAGAGGATCTGGAAAAAATAAAATCAGAAATAATTTCTCAGATTACAGCAAAGATTGTGTTCATAGTGCAAGACATGATTAATAAATCTAGAGAGGAGCTGAGGAACATGATGGAATCCAAATAGAGGAAATAAATGGAATCCATAAAATAGATGGAAACAGATTTCCAAGAGATTAAAAACAGCATTGAAAGTCTACACATCAGAATGAGTCAATGTGAGGACAGAATTTCAGATATAGAAGATAAGATTGCAATTAGTAACCAGGAAAAGAAAAATTGCTTCAAAATTGTAACAGACCACAAGAAATCAATCCAGCAGCTGCTAGACGATGCAAAGAAGAATAACACAGGACTGACTGGAGTCAATGAAGAAAGAGGAGAGAGTGCAGATGACATAAAAAACTGTTCAGAAAAGTGATGGCAGAAAACTTCCCAAGCAGGGGGAAAGAACTTGACAAACAGATAAGTGAGGCATGTAGAACTCCTATTAGCCTTGATCAAAAAAAATGTACACATAGGCAATTGTTAAGATTCCAGAAACCCTAAAGAAGAACAAAGTTCTACAGGCAGTTAGAGAAAAGAAACAAATCACAAAGGAAATCTCATCAGAATCACAGCAGACTTCTTAACACAAACCCTCAAGGGAAGAAGAGCTTGGAGTGATGAATTCCAGGCCCTTAAGGAAAACAGCCCTCAACCCAGATTGATGTACCCTGCAAAACTATCTTTCAAAATGGATGGAGAAATAAGATACTTTCATGACAAAGAGCACCTTAGGAACTTCATGAATACCAAACCAGCACTCCAAAAAATTTTAGACAGTATCCTAGGAAAAGACAATGAGGATCACAACCCCAGGAAGCACAGCAGAATGAATCCATCAGGCATAACAAAAAATTAAAAGCAAAGGAGGAGACTCCAACAAAAAAAAGTCAATGACAATAAATCAATATGTATCAGTTATAAACATCAATGTTAATGACCTCAATTCACCAATCAAAAGAAATAGACTGGCAGAATGGGTCAAGAAGCAAGATTCACAATATGCTGCATACAAGAAACACAATACAAAAAGAAACTCATAGACTGAAAGTTACAGGGTGGAAAACAATGCTCCATGCGACAGGAACCCAAAAAAAGCAGGAGTAGCTATCCTTTTTGCAGATCAAGTGGATTTCAAACTAAAACTGATTAAGAGAGACAAAGAAGGACACCACATCCTTGTAAAGGGAACAATCCAACAGGAACAGATGGCAATCATAAATATCTATGCACCAAACACTAGCGCACCCAACTATATAAAACAAATACTAATGGACATGAAAAGTCATATATGCGCTAATACAATAGCAGTGGGAGACCTCAATATCACACTGTCACAGATACATAGATCAACTAGACAAAAAATAAATAATGAAATACTAGAACTCCATCAAACTCTTGAACAAATGAACTTAATAGATGTTTACAGTGATTCACACCACAAAATCAGAATACACATTCTTTTCAGCTGCACATGGGTCATTCTCCAAAATAGACCACATACTCACTCATAGAACATGTTTAAGTAAGTGCAAAGGAATTGAAGTTATCCCCTGTATATTATCAGACCATACTGCAATGAAATTGGAGACCAATAGCAAAAGAAACCTCAAAAATTTCATAAATACATGGAAAATGAACAACACACTTCTGAATAACCAATGGGTCACAGAGGTTGAGATTAATTGAAGAAGAAATCAGACAGTTCCTTCAATTAAATAACAATGACAATACAACATATCGGAATCTATGGGACACAATGAAAGCAGTCTTACAAGGGAAATTCATAGCAGTGAATACTCATATTAGGAACACAGAGTGAGCCCAATTAAACAACCTGATGCTGAACCTCAAGCTTCTAGAAAGAGAAGAGCAGAACAAACCAAAAACTCATAAAAGGGAGGAAATTATAAAGGTCAGAGCAGAAACCAATGCAATGGAGACTAAGAGAACAATACAAAAAATCAATGAAGCCAAGAGTTGGTTCTTTGAGAGAATCAACAAAATTGACAAACCCTTAGCCAACCTTATCAGAAAAAGGAAAGAAAAGGCCCAAATCCATGCAATTAGGAATGAAAAGGGTGAAATGACAACAGACCCCAGCAGAAATCCAGAGGATCATCAATACCTGGTTCGAGAACCTATATACCAATAAGATGGACAACACAGAAGAAATGGACAGATTCCTAGATACATGTGAATTACCAAAGTTGAATGAAGAAGACCTAAAAATTGTGAACAACACAATATCAATCAATGAAATTGGAAATGTAACTAAAAACTTACCAACTAAGAAAAGCCCAGGTCCTGATGGCTTCACTCCTGAATTCTACAACACATTTAGAGAGGAACTACTCCCACTGCTATTTAAACTCTTAAATGAAAATGAAAGGGAAGCAATACTCCCAAAATCATTCCTGGAAGCAAACATCACCTTGATCCCCAAAAGCAGAGAAAGACCCAACTGAAAAAGAGAAATATGGGCCAATCACTAATGAACATAGATGCAAAAATCCTTAATAAGATACTGGCAAATAGAAGGCAGAAGACCATCAAGAAGATCACACACCCTGATCAAGTGGGATTCATCCCAGAGATGCAGGGATGCTTCAACATATGCAAATCAATAACTGTAATACATTATATCAATAGAGCCAAGGACAAAAGCCATATGATCATCTCAATAGATGCAGAAAAAGCAGTCAACAAAATCCAACATGCATTTATGATAAAAACCCTACAGAAATTGGAATACACTGTCTCTACCTCAATCAGATAAAAGCCATCTATGAAAAACCAACAGCCAATATCATACTAAATGGTCAAAAACTGAAATCCTTCACACTAAAATCAGAAACAAGACAAAGATGTCCACTGTCACCACTCTTGTTCAATATAGTTTTGGAAACATTAACCATGGCAATTAGACAAGAGAAAGAAATAAAATAAAGATAGGAAATTAGGAAGTCAAATTGTCATTATTTGCAGATGACATGATACTCTATATAGAAGACCCCAAGAACTCCACCAAAAGTCTTCTAGACTTAATAACCAAATTCAGTCAAGTAGCTGGATACAAGGTCAACACACAAAAATCAATAGTTTTCCTCTACACGAACAACAGACTCACTGAGTCAGAAATAGGGCAAACAATTCCTTTCACAATAACATTCAAAAAACTGAAATACCTAGGAATCAACCTAACAAAAGAAATCCAAGACCTCTTCTCTGAAAACTATAGCACTCTGGAAAGAGAGATTGAAGATGATATCAGAAAATGGACAGACATCCCCTGCTCCTGGGTAGGAAGGATTAATAGAGTGAAAATGGCCATACTTCCAAAACTGCTATATAGATTTAATGCAATCCCAGGTGAAATCCCAGCAGCATACTTCATGGACCTTGAGAAAACAATCCAAAAATTCATTTGGCACAGTAAGTGACTCAGAATTGCAAAACCAATTCTAGGCAACAGAGACATGGCAGGGGGGTAACTTGAAACTATACTACAAAGCTACTATGATAAAAACAGCATGGTAGTGGCAAAGAAACAGACCTGAGGACCAGTGGAACAGATTAGAAGATGCAGAAACAATGCCAGACACACTCAGCCACCTCATCTTTAACAAAGGATCCCAACATCCTCAATGGAGGAAAGATAGCCTCTTTAATAAATAGAGCTGGAAAAAATTGGGTTTCAACTTGCCAAAGATTAAAACTAGACCCATATCTCTCACCATGCACTAAACTAAAATCTAAATGGATTAAAGATCTAAATATTAAAATAGAAATGCTGAATCTGCTGGAATAGAGGTTAGGTAGAGCTCTTGAAGACATCGGTGTAGGAAAAGATTTTATGAACAAAACCTCAGTTGCCCATGAACTAGCACAAACAATCAATAAGTGGAATCTCTTCTTATTAAAAAGCTTCTGCACAGCAAAAGAAACCACCAACAGTGTGAAGAGACAACCCACAATGTGGGAAAAAATTTTCACCTGCTGTCCTCAAAGATCTACTATCTAGAATCTATAAAAAATTTTTTTAAAAATCTGACCTCCCAAATTTAAAGACCCAATCCAAAAATGGGTATTTGGAATGAACAGACATTTCTCAGACAAAGAAGTAGAAATAGCAAATAAACATATGAAAAAGTGTTCAACATCACCTGTCATTCGAGAGATGCAAATGAAAACAATGCTGAGATTCCACCCTACCCCAGAAAGAATGGCTGCTATCAAGAAATCAACCAATAACAAATGCTGGTGGGACAGTGGGGAAAGAGGAATCCTGCTCCACTGCTGGTGGGAATGTAGACTGGTGCAACCACTGTGGAAATCAGTATGGAGATACCTCATAGAACTAGGACTAGAAGTTCCATTTGACCCAGTTATTCCCCTGCTGGGTATCTTCCCCAAAGAATTAAAAGAATCATACCACAGTGATATATGTGCACCCATGTTCATAGTAGCACAGTTTGCAATAGCTAAAACTTGGAAGCAGCCCAATTGCCCATCAACTGGAGACTGGATAAAGAAAATATATTTTTTAATAAAATGGAGTACTACTCAGCCATAAAAAATGAGAAATTAGAGATATTTGTAGCTAAATGAATGCACATTGAGGCAATACTCTTAAGTGAAATAAATAGGACACACATGTATAAATACAGAATAGTTTCTCTAGTGTGAGAAACTGAAAGTGTAAATAAGGACTAAAAGGTATAATAGATAATGTGAAATAGGAAGAAAAGGGGCAAAGGGGAAGGGGAAGTAAGAGGGTAGGGGGAAGGAAAAAAGGGAATGGAATTAATGAGAATATGAAAAAATGGAAACAAAGTCTTTGTAAATAGGGAGGAATAGAGGGGTTGAAGGGAGGGCAGGAGAAAGGGGAAAAATAAGAACCAAGAGAGATTATGTAAAGGTCCAAATTTCCAATGATGAATGTCACTATATTGTATACCTAAAATGTACCAATAAAATAAAACTTAAAAAAAAAGAATAGAATAAGTAAGGGAAGTGGACCACAAGACAGGGTTTCTGACTCCATACCTTGTGTTCTATCCACTGCCTGAAGCTGTGTCATTGTTCTTTCATTGTATGTTACATACAGGAGACATTGTCAAACACTCACTCAATAAGCATCTACTAAAGATCAGATATGATGCTAGCTCCTGGGAACAAATACAAAAATTCCATCCCTGCATCAGGAGCTCACAGCATTGCAGGAAAGGAGAATGTGAATAAATGTTAATAATAGAGTGTGGGCAATGAGAGGAATCTGTTGTAGGGGCCCTGCGACTGTGGAGGAAGGTGCTGGGATCAGGGACAACGTCACAAAGGACAGCCAATAAAACAATTCATTTTTAAGTGAATTTCAAGCTTTA
Organism: Heterocephalus glaber; assembly: GCF_053883595.1. Lineage (NCBI taxonomy): Eukaryota > Metazoa > Chordata > Mammalia > Rodentia > Bathyergidae > Heterocephalus > Heterocephalus glaber. The sequence goes on along the minus strand of NW_028258471.1, from coordinate 2,536,996 downwards.
ATTTAATTCCATCTATGCAAGGCACTGGCAAAAGTCAAACCACAAAGGAAGGGGAAGATGGGAGAATGCAGGGAATATGGCATGTGGGCTTCAAGGCAGACAAACCTGTCCTTAAATTTCTCCTGGACTGCTTCCTAACTGCAGGGCAAAGGGAAGTGATGCCTCCTCATCGATGCGATTGGTGGATACTGCAGGGGGTTGTTGGAGGATGAAGTGAGAAAGCACACCTCTTGTCTTCAGCACACGGCCCAGCACCGGGAAGCCCCAGTCATTGCCCACTTTCTGTTACACTTATCTCATGGGCATTCCAGGTTCTGTGACTCCAGCTGTCTCCGAATGATGATTTTGCCGCAGACCTCTGCCTGCCTCCACTAACATGGTCAGAGGCTTTTGAATGCATAGCCTCGGAGAGCATCCACCTGCAGCTTGCCTGAAGAAAGACAGTGGCTGGGGGAACAGCTGCTTCCAAAAATTCTGAAGTGCTTTCTCCCTCGCTGGGGGTCTGTGTGTTAATTAGGAAGACTACATGCATGAACACTCGGCTTTTTCCTTTGCTTTTCTGTTTTCATCTTTCTTTTTTTTTAAAGCTCTTTCGATCAGTACTGTGGGTAAATGTGCAAGGTCATGAGTCTTGCGAAGATGTGCTGAGAATCGGAAGGGGGTGCAGCCTCCTTTGACACCTGCCTCTACACACCCTGCATTTTGTCCTCTGTCCCCAGTGCTCAGATGGCCTGCATGGCTGTTGCTTGCCCTTGGAACAGCTCTCTTGCTTTCTGATCCCATCTGAGCCTGGGCCTAACAGGTTTGTGCAGATTTAGAAAGGACTGGCCTTGCTGGCTGTCTCCAAAGCAGCAGCCAGGTGAGGCCAACTGCCAGGGTCTGCAAGTAGCAGGGCTCATGTGCTGGGCCTGGTGTTTCCACCCAGCCTTGGGAACGCCCTAACAAAGACCATGGGACCAGTTTCCCTTGGGATAGCACAGGGGGGATTGGTGAGGGCACCACAGCATGTGACTGGTGTAAAGGAATGTGGGGACAGGGTTCTTCCCCATCCACTATGCCCGCCACTGTTTGTGATTATAGTAATCAAGAGAGGATGTGTCCTGCTAGTTTCTCCTCATGCAACCCCCAGTGCCCGACTTAGCATTTTCTTGCATCCCTTGAGAAGAAAACTCACTTAATTAATTAGGCATGTTTGTTTCACTGATGATTTATAGTCTGTCATAGAAACTATGTTCATAGAACTTAGCATTTTATGAAAAACAAAAAGTATGTGCATACTGTCTATGCATGCATGCATGCGCGCAAGCGAGTGTGTGTGTGTGTGTGTGTGTGTGTGTGTGTGTGTGTGTGTGCGCGCACAAAGACAGAGAAAGGGAAGAAGGGGGAAGAGAAACTTCTATCAGGATCTTGCCCCTCCTGTCGTCTCATTGTCTGGCCTTGTGAGCTCCTTCTTTCTCCAGTGCTTCTCCATGAAGGCTTTCATCCTCCTTCACTCCTCTACCTCTCTATTTCTATCTCATCTGGGCCTTTAGGTGAGGCCCTGTTCCTACAGCCTGTGTGTGTTCTCTCATCAGTACCTTAGCAGCATCCTGAGCTGCTCAAATGCAGTGGGATTGTAAATAACCAGTATGTGTGTGTCCTTGGCACCAACAAAATGAAGCGCATGAGAGCCCAGAGTTTAGAGGTATGTGGAGTGGGATATGAGAGAGCCCGGCTGCATCCCTCCTGTTCTCTGTCCTGCTTCCCCCGCAGGGTCCTCAGTCCTCCAGCTCCCTCCCCTGCTGTCTCAGCTCTTCTCAGAACTACTTGCAAATGGTGTGGCCCTCTGCTCTTTTCCTCAGCACTTCTATTTCCCAGACCCAAGAGGTTCAGTTCATTGCTGTGTTTGGTTTGCCATAGAAAATTAGGAGACTGCCTTTAGTTCACAGAGGAAAATCACCCCAAAAGACTCTAATCTGCCTCCCAAATGGACATAGAGTGGCAATCTCATAAATGTAATGGAACTAATCATAGCAAATTAGCTTTTCTGGTACAAAAACTGTCTTTGTAAATATGCTGAAGGCCTCATACTGTACAGCATCTTCCTTGGAGCAGTGGAAAAGAAGAGCTTGCTTTGACTGCCCCCTCACCTGAGCGGCCTCCTGTGAAGCTCCTTGCACCAGAGGTGCCAGGGATGACACTGGCATGGGCAGGTGATCTCAGGACCAAGGAAAGCAGAAAAGCACTTCAGTCCCCACACCTACACAGACAGATGGACACCCTGCGGGTCTCCAGTAGAGGCTGCGATCCATTCCCAAACCCTCCTGGAGCTGAGTGGGGAGTTTGTACAGGGATATGAGACATTTGTCCATGGTGGGAAGGGACACCTTTACTCAGCACACAGACTGCCACAGGCTTCAGCCAGTTAATCCATAAGAATTTCAGTTGAAACAAAAGGAGGTGGTGGCTGAAATGTTCTGCAGGAGTCATACTTTGGTTTCCTTTGAAGAAACTGGAGATCTAGTTTACGATCAGAACTAAAGTGTATGACTTGCTCATTTCAGGGGTTTACTTGCAATTTGATATTTGTATGTGCATGTTATTTTCTATAATAGCATTATGTCTAAAGTGTTATATAAATATAGAATAACACTGTAGTGCAGTGACATATATTAATACCCATCTGTAGACATAGATTCATATAATTTCCATAACACTTCAGATTAAGGGTATCCACCCTCTCCCCAGCTTTCTGTAGGTGTCTAAAGCACCATTATTGTTTGTGTCAAAGGATAATAATTAGAAAAGCTGGCAGACTAAGAAGCATCCCTGATTGCAGCTGCTTTGGGAAGAGAGGATACAAGTGTGTATTTCTAGAAGCTTTAGCTGATTATAGCTAAGCAACAGATTTCCAACTTCCAGTATCCCCTTGTAGCTTTCTGAAATCCTTTCCCACAAACAGCTATCCAGTTGCAGCTCTGCAGGGACTGCACATCATGAAACACTGTGGGCCTGATGCCTGGGCTCTGGACCTGCCCACCTCGCCACAGCACAGCTGACCTAGCCTGATGAGACCAGAGCCTCGGCCAGGAGTCCTCTGTGGCAGAGACCTACAGTGGAGGTGGCACACGGCCAGGATGAGCGAGGGGCTCCCTTTGTCTGTTCCACCAAAAAGCATGGTTGGTCTACCCATGTGACTCCCCTTCTCTTGGGCTGCATCTCCTGTGGGGTTAATTACACCAACCTGAATTTCAGGAAGTGCGAGTTAATTGCCAAGCACTTTACAATTATCAGGAGCCCACAAGGTGCTTCATGACCATAAAGCATTACATCTAATTATTGTTCATAATCCTAAGACCCAGAAGCACTGAGCTCCCATGGCAACCTTAACAAACACAAAGCTTTCTGTCTCTGTCTCTCTCACGCTCTCTGTCACACACACACACACACACACACACACACACACACAGACTTTTTCATTGCAATATTAAGTGTAGCTCATAAACCTGCCATATTATTGGGCAAATATTTATTTTTTACCAGCTGAGGTAAGTAGGCAGCACTGGGAGAATGATTCTTCTAGATGCTCAAAAAACTCACTTCTCAGCCTGATAACATAAACAGGGCCCCTGAATCTTAGCCACCGTGCCTTGCTTGGTCTGCACATCAGACAGAAGTCATGAAGATGTGAAATATGACCTTATTTTTAAAGCTTGCCCAAAAGAATAGAACAAGGTGATTCACAGTATTATAAATACAGTAGAAGCCTACCACTAAATAAGCAATATAGGAAAATTTGAACTATTGAAAGGCTGATTAATTGGGAGATGATAGGATGTGTACGAAAATTAAAGCACAAGGCTATGAGCCTCAGTGAACTGCTGAAAAATTCACTAGCTCAATATCAAATCTGTTTTACATTATATAAATATATAGTTACATATATATATAATATACATAGCTGCACATGTAGTAATGGTGGCATCAGTGGAAAGACAGGAGCTTTATTTGCATGGAAGTACTTGGAACTCAGCGTGTGTCCAAACTGGAGCATTGTTAATATGAAGTGTCCCAAAGGGATTGGTTTTAGACAGTTTGCTGCCAATGCTGGTAGGAAGTGGGTTGGTTGGCTGCCTAGTCACTAGTAAGTGGGCAGCTCTGGGAGAATGATGTGTCTTCCAAATGCTCCTTTCTTTGACCAAAGATAGGTTGTCTTATAGCTGCAGGATCAGCAATCAGGGATGAAGTATGATTCAGAAAGTTCCCAAAGGGGCCAGGTGTGGTGGTGCACACCTGTAATCCCAGCACTCTGTGAGGCTAAGGCAGGAGATTCACATGTTCAAGCCCAGACTGGGCAACTGAGTAACTTAATGAGATTCTGTCTCAAAATAAAAAATAAAAGAAGGAAAACAAAATAAAAATAAAAGAAGGGCTGGCAATGTAGTACAGTGAGAAGGCCCTGGGTTAAATCCTCAGTACTGAAAAAAAAAGTTCCCTAAAGGCAGAGCCACAGTTCGGGGAACAGTAAGGTTTGTGCAGGCCCAGACTGGACCCCTCGCTTGGCTACTTCACTAACTGTGAGACTTTGGGGAAATTACTTTTCCTCATCAGCCCTCAGTTTTCTTTTCTGCAAAATGAGGGACAATTATAGTTTGTATCCTAAGAAGTGATTATGGAAATTAAATGAAATATTGGATGTTTTATTTTATTTGTCATGTTGCCTGACACACAGTAGGTGTTCCATAAATATTAATGACCTTTAATGCTAATTAATACAATTGAGAGAAGGGGGAGGGGCATAGATGGGCAATGAGACAATGTGTAGATTGGAGAAATTAAGATTTAAGAATGAGGCACTCTAATCATCTTTACTGTTTTACATAAAAGTTGAAGTATAGGGTTTTCCAGCTGAGACTCAGACTAAGATTGTCTGGGTTTATATCCTGCCCACCTCTGATTAGATGTGTTGCATCTGTTTTCTTGTTTGTAAATGGGAATGATTACAACAATATCTATCAAATAGGATTGTTCTGAGAAGAAAGCAAGTTAATATGCAAAACATTCGCAACCATATCTGGCACATAGTAGTGCTGGATAGTGGCCATTATTGAGGATATTGTATGTCACGGATTTGCATGCAATTAGTGAAAGTACTTTTTAGTGCTAAATAGAGAACACTACTGGTTATTAGTTATAAACACAAAGGATTGAACCCTAAAATATTTGGCTGACAATGTAATCTGTGAACTATCACAAGTCATGACCGAGTGCCTGAGGGGCACTCTCAGGAATAAAAGATGTTGTTGAAATTAGGAGCCCATGCACACTATAATGGTGACATGCTGACCCCTGAGCTGTCACACCTAACTCATGTTCGGAATGAAATCATGGTTCCAAGAAAAACACCCAAGAGACACCAATGTCCAGGGTGCAATAAGAATTCAGGAACACATGGGGTTAGTAGAGCCCAGCAGTAAATAGGGCCAAATAATAAAGAGTAAGGATGGAGATTGCTGAGTGGCTCCACTTCAAGCCAGCCAAGTGGACTCCATCATCCTCCTGCCACCAGCAATGATGAGGAAAGGGCGCAACCAGGAAAGCTCCTTGGCAGTGCCAGGTCCATGTCTATTGCATGTGGAGTCATTTGTTTGTTAGCACAGTGCTCAGACATTCCAAAGCCCTTGCTTTAGTTTTCCTTCTATCAGAATTATAATGCAAACTTTCCAAGGCCTGGGGAAAGTGACAGGATCTGTGCTCTTTGAAAATGCACAGGCCAAGCTTTGGGTGATGGGAGCTGACTGGGGCAGTCTGGCAGGCTCTGATCTCCTCCTCCAAGTGAATTTTAGATGAAACCAGGACAGAGCAGCTGGCAATCTGCAGGGAAAGTGGAAGAAAACATTTGCTGGGACTTGCCTGGGAGAGGTAACATCACTCATCTGTTAATTCATCCATCCATGTACTCAACAAGTATTTATTGAGCATGTTTTATGTGCCACACTCTTTACAGAGCTCTGCATTACAACAAAGAACAAGATAGAATGGTCCTAGTGCTGATGCTAGGGGCTGCAATCAGTTGGTAGGGGTTATAGTAGGGCAGATGGGAACACGGACTATCTTTGAACAGGATCTACTGGGGGCTGAAAAGCCAAATTCTCTGCAGAAATGGAGCCAAATCAGCCAAATGCAGTGTTTGTCTCTGGAAGAATCACTAAATTTTGCCAAAGTCTGCTAGAATTCTTTACACTGCAGGGCTAGCTCATGATACACATTTATCCTATGTCTGAGCACAACTTGGCTGAATGATGCTAACTCCAGCCATGGCGTCACCTCCACTGTGTCATGGGCTTGGGTGGTGCCACACAGGCATAATCACAGGTGCAGACACAGGACACAGCCTGAGCTCAACAAAAGCTGTAAAGTCCGTCCCACCCTACAGATCTCTGTAAAGATCACACTGCACTGCTGAGCGGTACAAAGATGGTTGACATTTAAAAGCAGATTTCAATGTAATATTTCTGAAGAGCTGCAGAGGCATACATGAAAGGCTTGAAACATGTAATAAAATCCATGATAAATGGGTCTCCCCACTCCATCTATCACCTCGTGCCACAATTCTTTGTCCAATTATCTTCCAGAGAACATGTGATGTTTAAAAATGAAGTGGGGGCTCGTGCTCTTAACAATGTCGTGGAAACTGGCACACCAAATCACTGTTCTTCCAAAAGAAAATCAGGCTCATCTTTCTTGGACCTTTTTCACTCCTTCCTCCTTCACCTCATGGAGACCCCTTAGCCAGGCTCTCTGGAGCTTTGCTGTCGACTGTCCCTAAAGATGTTTTGGGTTGTAAAATTCAAGTAAGTCATTAGCATTTTCTCTGCTTTACAGAGAGAAGTCTCTTAAGTCAGAGTGTAAATCTCTGTAGCAACTGGGAGGGGGGAGAAAAGAGGGTAACTAATAACTCTACAGGAAAATAGCACTGAAAGAATTGAGATTCATAATTCACACAGATTAAATTACTCATTAACTGCTTGGTCTGAAGCACTGTGCTATTGCTTCATATTTAAAGCATTTCTTAAATAAGATTAATTTTTCAAATGACAGGTAATGTCACTCACAAGGGGAAAATAACTATTTATGTCTCATCCTAGATTACATATTAAAAGGCATTTCATTGCAGTTTAATTTGGTGAGTCAGAATCTTCACCCGGAAATCAGTCATTATTTCAGTGTCCTGGAGTGATGCTGGCTAGCTGAGGGGAGTGAAGAAGGAGCAGAGATGGGCAGGGTGAGACCAGAGGGCTTGGTGTAGCCCCATCTATGGCCATGTAGCGACAGTGCTGGAGACACAGTAGCTTTCGTACTAGGCATTTCAGCAACACTGTTGAAACATGCTACACTATCCTTTTATAACTGCAATTTTTAATGTAAAATACATGTATTTGCTGATTACAAATTAATACATGGTATTCATTGAAAATAATTAGAAGCATGAGGGAATAAATAGTAACTTTCAAAACCCTACACATTGATAAGACTTTGTCTGATGAGTTTACACCTGCAACATTTTGACAGAGGGATAATGCTTGCTGGGAAATGCAAAGGCCTTGGGGTGGAAGCATCTCAGTGTGTCCCAGGAAGAGCAGGGAGGTGAGTTCAGCTGGAGCAAGAGAGAGAAGGTTAGAAGAGAAGGCGAGAGGTGAGTAGGTTCTCATAGGTCAGAGTAGGGAGATGGAGTTTTAATTGAGCAAGGTAGACACTGTGGAAAAATATCATTAATCAGAAGAGTTTTCTGAAAGGATCAGGCTTCCTAGAAGAGGGGAAGGTTAGCACAAGGGTAGATCCAAGAAGTCATTCAGTAATCCAGGCAAGAGACAATGACTGCGGCTCAGACATGGACGGAAATGGTAATGTAGTTTTTAAGCAGAGAAGATTGGATTCTGAATGTCATTTGAAGGTAACACCTAAAGAATTAGTGATAAATTGCCTGTGATAGGAAGAGAGAAGGGAAGATGATCCCTTTGTTTCTGTCTTAAGCAAGAAGAGTGGGATTCCCACCTCCTGAGAAGTGGAAGACCAAAGGAAATCAGATTCAAGACAAGAAGAGCTTCTCTTCAGATGCATCCCATTTGGAATGTCACCTAGACATCTAAGTGGGAGAGTCAAGAGGCAGGTGAACTGATGACTTGAGAATTCAAGGGTGATGTCTGGACTAAAGAATTAGATTTAGGGGTTGTCAGCACAGAGACGGCACTAAAAGCCTCCACACCGCAGGAGCTCACCCAGGGAATGAGGGCAGATAGAGATAATCAGAGACCTGGGAACCAGGCCTTCAATGTTTACAGGCTGGGGAGTTTACAGCAAAGGAGTCCAAGAAAAAACAGCCAGGCCATGAGGAAGAGAACAAAGAGAGGCTGGTGTTCCAGAGGCTGGCTGAGGAAAGTGATTCAAGAAAAAGGTGTCGATCAACTATCAAACGGAAACTGTGCTAGGTTGAATAAGATTTGGTGAAGGACACCTATTAGCTGTGGCAGTGTGGAGCTCACCAGCGGGGGCCGTGACAAGACCATTGGTGGTGCTGGTAGCTCACAAGGGGATGGAAGGGGAGAAAGTGGAGACAACAGATACAAGCAAAACAGTGATACCAAGCAAATCTTTGATGAGCATCTCAAGGCATTCATTGCCAACGCTGTAGAATTATGACAAGCCTAAGTGTTCACTCAGGCAAAAGGAACACATTTCTGTCTATGAGCATTTGTGAGGATCAACTTGCTGGAGTTTTGCTAGATTGGGAAGATCTACAAAACCAAGAGCTTTAAAGAAATAACTGCTGTCGTGGGGATTAGGAATGTCCAACAGAGAATTCCTTTACCATCGATTGCTACCACAGAAGCAAGGAAGAAAATGGAATAATGTGGCTAAAAATAGTCCAGGCTTTTCTGGTAGCTTTCACTTTGCAGAAGTGTTTCCACACATTTCACCTGAACCTCACATTGATAGGGGGAGGGGGTGTTGGAGGCGGAAGGAGCTGTTATTTCACTGGCAAGGAAACTGGGGCTCCTTCAAGGTCACACTCTTGTGAATATAGGGGCTAGGACTTAACACAAGCTTTTTTCTTTTTTACCTCCAAATCCCAGGTCTTCCTGTGTTATCATTCTGTTTTTTGTTTTTTTTTTAAGGTAGATATTGCTCTTTCTTTTTTTTTAAGCTTGCTTACAAAATAAAAGAGAGATGGCAGGAAATGGAGGTAGACTGCGAAGACAGAAAAAGATCTGGAGAAAGAGAGAGGAAAGTGAGGGAATGAAAATGATTAAGATGTCATAGATATAACCATCAATTCCCCAAGATGGATGTAATTACTATGTATCACAAGCATATTAATAAAAAATAAATAAAATTAAAAAGCTTGCTTACACTTGAATACTAATGTGTCAGACCTTGCTTAAGGACCTTTCCAGAACCTCCCCATCAGGGAGCTGCTATTTTTACCCTCACTCTACAGATAAGGAAGCTGATACAGAGAGGCTATGCCCTAAACCACACAACTAGAAAGCGATGAAATTGGGATTAGAACCTAGGCATTTGACTTTGGAACCCACGTTCTTGATGATGACATTTTAAATTTTTTATCTTCTACACATACAGCCTTTCTAGCAGAGAAATATTCATTGGCTTGACCATATGTCCCATTTTAATTGGTACAGAATTCTGATAATTTTAGCCAATTAAAGGGAATTTTATTGAGCACCTTCTAAAAGTCAGACACAAAAGAAGTTGAGATGTGGTTTCTTCATTTGAAGTCATTACATTCTTAGCCAATGTGCCGTCAGACTGTCTTGTTTGTAATTCTTCTGTGATTTGGGGCAGTAGAGGAAAGACACAATCTAGTGGATTGTTTTATTGTCCAGCAAATGTTCACTCTTCCCTATACCTTCTCCCAGTCGACGAGAAGACTGCTTTTCCCTGTCCATGTTGGGCTTTGCTGTATGACTTGCTTTGATCACTAAAATATAGGCAGATACAGTGTCCACCATTTGAAGAACACTCACCCTCAGCAGCACTGCTCCTGCTCTGGACCCCAGCCTGAGGACAAAGGGAGCAGTAGCAACTCGGGCCTGCAACCTTGATACTCTGAGTGCAGCGGAACCCAGCAGAGTCCAGACCTGTAAATGAGGAACATGCATTTGTGTTTAAGCCTCTGAAGATTCTTTTTTAAAAAGTTGTTATCCAGCTTTATTATAGAAATAGCTGATTAATCCACAGGGTAAATGTAGCTTGAAAATTTACAAATGTGGTTTGAAAAGCTAGTTAACATCTTATCGTAGTAAGTTGTTTTGGGATGTGAATCTGTGAGTTAGAGATAGATCAGTTCATCGTAGCCCCATTTAATAGCCACATCTTTCCCCTGGGAACCATACTATGAAACTAATCTCTGAGGATAAAACCTAGTGTTTGTCCACTTTATATGTGTGTAAAGAGAGAGGGAGAAAGACAGAGAGGCATAATGGCATAATCGAAAAGTACAGTGAATAATTAAATTTTTAAAATTTATTACAGAAAAAGACATGTTACCATGAATGCACCTTCAAATATTACTTCTTGCTTCAAACACACTTATTCCACTGTTCTTTCCACTTTCTGAAACAGTTCTGGAAGTCTTCTTTGTGTCTTTAATTGTGCCGTTGTAGCTGCTTTGATGTCCTGAATCAATTCAAAATATTTCCCTTTCATGATCATTTTGACTTTGGGGAAGACTCATAAGACTCATGGTAACAGATCTGATATATAAGGTGGGTAAAGACCTTATTTATTAGTCTTTACAAGCCCACCTTTCCCTTTGATGCTACTCATCAGCAGCATTTACTGTATTTTTTACTATACCCTGTAAAGACACTCACAAAAGAGGACTTCCAGAACTGCTTCAGAAAGTGGCAAGAATGATGGGATAAATGTGTTCAGAGTGGAGTGGGGAATATGTAGGGAACAGGGAAGGGGGACGTTCCTAGAACCTCTGCAGTAAGTCCCAGTCTCCTGCGAGCCACGGCAGCACAAGGTGAATTAACTTATTATACAGGAAAGGTAGAAAAAATGAGACTTTGGGAAGAAGCTGAGCTTTAGGCCTGATCAGTGCTGCTCTGGGCCGCAAAGACAAAAGCCACACAGCAAAGACAAAAGCCACCGAGCTTGCCGAAAGAAACAAATGTAACAAATGACTTGTAGAGAGTTCAGTACCTCACATCAGGGTAAACAAGGTATAACAAAAGACTGGGGGGCGGTGGAAATCCAAGAACAATGAGGAACTATGCAGATGAAGATTTGGTTCCTCCCAGGATGTCTTCAGCTGGTGTAATCTTGCCCTGGAGAATCACAGCATCACAGGATCATTGAGGTCTCAGTTGTGACCAGAGGCCAAAATGGAATTATGTCTCAGAATGCCATAGCTGGGCTGTAGGCAGGAGAACTAGGCCTAATCAAATGATTTTTCCCTAAAATTATGTAGCATTGCTCCCGACAGTAGTATTTTCAGGGGGATTGATGTCACTGTGTCTTTTACTGTAATACTTTTTTAAAAAAATTTTAACTTTCACAGTATATTTAGCTCCCACCTGCTATATATATATTTAGCATGTCAAGTATAGTGACTGCCACACTTACAGCCTTATCTAGGAGAAAATGCACTGCAGTCCTGGGGAAGGGGCAGGCTTAGGGCAGCCACACTCTAAGTCCCCTACAGATAACCCAGTCTCTTGCAGCTACATCTGATTGGATCAGAGACAAATGCCTGACCCCAGAGCTGCTGATAGGTAGGCTGGCCTGAGAAAACAAAAGCAAAACAAACAGCAAACAAAAAAGATTAGCTCAGACAACTAAATCCCTCCAAAATTTGAACTACGAAGTACAGAGACTTACAGGGTTCTGTAAGTAGAATACAGAAGAAAACAGACCAGAGACAGAGAAGAGGCACATCACCTTCAGACATCTCTGGGCAGCTGTAGATGAGTGGAAACTGCTTTGCAGAGGCCTCCTAGACCTGCCCTCCAGCCAGCTATAAGTACACGAAGCTGGGCCCGGAGGCACTTTCTGTTCTTGGAAGCTCCTGAGATGCTCTCTTCATTTTTGCTCGGTGTATAATCTCCCGCTCAAGCTCCATACATGCCCAAGCTGATCTAGAAATATTCTCCTCTGTCCACACTTACTATCCTCTCTAGAAAACTCCCTGGCTCCTCCTCTCCTCCCTCCATTGCTCTGAGAAGGGAAAGGCAGCAGCTCCTTCTTGCAGTGTTTTGAGGACCTGTGACATTGTAAAACTTAGTTGAAATACAAAAATAATCCATTGAAACACAACACTAGCAAGTGTGTCATTTTCCTAATGAAAGGCAGAGCTGTTGTGCTGGTGGTTGGTTAGCACCCACAGCCACTAACCCAACTCATGATTTAGTGCTCATGGCAGACACCTGTGCAAGGTGTCCTCTGCAAGAGGAAGCTACGGAGGAATGGAAGTTGCAAAGGGAACCAGGTTTTGGAGAAATAGATCCCCTGCTGAAAAGTGAGCACCAATAATACTTTGGCATTAAGAGAGGATGTTCTAACTTTTTCTGAAAATGATAATAACAAATGAGGTTCTTGATATGCCCAATTTTGAAAGCTGTATTTCATCATTCTGTAAAAGCAAGATGAGTCATTTGTTTTTCTCATCATTCTTGAACAATAAAAGTGGGAAGTTTGGGTTCTATATCATACAGTCTCATTTCACACACGTAATATGAACTGAGGGATCCTGCAGACCCCAGGTATCACTGGAGGGCACATTGTGACTTGGGAGACATCAGTATGTGGTGACCCTCTCTCTGGTCCCCCAGATGTGGACGGTATGTGAGCCCCCTCTGTGGACAATGTCTAACACCTAGCCCTGAACATTTAAAACCCAAAGGATCATTATTCCCGTGGGTTTTTATGAAAGACAAGAATCTATTTATAATGATAATACTCAAACTAGCTAATTCCCTTATCAAAAAACCTAGGTCATCGAATAGTGTACAGTGGCGTAAGTAACACAGCTTAAACAGACCTCAAGGGCATTATGCCAAGTGAGAAAAGGCCCATCAAAATCATATGCTGCATTCCATTTTTATAACATCCTTGAAATGGCTACATTATGGAAGTGGAGAACAGATTGCCCAGGGTTACAGATGGTGGGATATTGGGGAATGGAATGAGTGTAGCTGTAAAGGAAGAGCATGAAGGGAATCCTTACAGCGATGGCATGGTTCTGAATCTGGATTGCAGTGATGGTTCCATCAACCTGAACATGTGATAAAATGGCAGAGAACAATACCCTGACATTGTCCCAACATCAGTTTACTAGATTTGATATTGTACTGTAGTTATGTAAGGGGTAACCATTAGGGGAAACTGGGTGACCTTTCTCTGCTATCTTTGCAATGTCCTGTGAATCTATAATTATTTCAAAATAAAAGGCTTAAAAGGAACATAGCGTGCTGAGATCGAGTGGAAAGGCAAGCCCCAGGCTGAAGAACTTTCTGTAACACATTTATTTCAAAGGGCTCATAGCCAAATATTTAAAGAAGCCCAATCAGAAAAATACAAATCAATAAAAATGGGCAAAAAAGGACATCCAGTTTTCCAAAGAACATTAGAAGAGGTGCTCAACATCATTAGTCAGGAAAATGCAAATGAAAGCCACAAAGAGATGTCACTGCACGCCTGTAAGAATAGTTAGAATTTAAAAGATTGACAATATCAAGTTTGATGAGGACATAGAATAAATAGAATTTTTATCTATTGCAGATGGGAAGGTAAATTGGATCAGCTGCTATGGAAATCTCTAGAGGCTGACTTACCTCAGGGAGCAAGCTCTGTGATGAAGATTAGAATGTAGGAAACTTACTGTACAGGGAATTTGGGACCAATACTAGGAAAAGAAAGGAAAGGAGGGGGGAGGAGAAAAGAACAGAAAGGAGGGGAAGGGAGAGGGGAGAGGAGAGGAGAGAAGGGGAGAGTAGAGGAAGGGAAGACAAGGAAGGAGGACTGGGCAAATGGAGCAGCTGGTCTGCACAGCAGTCTCAGGAAAGATAGCAGCTGACTACACAAGGAGCACCAAACCTGGAGTGGTCACTCAGAGCTGTCCTGGGGTGGGAGAAGGGAACTTAATTTTATACCTCAGTGTTGATCAGCTCTTAGATATGGGCTATCTCAGGAGAGAGAACTGATCTGAAAGGAGCCCCCTCTCCTCAGTGAAGGGGGAACCTGATGGGGGCTGAGCACAGGGCCTGTCTCCAGGCAGCACACCTACAGCCTCACAGCAACCCCCATCTGTCCCTTGTGTTACCTGGGCTCCCTTCTTTGTAAGGTTTGGATGTCTCTCCACATCTTGTTGGACAAACTGCTTCTCTGACACTTCAGTGGGATGGACACTGGTCTTCTGCATCCCCTACTTCCCTTTGTAGGTTCCCTGACCCTCAGCTAGCCCCATTGCTGCTCTCAGGGAGTTAGCTCACAGCATGACCCAGACTCATTCCTGAAAGCACAGGACCCCTGCTTACCATGCCCTTCTCAGCCCATGGCTGCTGTACTTGTCCTTTTGTCCCCAAAACTGGGCACAGGAGTATGAAGAGGTACCTGGATGTCTCCTCCTGATGATCTGGTGAATTGTTCTTGCCAGTATAGTGGTTTCTTTTCCTGTCAGCTGGCCTTTTGGCAGAAAGAGCCTAACATTCCCAGGAAGCGGCCATCGTTCAATGGCATTGTGCAATGTCCCCTAGTGGAAAGGTGGGAACCAGGACCTCTGAACTCAGAGCCCACAGCTGCAGGGATGAGAATCACAAAGTCTCTCAGCGCAGCATTGGGAGATACCTTAGGTGAGACATTTTCTCCTTTTTTCCCTTGGCTCCTGGAACAATATGTTCAATCTATTGAGGACATAGCATCATTTAAAGGTCATTGAATTAGAGTAGCCCATCTTTGCAAGATGTCACTTCCAAAAGGATGTTTCAGCTCTTCCTTTGACAGGGTCATCCCATCTCTATCAGGCTGGATTATATGGTGTTTGATACAACTAGTAGAACCCATGGTCATATGCACAGAATCTTTCTTTAAAGTAGTGGCTCACTCTGTAGACTTTTGGGTAATGGATTTGTCTTAGATTCTGTGGGCAGAGGACACAAACCTATGTCTGAATATGTACCTGTTATGTCAAGATGTAACTCAGTCATTTATTCCTTTGTTGGATAGCGGGAGTCCATTGCAGTCATCCTTCTGAGTGACTGGCTGGCCCACTTGAGGGATGGTACCATATTAAGGTCTTATCATTTGGTTTCTGTTGCTCTTTGGATATTCAACACCACACTAGCAAGATCAGCCATTGTAATTGGAATGCACTGTTAGTAGCAGACATAGTCTCCATTCCCACCACTATGCTTACTCCATTCATGTCCCTGCCCATTTTGCAAGCTCTCATGTGGCCAGTGGAAAGGTCTAGTTGATGTCTAGTGGTTGAGTCATTTTTGTCCACCTGGCTTTTTAATGGTTGTGACAATAGCGGGTGTTCTCTGGTAGGTGTTAACACAGAGTACTAAGAACTTCACTTCCATGCTCACTCCTACATGTCTGTTCCTCTACCAAGCCTTCATTGTTTCTGATCTTATCTTTCTCCTTCCAAACCTAGACCACCTGGCTAAACCATTTGCCACTGCCCATAGGTCTATGTGTATTCTAACTTCTGGTCTAACAAAAGAAATGACCAGGTTTATCACTCAAAGCTCTGCTCATTAAGATTTCCCCTTGTTACTGTTTTCAAATTCACCTTTAAATGTGAATTGTCCTCCATTTTTGCCTGTATTCACCTCTAAACCAACCTATCTATGAACTGAACTTGGGTTTTTCCTTCCTCTGTCATCTGGTCATAAGGGCCTCAGGGGCTGAATGAAAGAATTTCTTCAGCTAAGGCTGGGGATTTAGCTCAGTGGCACCAAGCCTGCCTCACAAGCACAAGGTCCTGAGTCTGATCCCCAGTACCACACACACACACACACACAAAGAATTTCTTTAGCTAAAACAATTCTGAAAGAAAGTTACCACTAGTGCCACTGCCCCATACCCGAACCAGAATATCCTGAAGGAGAATGTGAAGGGTAGTACATATTACAGTGTCCACCAAAAGTAGCAATTTAATACAAACATATACCTACACTAGGTATATGTTTTCATTCCACTCTTAGGTACATATGAAAAATAAATTAGGGCACATATCCACTAAAAATATCACATAAAAATTTTCATATCAGGATTATTCAAATAGCCTTAAGCTAGAAACCACACAAATGTCCATAGACAGGAGAATAGATAAATAAGTCAGGAGCATAGTCCTATAGTGAAATACAGAACTGCAATATAAAAGACCAAACCACCGATAACACTGAGCAGATGAATCTTTCAGACATTATGTTCAGTTTAAAAGGACAGAACCAAAAGAGTACATACTGTTTGATTTCCTTTGTATCATTTATCAAGGACAGGTAAAACTAACTTATGATGTTAGAAGTAAGAATAGTCTACTTTCAGCAGAAATGGTAAGTATTGCCCGGGAGCTTTCTGTGATGGCGAAACTGTTTTGCACCTTGAGCTGGATGTTGGTTACATGGAGATACATATGTAAAAATTCATTAAGCTCTACGCATAAGATTCATGTACCTTACATACACTTTTTTTCATGGTACTGGGGATTGAACCCAGGGCCTTCACACTGAGCAACAGCCCTAGCCCTTTTATAAATAAATAAATAAATTATTAATTATAATACATAATATTTTAATAACAATAAAATTATTTATTTATTTTTAGACCTCTCACTAAGTTGTTCATGTTGAGCTTGAATTTGCCATCTTTCTGCATCGGCCTCCCAGAGTGCTGAGATTACAGGTGTGTATCCTGACATCTGGCACATATTCACTTTCTCTTTTTCTTTATACCACAATTAAAAAACCAAATAGCATTTGCAACTGAAACACAAAATAAAAGTAGTATACAATTTTTTAACAAGGCATACTGTGCAGTTCCTTAATTTGTGATACCTTGTGCTGTTCCACTTTGCAATTGATAAGGTATTTGATTGAAGTCATGACGTCGTGGTGTCATGAATTTGCCTGATGTGATTTTTTTGAGGGGAGGGTAGGTGAGGACTTTCTGCTCAACTCTTCCCTTTCCATCTGCAGCAGCCTCTTCTCTCTGCGCTTCCTGGAGAAATCTCCAATTCTGGAGCAAACTTTATTTTACAAAATATAAACATGCTCCAGTTCCTTTTCCTCTACCTCTTCACTTTCTCCTGCAGCTGGCGTCCCTTTGCTTTCCATACTGGAAGCATTTGACGTCATTCTTCCTTAGCTATTTTCAAATACCCTGTCACTTCCCTTTTCCCACCAGCCAAGGCCCTCTCTGTGTGAATAATTTAACAGGACTCAGTAACCAGATACTTACAGGGACTAGCTTCTTTCAAAACAAGACACATTTTCTGAACAAAATAAACCTCTTCAACACCATTATATGAGCTTTATATATCCTTGTTCCCAAGAGGAATTGTGCCAGGCAATGATCTGTCAGTGGTGGGGGTAGACAAGGGTGATGGAACCATTTTATTCAAGTTATCAAGCCCTTTTCTTCACAGAGAAAATAGAAATATGATAGTAAGAAATAGGATTACTGTGGAAATCATGTCACAAGATCCAAAAATCCTAACAGTTCCAGAAAATGTTGAGCACTTGTAGGAGAATTCTGATCAGAATCATGCTGTTCACTGATCATATGCAGAATATATCCATAAAAACCAACTGCAGGAAAAGTCTCTTATACAAATAATGTACCTCTCTTAAGAAAGACAAGTCCCAAACCAAAAACTATCTCCTATTGTTCACAGGCGATGATCTCCTATTGTCCTAAAGCAGAGAGAATGATTTCAATATTTTAAAGATTGAGCTGAATTAATTATTAAAGATATATGTTATGAGTAGGCAGGATAATATCAAGAAGTTCTAAATTATTTACACTTCATTGCTCCTGGTCTGTGGGTGTCTGATGCACCTCATCTACTGGGAGATTCTGCAGGGTATCCTTGGCCCAGAATATTTTCTAATCGTGCATCTCCCCAAGATGATTTTGAAGCAGCTTATTCACTGAAAGTAATCAAAACTTTTTATCACCAGGGTTCTGATTCTAGAAATATCTTCTTTTGTGGTGGGGAATGTACTTTAAGATGTACAAAAGGGAAAAGAAGTTTCCAAGGAATATTCTACTTTTAGATGGACAGTCAGTACTCTAGCATGTCTGAAAATCTTGATGTAAACCTTTGGAATGTCTTTCACTCCAGATGCGCCTTCCTGCTTCTTGTTGTCTCCTGGTGCTTTGGGTTTCTGAATGGTTCCACTTTGCTCATGCACTACAGGATTATGTTCATGAAAGCTGAACCACTATTGTATCAAGCCTGTGCATCTCCTGGGCTGATGTATGTGAAGGGAGGGGACCAAGCTCTGCACATATGAGAAGTGGAATAGTATTTGTGAACAGCTATGAAGAGAATTTTGATGAGACGAGACCTTACTGACTAATCTAAGACCTTTTTCTCATCTTTACCTGTAAGCAAAAAAAACCCCTCATCTTTATCCATCAACAAATAAACAAACAAACAAAAGCCCTGTGTCAAATTGGTTGTAGCACATGTCTCTTGACCTCCCTGGATTGATTTTGAGAGCCATCCTTCTGTCCCACTTTCTCCAGGATGAAAGAGTATGGGAGCCCAACAAAGATCAGTTTTCTGGGATAGGTTCTAGAAGAATCCAGCTAATTTACTATTTTCTCTATCAAAATAGTCCTGAGACTACAGGCTGTAAGAAATAACCCCAATCTAAGCTTAGAGGTGGAGGCAGAGTGGTGGGAGTGGGGTGAGGCAGAGAGCAGAGAGACCCTATTAGCTTTCTCTTTGACCACCAGTTTCTACTCTAGGGATCTCTCTGTCTAAGATTCTTAACTTGGAAAGTATCCCTTGCATAAAGGAAGAAGCTAGGAATTTGAAGAACATGATTGAAAACCTTAATCAGGAACCATCCATAATCATATTTTCTTTTTGTAATTCCACCATCATCTCTGAGCACCTAACTTCTTGAAATTTTGACCAGTCAGCTTGATTCTAGTGGGATTTTCAGATTATTAGAAGATACAAGAGGAGAGGCCAGAAGTTTCTTTTTCTGAACCTTAGACATACCTGATGAGGCCTAGGAACCCAAGGGCTGTCCTTCCCACCGGGCAGTACCTGAGGTGGCTCTGTTCATTCGAGTGGATCTTGGTAGCATCAGTCTGCAGGGGATGAATGTTGTTTATTCCTCAGAGAGAGTGGAGTCTGGAGCTGTCAGACAGACCTGGCAATCTGTGTGTTTTCACACAAGTGCACAGCTGTACCAAAGTACTACAAATTAATTTATGAACAAATGAAATTTATTTCTCCACCTTTTGGCACCTGGGAAGTCCAAGCCCAAGGAGCCAGCAAAGTCAGGGAGTGACGAGGGCTGATTTTCTGGTTCACAGATGGTGCTTTCTACATCTTCTTGGCAGAAAGGGTATGGCAGCTCTCTGGGGTCTCTGTAAGGGCATGAATCCTATGCATTATACCTCCACCTTCATAACCTAACACTCCTCCTCCATGTGCTATATCAACTTGGGGTTAGGACATCAACACTTGAATTTTGAAAAGACACATTCAGACCACAGCACTTTGTCTGACATTGATTTCCAGTCTCTCATAGAAATTCTTACTTAAATGGAATAATTCAGATGACCACCGCCAAAAGAATTAGTGTGGGCTGTCCTTCAGGCTTCTCTACATGAGAGGAGATGCTCTCTCCTTCCCTTTTCCCCTGTCCCCTGTCTCCTGCCCCCTGTGGGGAGGTAACTGAGTGGCCCTGTCTCTCCCTCCTTGCTAGCTTCATCTCTGACTGCCTCCCAGAGCCTCTGCATTTCCTTTCACAGCCTTTCTGATCATTCCTGACTCTACATTCCGGACAGTGCCTGGCCAGCTGTGGTTGTTCTTTTCGGGAACACTGGATAGGAGAACTTGCTAGGACATGGTCCTCAGCTCCTGTCTACCAGCTAGCTGGCAGCAGGATATGGTCCTCTGCCTAATGCCCATGCAATGTTAAGTCTCAGTTTCCCCTACCCGCACGGACCCCAGAAGTTGTTCTGCACCTTTGCTTTCTCCTTCTGGAAAGCTGTTGGATCTGGAGAGGCATTTTCCGATCAGACGCCAAGCTTTTTCTTTTCCTTTGTACTTCAAGTACCTTTTTTTCTTCAGACAGAGGCCTGTTGGCTAACTTCAGTTCCCTCCTCCCTTCCCTCACTCCTGTCTGCAGCAGCCATGAAGCTGGTCTGCTAGTGTAAGGGTGGGTCGGGGGACCAGGCAGACAAGACCCAGGTGTAAACGCTCACATTCCTTGCCACAGGCAAGGGCCTGCACAGTCCCCTTCTCTAGTTCATTTTTTTTCTTTGAGCAAGGTCTCACTGTGTAGTTCAGGCTAGCCTTGAACTCACTACATAGCTCAAGCTGCCCTCAAATTCATGGCGATCCTCTTGCTTCAGCCTCCTGAGTGCTAGGATTATAGGTATGTGCTACTATGCCTGTGTTCTGGTTTGTTTCTATTGGATCTAAGAACTGCAACTTTGCATCCCACTGACACCCACAGCAATGCAGTCATACCAGCCACCAAATAGCAACGGGTCTCCACCATTGTTAGCAATAATAACAGTTAACATATGCTGACTGCTCATGATGTGTACATTTGTCCCAGGGAATGTTTTGTTTAACCCATGCTCCAAAGGAGCTCTGAGACCCAGGTGCTGTCATTGTCCCCACTTTTCAGAAAAGGACACCGAAGTTCCCAAGAGCACCAAGCTCTTCTGTGAACTTCATTCTGCCTCGATCTGGAGTGCTGGATGGAGCCCCAAGCTGGAAGCTGCTGATTCTGTTCTGCCCCACCAGCTTACTCGGAGTTGTCGGAAGATACAGGAAGCAGCAGCTGCTCTAGGAAGTGGCAGGGACACTAAGTAAATCAGAGCTGACAGGCGCTGTCACAGCAGCAGTGCCTCTGTCCCCGGGTCAAATCCTTGCTCTCCAAGTGAGAGTCCCAGCCCCTGCCTCTCTGGGCCGTTGCCCTCACGACAGCCCCTAACACTGTCCTCCTTTCCTTCCACAGTGTGTCTGTTTATCCGGGTTCAGGTCTGAGGGCTCATTTTCCCTAGACAGAATCCGAGTGAGCTTTTCTGCCACATCTCTTGGGAGGTGTAGTACTGCTCTTCTCTGCCAGTGCAGGATTGACCAGGGATCATCCGCTCCCTTGCTCCCCTTCTACTGCTGTGGCCTTACTTTCAAAGCCCTGCAGACATCCTCCTTCTTCCTACATGTGCAACTGCATACCTTCTCTGCCCCCTCTCAGGCTGGCAGTGGCAGCCTGGAATGTAGTGAACAGCTAACAAATGCTTGTTGACTAAATGAATGAGCATTTGCAATATATAAATCACTGTGCTGTGACATGACAAGATCCCAATGGAAAGGGACACTGTGCTTCATTCAGGGTAGAAGGATGGAGGTGCAACATTGTTCTAACCTTGTCTTTTGCTACTTCTGGTTCACCCAGAGCCCTCCTGTGCCTGCTAAGTGGAGCCACACACTTACTGGGCCCTGTACCAGCCGGGTAAGAGTTCTGAGCTGAATGCTGAGCTCTTCCTACTCCAACCTGTGCTTTCCATTTAGAGGCTCAGAAAAAAGCTTATCATCATCCATTGTTTTTTTTGGGCTTTTAAGAATTAGTGTGACAGTCATGGGGTTGTCTCAGGATGTTTGGCAAGTCCAGGGAGGTGGGTCCTTGTTTCTGATGCTGGATTCTAGTTGAGATATAAAACCTCAATTTCCAAGTCACCCTCTCTGGAGGGGAGTATCAGGCTTTATCAAGATGGCCTGGCAGGAGGTGTTATTTATAAACCCACACTGCTTATCACCAAGCAGAATGTTATCATCACTGAGGGAAGCTTGTAAAGATCTCTCTGCTAATATTTTTCTCATCATTTCAGACAGTCTCTAGCTAGACCTGGCCAGACAGTTATTTCTGGCTGGGTACAAATTCTGTGTTCAGAATATTGCTTGGCTCTTTGTCTTTTTCCCCTCCACATGCCTCCCACCCCCAGCCTGACTCATCTCTTCTAGAACCTTCGCTGTCCTTCTCTAAACCACTGGGAGTGATTTACTAAGTGCATTTCCTAGCCAGCTTCCAGACAATGGCTGGAAAGACCAATTTACAGGAACAAAATGTCCCCAGGTTGTAATTGGGTCATGCTCCAAAATTCATTTGAGAATCAGCCATTGGAATTAACAATTTTATTTTCTCACAGAAATAGTGGTGTGGGGAGAGTCTCAGGATATTCGTCAGAAGTCATTTAATCCAGAATGAAGTTGAATTTTAATGCAAATGAAGGATCTAGGAACAGAATACATGTGGGTGTAAAAGGGAATTTAGGGATGTATGGGAGGAGAGGATAGGAGAAGAAATGCATTTCTAGACCTGGGCCACTGTTCATAATAATGGCTGCTTGTGTATGCAATCTCTTGTGCCCTTAGGGCTAAAAATGATTGAAGTTATGGTCTGAACTCCAGGTTCAGTAAACTCAGATCAGTTACTCACCAACATTGCTGGCTCTCGGGCCCTCTAGATCAGTGTGCTGCTACCAGCACTTCTTCTGTGGAAGCAAATTGAAAGGGAAGCTGGGGAACCATCAGAAAGCTACATGGTGAGCTGCCCTTAGCTTAGTGCATCAGCTGTCTTAGGACAGGACAGAGCAATTTTTTTTTTCTTTTTTGGTACCAGGGATCGAACTTGGGACCGTGTGCTTGTGAGACAGGTGGTGGAACCACTGAGCTAAATCCCCAGCCTATGGACAGAACAATTTTTGATCATTTTATTTTCTCTTCTGGCCACACTGTGCATAGTCAAGGCTCAGACTTGCTTCTTTACTGTCCCTTTCCTAGGCCTTCTGGCCTTTGCCAGGTACATTCTTACTCTAACCATTATGACACAGGTTGCCTATCCCTTATTCAAAATGCTTGGGACAACCTCAAAATTCATTTATGTTTCATATACACTTTATACACACAGCATGAATATAATTTTCCACAGTATTTTCAATAATTTTGTGCATGAAACAAAGTTTCAGGGTGTGGAAATTTTCTACCAGTGGCTTGATGTCAGCGCTTAAAAATTTCAAATTTTGCAGCATTTTGAATTTTGGATCTTTGGATTCACGATGCTCAACTCGTATCTTCAATCAGATTAGAGCCAAATTGGTAGGCATAGCATCCATTCTCATTCCTTAAAGTTGATGTAGTATTGCTGGGTTCTGATCCACCATGTATGGACTTTGTACTTTAGCAGGAAACAATTTAATTTCTGTATTCTCAGGGATCACTTCAATATTCCCAACCCCTTGCACAAATATTTGCTGCCTCCAGTTTCTTTGCAGAATTAGTAGGAATATAAAGCAAAATACATGAAGTATAGCATCATCTAACTTTCTTCCTTAGCTGAAAGCCTCTTTCCTTTAGAAAAATAATATCAGCCAGTTGTCAGAAAGGGGAATAAGCTCTTTCACATTAGTATGTGAATGACTAGTGCTTCTCATAATATATGGAGAGGTTTTCTCCCCGCCCTCTCTAAAAGGGACTATATAGTGATACATATGCACCTTTAGCCTGTAAAATTTCAAGCAGCTATTTCAGAGTAGAAAAGTTTGGGAGTGCTATGGGGAAGATTTCAGGTTTGGGCTGGTCTTTTGCACTGGATTTCAGCTTTTCCTAGATGGTTACAGTAGCTTCTTTCCTTTCTGAACTCCAATCTAAGAGACTCCTAAAGCTCCAAGGCTTTTCCTGACATGCTATCAGGACTACTCATTGTGGGGGTGAGAGAGGTCAGGCTACCAGGAAAAAGGGCCAGGCGGCGTTGGCAGGTAAAACAGCCTTCTACTTGCCACTTAGCCTGACCACTCATTCCTTCTGATGTTCAAATTTCTCATCTCTTTCCAAATGCCCCACTTTTCTTTTTTTCCTTTCTCTCCTTCTTTCCCTCTCTTTTTCTTTCTTCCTTTCCTTTTTTCATATAGCTAACAAAAATGAGCTTGGAATCTTGGCAATTGAAGCATTTCCTCTTACATTTCCTGAAAATAATTTACACTCTATTTCATCTTTTGCCTTTCTCTTCTTTCACCTAGACTTCAGTCCCAGGATCCCACTGCATTCAGATTTCCTTGTTTCCTAGCAACATGGTTGATGCTGGCTTTGTTGGGTTAGTCTTTTCCTTCTCTCCCTCCTCCTCCTCCTCTTCTTCCTTCTTCACCCCCATTTTGAACTTCTCCCCAGCCTAGGAAGAACTCTTCTTCCACATGCCTCTTTGCTCTGACCCTTATTGTTGTATACACAGAAGACCCCATGGGCGCTTCTGACTAGTGGAAAGATGAGTGGAATGGTCACTCTATTGGATGATTTGGTGACATCATGTGCCCTGTAGCTGAATGCAGACTAATCCCTACTTCTGCATCAGGACTAAGAATAATTGCCTTTAGCCAGAATGGGCTGGAAAATTGCACAGGAGAAGTTTGTTTTATTTTTAACTCTTCATGTTGCTTACTCTTATAATCCAAGCACACTGCTTGTTAGAGTTGGCTGGAATGACCTCTGAGGACCTCTGCTCTCCTTTTGTTCTACGAATCTTGGCTCCTGACAAAGCAAACCCAATGGGAACCCCAACACAAGGGACCATGGAATATAATTAGAGCTATATTCCTTTTTCAGAGGTCAACTGAGATTTCCTCCTAACCATCCTCCTGCCTTAAATTGATTCTTTGTCATCAGCTTCCAAGAATCCCAGTGGTTAAGTTAAACACTGAACAAATTGGCTCTATGAATATATAATAAATCTTTTTATTTATATCTGAACATTTGAAAAACTGATAATGTCGGTACCAAAAGACTGAAAGTGGTTCCACATGTGGGGTTTTTCTCATCTAATCAGTTTGCAGAGCTGTTTACTTGGTGTCAGTTGAAGTTTCTGTTATGAGTGCTAGGCCTCAGGGATGTTGTGATAAAAAGGAAAGTCCCACATTTGCTCTTGTGGATTTTACAATAATTTCACGGGGAAAAATCATAGTGCTTTCTTTTGAAATGTAGAAGACTGAGCCTTCTCAGAGGCCCAGGCCTTAGTTTATCTGTCATAGAAATGTGTTTTGAGATGTCATCCTATTTCCTCTACTGAATTATAAACATTTGTAAGTACTGGATATTGAACCCCAGGTCCTTGAGTATGCTAGGCAAATTCTTTACCACTGAGCTATATCCTCAGTCTTTTTTTATTTTATTTTGAAACTTGCTAAGTTCCCCGGACTGGTTTTGAACTTGTGATCCTCCTACATGAGTCTCCCGAATAGCTAGGATTACGCATGTACACTACTATCTCAGGCTCCAAATTGCAAACTTCCTGAGGGCACAAATTGCCTCATTTGCACACCTTTCTCCAGCTTCCTCTGCTGTACTTCCCCAGTGCTTGGGTCAAGACCCGTCACCATCCTGCCCCAGTGGGAGGAGCAGGCAGTACACTGAGTGCATGCAGCATCTGTGAGCTCAGGTTACTCAGACAGCCCTCAAAGGAAGTGACTACTATTGACCCCATCTTCTGTTATAACAGCAGGCTATACAGGACCCCTGTGATTTAATCCCAAGCTCTACCTCTGCTTCCTTCCCTCTCCTTCTGCTCACAGCCTCCCACTCCGCACCACTGTGCTATTGACTAACCCAGCCAGCCATGCTCTCACCTCTGAGCCAGGTTCTCTTCTCTTCTTTGGGATCTCTTCTCCCAGGTTGTCATGTCAACCATCTGCCAGCCGGGGAGACTTCTCCAGGATGGTGTCCCCGACAATATCAAAATGGCTTCTTGCCCCGTTCACTCTGCTCTCACCCTGCTCAGTTTTTCTCCATCTGATGTATCTGCTGTTTAATTTTTAATGTTTGTTAATACCTGAGTGCCAGCTACATTTAAGAGGGATTTTGTCTGTTTTGTCTAGAGGCAGATCCCAGCACCTAGCCTGGGCTGGACACAAAGTGGTCCCTCAATAAATATTTATAAGATAATGAATTTCCATTTTATGGATGATAATTTGAAGCTTTGGAAGATTCAGTGACATTTAAGGCCACACAAATAGGAAGTGCCAGAGATGAATTGGAACCTAAGTCATCTGATGCTAATGCCCATTCTGTATTCTAATTGTGTGTGTGTGTGTGTGTGTGTGTGTGTGTGTGTGTGATTCTTTTCCACTAAGCTTTTAGACCCCCGCCCCCCACAAGACTGCCTGAACAGCTGGAAAAACAGGTTCCCTATGAGGACTGGGGTAGACAAAAGCACAAAGGCCTCAGACACACGGCGGGAACAGCAGAGTTAAAACACCTTCTTAAGTGCTTAGCTTATCACCGGGGCAGCTTCTACAGTGGGAAAAATAATGTCTATTGAATAAGTATAATGGCTGCACATTCCCCTTAGCAGCTGGACTCCCTGTCCCACACCTTGCCTCGCAGAGCACACGCAAGTTTAAATGCCTGAAATGCTTTGCTAATCTTCCAAAGGCTTCATTAGGACGAGATGGAGCCAGGATAAAAATGTGTTTGTCTTTAAAACAAAGACAGATGGCAGATTGGTAACACTATGAAATGGCCACAGGACTTAATACTGGTTCTGACCAGACAACAGATGCAAAGTTTAAGTTTACAGAGAGGGTTTGATCTTAATAAGCCAATGAATATGGAAATGTCTGAGCAACAGAAAGACTGATTTGTTCCTTAACTGCAGCATGTGGGACTCTCAGGGAGAAATAATGGCTTGGTAGGAGCCAGTGCTGGAACACCAACAGTTTAATTGCTCCGAGCCCACCCTCTTCTTCCTGCCCACATTTTGGGTCCATTGCCACAGTAATCCTTGATTTCCTCAGCACTAGGAAGCAGGAAGGAGGTAGAACCAGCATCCTCACTAGGGACTGGCCCATGGGAGCCCCAACAGTCAGCTCCTCCCGCTGGCTGACCGGAAGGTGTCCACTGTTGTCTCCTAGAGTCCTGGTTGTGCAGAGTGACACACATCACCCTTTCACCTCAGGGATTTGGTCACTTATCATGCATTCCCTTTTTCGGTTAAATGTTTTAAAGGTAAACACATCTTTCTCCTTCTCATTTCCCTCTCCTTTCATCACTCACCCCCACCCACTTTTCCCCAAACATACTGTTGTGGATTTTCATTAGCTTGGAATCAGAGAAAATGTGCTGCCTGACTGAAAGATATTTCACCAGGAAAGTGAGATTTCAAAGCTTAATTACTCGTCTTTATAAAGATACTTTCTAAATTAAACCAGTGTGTTTCTCAGCTCTTAAACACTTTTCCTTTCTATAGGAAGACAGAGTGAATCTCCTGCCACAGTACTGTAGGGAAAGAGAGACTTATGTTCCTGCCATTGGCTCAGAACCTTCATGGAGCTCTAACCACCCTGCTCAGAGGTCCACTGAGTGGAAAGAGGCAGGAGTTGTTGTCCCCACAGCAGAGGACACCAAGGGCACCCCTGGGCTGGTGCTGCGAGGCACATGGAGAAACAGGCAGCTTGCAGACTCCCTCTGACTATAGCAGTGTGCATGGCCCGGTTTGACCAGGCAGCCACTGAGAAATTTTGAGCATGAGAGACAGTGTCAATCTAAACAATAACAAACTCCTTACCTAGATATTTCAAAGACTATGGATATAGGATTCAAATAGCTGTTGATGCCTAGAGGCATAATCTCATCATGACTCATCTGGTAAAGTAGGGGTCAATGAAGAGCAAGTAATAAATGAAATCCTGACTAAGCTACTTCCTTCAGTGGAACAACTGAGTTTGTGCTCCTCTTCAGTGGTCATTTCCCCAATCCCTTGTGTATGATTGGTACTGACATTGGGTCTTTGGCATATGAGATAAGAGATATCATAGTTGGAGAAGGTAAAGGATAAACTTCTGAAAATACATCCCTTATCCAAAATAGTACATCCAAAACAGAAAAACTATATGTCCCATTTCACAAGGATACACTGGAGAATAATTCTATGATTGAAGATTTAAAAGATGCAGAGGTGACAGAACTTCTTATATATCCATTTGACTACCCAGACCAGCACCTCTGCAAAAATAAGATCAATCTTGGAGAATGATATCAGACTACTACAAGCTGAAATAAGTAGCCACTTTAATTGCAGCTGCTGTGCTATACTTGTGGGCCCCTGCTGAAGCAGACTGATAAATAAGGTCTCAGACATATGGTATAAGATCAATGCATTTATGAGTATGTTCTTTCCTGTTCTGATCAGAAACAGTTCATGTTTACGTGGATTGGACAATGAATATTCCTTTACAGTTTTTGCCCTAAGGATATATTAACTTTTCTGCCCTCTGTCCTAATACATTCCCAAAAATATCTAGATAGCCTGAATATCCTGCAGAACCCAACAGTAAACCATCAGATCATGCTAATTGGGGGAAAGTGAGCAAGAGGAGGTGGTATGTAAAAGACTACTTAACACGCATGGGCTCCAGACAGTGAAAGAAAAAACCTTATAAGGAGCCTGTCTGCTTAATAAAGCTCTTAGGCACGAGGTGGTCAGGCATGTGCTAAGAATCTCCACCAAAGTAAAAGAAAATGACTGTACCCTGCACCTCCCACTACAAAGAAGGAAGCACAAGGCCTGGCAGGTGACTTCTGGTTCTAGGGACCACACTTTGTGTAGCTGGGAATCTTGTTCTGACTCACACATCTGGTGACACAGGAAGCTGCTAGTGTTGTGTGGGACTCAGAGTGGGAAAGAGGTCTACGGTAGGGCCAGTCTGTGTTCCCAGCTGCCCTGCTGTCTTAGTCCAGATCAGCTGAGATAAGCAACACACATTCGTTTCTCAGAACTCTGGAGGCTTGGAAGTCCAGTATCAAGGGACCAGGGGAACTGGTGACTGGTGAGGGCTTGCTTCTTAGTTCACAGATGATCTCTCTTCTCATTACATCTTTAGGGGCCAGGGATGTAGCTCAGCGGTATAGCACCTGTCTGGGAAATGGAAGATCCTGAGTTCGATCCCTGGTACAGAAAAAAAAAAAAAAAAAAAAAAAGTGAACTCATTATATCCTTACATGGTGAAGGCAAGGAGTGAGAGAAAGCTCTTGTGCTTCTAGGGCACTAATGTCATTCATGAGGGTTGATGACCTAATTACCTCCTAATATTTTTCCACTGGACTTAGGAGTCCAACATTTTGGAAGGGAGCACAGATGTGCTATCCCAAACACCTACCACTCAGGCCACACAAGTACCCAGCACTTGGGTTTGTAGGGATCACTGGTGAGAAAAGATACAGTATGGACTTTATAATAATCACTTATGGGAGAACCACAGCATGGGCTCCTGGAGTCCTTGAGCAGAGAATTAAACACCTTTTGAAAGGCAGTTTGTGGCATGATCTTGGGCCCTGGTAGAGAAACAATGATCTTTTTTTGGAGCACAATGATTTGGCAGTTGGAACTATCCATTCTGATCTGAACCTGTTAGACTCATCAAGTCATAAAGTTGGACAGGTCCAGCGGTTGTCAGTTGTAAGATAGCAATATTGCAGGTTGGCCTCTATGAAGGGCCAGAGGGCATGTGTGCACGAGCAAGTGGCCCACATTTCCACACTGCAGAATTGCACCAGTACCTATTACCCAACTCACATCTGTGGTTGCAGGAGGATCTTACACGTCAGCAGGGCACAGAGGAAAAAGATTGAACTTGGTATGTAGTTGGTTGACTCTGTATGAAGAAGCAAGCTGAAAGCAGACAGTGTACATTATATCCACATGCAGGGATGACTCTGAAAGTCAGTGAAAAGAAAAACATCTACCCAGTGGGCAGAGTTGTAAGTGGTACCCAGTCATTTACTCTGTCTGGAAAGAGAAGCAGCCTGAGGTAAGAGTAGAGCAAGGTCAGTGACCTGGCTGGTTAGAAGCCTGGAAGGAAAATAAATGGAAGATCAGAGACAAGGCAGTATGGGGTAGAGGCTTGCAGACAGACACATGGGAGTGGGAACAATGTGTGATTTTTGTGTCATACTTTAACACCCACCAGAAAGCATTCACCATTGAACAATGAGGTAAACAAAATGATTCAGTTAGTTGGCACTAGGCAGCCTTCATCACTGCCACCCCAAAACTGGAATCATGGGCATATGAACACAGTTGCCATGGTGGCAGAGACGGAGGCATCTGTCCAGGGAACCTCTTTCACAGAAGACAATTTGTGGGACTGGGCCTTGGCTGTGGACTCCACCAGTAGTGTGATATACTACCTGGTGCAGGTTGCAGCTCATAGGCAGACAGCCTCACTTGCTAAGAACACTGCCAAAATCACAGGGTGACTTCCCAGGTCAATCTAACTACCGACAGCAGCCATGAATGTCTCACTTTCAACATCAGAGTCTTTCTAGAGGAGACCAAATAGCCATTTCATGGCAGGTTTAACACTTGCAGATCGTTCCATCTTGGAAAGGCTAATAGCTCTCTTCACAGGGGTCCTCATCTGATCTCCCTTTCTTGCCTGCATAGCTTCTGTATCAGTTAGGGTTCGTTAGAGGAACAGATTTAATGTAAAGTATGTATTTTATTATATAAAGGATTTACCAGGTAGGCTTACAATGGCCACCTGGTGAATCAGGGGTGGAAGAATGCAAAATGGCCATCTGTGAGTTGGAAAGCCAGAAGATTCAGCCCAAGGTTGAAGGTCTGGAGCTCTCTGTAAAGTCCCATGTGAAAAGCCAATGGTCTTCCTTAGAAAGCTAAAGAACATACACTGAAAGGAACTGAAAATGAATGTCCAAAGGCAATAGCAAAGATCAGAGCTCCGGCAAAAAAGAAAAGGGAAGACTTCTTTCTTCTTTCCCTTTCTATTTTATCCAGGCTATAAGCCTGTGGCACCACCCTCATCCAGGGTGGGTCTTCCCTCCTCATTTTGTGGCCCACATGTCAATCATCCACAGATACACGGAGAGCTTTACTAATCTCCTCGGCAGTTCTTACTCAAGTCACAGTGACATATCACAACTTATGTCACAGCTTCAGTTAGCCCCTTGATTCAGGGGCTTATGGATTAGGTACCTGGCAAACCATGTACAGAAAGCCACATAACATATAGCTGTTCAGAAGACTCACTTCACAGCAAATAATTTGTGGGAATAGGTTCTTGACCATGGAATTACTGCTTTGATTACACGTGACACTTTAGGGTGGCAAGTAGTCTCCTCAAAACACAGGAAAGACCTACTGATCCCCACGAAAGCATCCACTTAGAAGCATGTTCTTCAAGGATAGTGCTATTCCTTACAGTGCAATGTGTTCATTAAATCAGAGACTTATCTATGATGCTATAGGAAGAATACCTGAGTCTAGAAACCAAAAAGTGGAAGTAAGAGTGGCTCTATTTGTCATTATACTCAATGACTCACTGATAAACTTTTGTGTTTCCCACCTCGACAAGTCTGAGTACTGCAAAGTCAGAGGTTCTGGTCCCTAACAGTGGTGCTGTCTTGCCGGGGTACAGAGTAAACGTTCTGTTGATTACAGGCTGTGGTTGTTACCAGAACACATAGGTCACCTGGTATTCAAGGTCTAGCTGGAAAAAGAGAAGAATCATGTTGGAAGGTGTAACTGACTCTGATCAGAAGAAGGAGGTTAGGCTGGTCTGACACAAGAGGGCCTGTGAAGAATGCATGTGGATACCAGCTGATCTTCCTGGTTGCTTTTTTTTTTTTCGTCTTGTTTTCACTGTGAACAAACATACATAGTAAGCCTAACCTGACAAGTATCAAACTCCTCATAATGGTTTTGGTTACACCAAAGCGGAACTACCAATACTTGCAAAAAAAAGTTAGGTGAGGATAAGAAGAACTTAGAACAGAGAATGAAGGGAGGAAAGGACGCGTATCAAATCATGACCAACTGCAGCAACAAGGCCTTTCATTATCCCACTTTGGCCAAAAGCAAACATTCCAGGAAGCAACCATTGTTCAGAGACTTCTCTTCAGCTTGATCAAGACTTTCTTTACCTTGCTCTAATCTGAGATTACACCCTACAATTTTCTCTCTTGTCAAATCTATATTGCATCCTGAAGGATGTCTTCACCTCCTTCTGCTCTTTACTTCTTTGTCCTTCATAGATGCTCCCCCGTAGTAAATCTCCTGCATAACTGTCTTGGTTTAAATTTGGAAAGTCCCGCACAGGCTCGTATAATAAAGGCTTTTTTCTCAATGAAGCATTATTCAGAGGTGATATTTTGGGGAAGTGATTGACTCAGTGACTCTGACCCTATCAATGGATTAATCCATCTATGGATTTATAACTGATAACATTACTGGGAGGTGGTGGAATCTATAGGAGGTGGGGCCTGGCTGGAGAAAGTATGCCATGGAAGTGTCCCCTAGGGAACTAGACAAATCCTTCGTCCCTTCCTCTTGGGCTCTGCTCTTTGCTTCCTGGATACCATGAGGTAAGGAGCCTCATCTGTCACACACTCCGATGGCCATGTTGTTCTGCCTCACCACAGGCCCATAGCCATGGAGCCAGCCAACCACAAACCCATGGATTGAAACCTCTGAAACTGTGAAGCAAAATGAATCTTTCCCCTTTATATTGATTTTCTCAGGTATTTTGTCACAGCCATGGAAAACTAGTACAATATCTAATCCCATCTTGGTTCTGCTGTCCAAGGGAACCTAAAACTAGCACTGTTACTAAGTCTTTCATTATATAATGAAGTGATATAATGTTAATAAAAGAAAAATTGAAATAAAGATGTACACTAAATTCCTAGGGCAATCATCAATAATATAAAATAAGGGTATAACAATATAAAATAAGGACATATGACTACAAGCCTGTTAGTCAGGTAAAATAAAATATTTTAAAAATTCTCAATCAATCAAGGTAAAGAAATCAAGGAAATCAAGGAAAGAAAAACAAGGAACCAAGAAAGAAGAAATATATAAAAACTAACAAGATAAAAGATTAAACCCAACTATATCAATTGAATATAAATCAACTAAGTGCTTCAATTAAAAGCTAGAGATGTTCAGATTGAATAAAAAGGAAAGACCCATTTGTATAGTATTTGTAAGAAATGTACTTTAAATATAAAGGTATGAACACTTGAAACCCAAGAATGGAAAAATCGTAACAAACAAACACTAATAATAAGAAAGTTGATATGGCCTTGTGAATACCAAACAAAATAAAACCTCAAGCCAAAAAGCAATATAGAAACATAGCATTGTCATTTCATAATGATAAAAATAGTCAGTTTATTAAGAAGCAAAAGCAAAAACCAAAAATCAACCATACCAAAGTAAAAACTAAACAATTCACCATCATGGGTAGAGGTTTATGACACTCTCAGTAACTGAAAGAACAAGTAGATTGAAAATTAGAACTGCAGCCTGAGAATTATAGCCTGTTGGCCAAACTGACTATCCTGTTTGCTTATGTTTTGTTTACATCTGAATTTGCACAGAGGAGCACAGTTGAGTAGTTGCTATAAAGTGTATGTGGCAAGCAAAGCTGAAAATATTTACTTTCTGATTTTTTACAGGAAAAGCTTACTGGCTTCTGATATAACCCAATCAATCAACTTAATCCAGTGGATATTTATAAAATACTCACTCAACAATCACAGAATCTATCTTCTTTTCAAGTGTACATGAAACAATGTGCTTAGAAGTATAAAACAAGTTGCAATGCATTTCAAGTGACTGTGTATATGCTGCCCCACTATAATTTAGAAATTCATATAGGAGACAGGTGTAAATACCAAATAGTTTCTCTAGTGTGAGAAACTGAAAGTGTAAATAAGGATTAAAACGAATAATTGATAATTGGAAATAGGAAGAAAAGGCCCAAAGGGGTAGGGTAAGTGGGAGGGGAAGGGGAAAGGAAAGAAGGAAAAGGAAAAGTTATGAGAAAAGAAAAAATGGAAACAAAGTCTATGTGAATAGGGAACGGTGGAGGGGGTGAAGGGCGCACCGGTAATGGGGAAAAAATAAAAAGCAAGATACATCATGTACAGGTACAAGCACCCAATGATAAATGTAAACATATTGTATACCTAAAATGTACCAATAAAAGAATTTAAGCAAAAGTCAATCTACAAGACTCCTCAATTATGAAGAAATTTAGCAGCACATTTTCTAAATAATCCATGGTCAAAGACGAAATCATGAAGGAAATTAGAAGCTATTTTGAGCTGAATGGAAATGAGAAAAAAATGCTAAAATGTGTAGAATATAGCCATAGACGTATTTAGAAATTTATAATATTAAATGCTTATATCCAAAACAAGAAAATATGAAATCTATCTAAATGTTTACCTAAAAATTAGAAAAGGAAGAGTAAATCAAACCCAGACAAGTAGAATATAAAAACAATGGTGAAGAGCTAAGGATGTAGGTCAGGCTAGAATGCTTGCCTAGCATGTCTTCAACCCCCACTGCTGAAAAAAGGAAAGAGAGAGAAGGAGGGAGAAAAAGACAAAGGAAGGAAGGGAGGGAGGAAAGGAGGAAGGAAAGAAGGGAGGGAGAGAGAAATTGATAAAACAATAAGCATATAAATAATTGGCAAATTCAACAAAGCTAAAAGTTGCTTCATTAAAGAGCAATGAAACCGAAGAGCTCAGAGCAAGGTGAACCAAGAAAAAAGAAAACAAATCAGCACTATTACAAATAATAGAGAAAAGCCAAGCATGGTGGCCCATGCCTGTAATCCCAGCACTCAGGAGGCTGAGACAGGAGGATCACTGAAGTTTGAAGTCAGTGTGAGCTACATAGTGAGTTCAAGGCCAGCCTGACCTGCATAGCGAGACCCTTTCTCAAACAAGCAAACAAACAAACAAACAAACAAATAAAGATGAACATCACTACAGGTCCTATAGACATTAAAAGGATAATTTTAAAATATTATGAACAAATTTGTTAATTTACATGAAATAGATAAATCTAGTGAAAAATGTAACAGCAAAATTAACAGAAGAAATACAAAATACGAAAAGCTACATGTCTATTAAGGAAATTGAATTTATAATAACCTTCACAGGGAAGACAATTTCAGACTCCATGGCTTCACTTGGTCTATCCAACATTTAAGCAAGGAATAATATTGACTTTACACAACTATCAGAATGGGGATGAGAAGGGGATAACCTCTCAACTAATTTTATGAGGTTGGCACAATCCTACCAAAAGCTGACAAGGACACTAAAGAAAAACATTTAGGGCAGGGGATTTAGCTCAGTGGTGCTGCTGCCTGCCTTGCAAGTCAAGGTCGCGAGTTCGATCCCTGGTACAAAAAAGAAAAAAAAAGAAAAATATTTATAGACCAATCCCTCATAAACCTAAATGCAAAAATCTTTATCAACATTGCAATGTGAGTCAAGCAATATATAAACTAGATAATAAGATCACATAGGGGATTGTTCCAGGAAGTCAAAGATGGTT
The DNA here is from genome assembly GCF_053883595.1 of Heterocephalus glaber. Taxonomy (NCBI): domain Eukaryota; kingdom Metazoa; phylum Chordata; class Mammalia; order Rodentia; family Bathyergidae; genus Heterocephalus; species Heterocephalus glaber. Next base: position 2,501,366 of record NW_028258471.1, on the reverse strand, counting down.
TAAAATTAGGAAATCAATAAAAGTAAATCAGCACAGAGTCCAAGAGAAAAATTATAATTAGCTCAATGATGCAGAAAAAGCATGACCAAAACCTAATATTTATTTAGAAGAAAAGTAAAAGATCTCACCAACCTAGGCATGAAAGGAAACTTCCTTAACCTGATAAAGGCCATCTACAAAATAACTACAGCTAACATGTTATAATAAAAGTAAAATATTAAATGTTTCCTCCCCTAAGATCAGCAATAAGGGAAAGCAGTCTGTTCAAATATACTTCTTGTACTCAATATTACACTGGAGATCTTAAATATAAACAAAAGATGGAAGGATTGGAAACAAAGAAATAAAATTGTCTTCATTCCTGGATGAGACAGTTGTATGCAGAGATAGTCTGATAATAAAGGAACCTACCAGAGCCAATAAATAAAGTTAGTAAAGTTTCAGGATAGAAAGTCAGTATATAAAAACCAGTTGTGTTTCTATATTTTTATCTTAATGTGATGTAAGCAGATGTTCAAGAAAATATTAAAAGGTACTCTATGAAAAAACGAAACAAAATTTCATAACAAAATAATGGGAGAATAACAATAATTAATACACCATGTATCATAATCTTAAAAGAATGGCCAAAATGTTACTCAGAGTACAAGTTATTGACAAAAAAAGACTCTCTTGCAAAGAAACAGACAAATAAGAGTAGCATAAGGATAGATAAGTAAGAAGTAGAGAGAAGTTCAAATAATTCCCCAAATTACTTATTCCATTGTTTCAAAAATATTTTCACATATATGTTAATTTGCTTCATTTATACTACTTTCAGTTTATTAAGAAAAAGTTTTATATTTCTATATATTAAGAAGATAAATAGAAAAAGAAATATAAGTTTATATTTACATGTATAACATATTATAAAGCATAAAATACTGAGGAATAAATTCAGTAGAAGAGCAAGACCTCTACACTGAAAAGCATAACCTATAAAACATCATTGAAACAAATGAAAAAGACATAAAGAATTGGAAAGATGTCTCACATTCATTAAGGATGAGAAGACTCAAATAATCTAGAGATTCAATGTAGTCCCTGTTAAAATTCTATTAGGTATTTTTTTTTCAGGCAGAAATTGTCAACACTAAAATTTAAATCAAAATAAAAAAAAGATGGAATAGTGAAAACAATCTTGAAAAAGTAACAATAAATATGTTCACTTGCCTTTCTATAAAGACACCACAGCAATTCAATAGGGAAAGAGAAAGTTACTGAAATAACTGAATAACTTCAGCGAAAATGGACATCAACTCCTACCTTTCACCATACTCAAGAATTGATTTGAGATAGATAAGTCTTAAATATAAAGGCTAATCTCATAAAGCCTCTTGAAGGAAACATAAAATTATATATCTGTGAGTGTGGGATAACCGAAGATTCTTTTAGACAGGACATAATAAGCACCAAGTATTAAAAAAAATTATAAATTAGACTTAATCATCATCAAAATTTGCTCAGACTTTGTCCCCATCTAAAGCACACTTGTTTATTTTCTGACAAAAGTGTTATAACATTTAAAGAATTCCTTAGCATCAATAACTTAAAAAACAAACAATACAAAAGCTGACCAGAGTTGAACAGACACTTCACAAAATCTGTACAAATTATCTGCATACATAGGAAGTAGGCTCATTAATACTAGTCAGCAGGAAAATGCTAATTAAAACCAGAGGCGGGTCAGGGCCGGGGATTTAGCTCAGTGGTTCTGCTGCCTGCCTCCAAAGCACAAGGATTCCAGTTTGATCCCCCATCACCATCAAAAAACCCCCACAAACTCATGTGTGGGGAGACAGACGGAGAATTCATTTCACATCTACCAGAAGGATTAAAATTTAAAAAGATTAACAACAACAAATACTAGTGAGAATATATATTGCTTATGCATACCTTTAAAAAATTATTGAGCTTTTTCTCATCAAATTAAACATTAACCTATCCTATATAACCCAGCAATGTCCTTCCTAGCTATTTACCCAGGGAAATGAAAACATATGCCTGAAAAAACACTTGTACAAGAATATCCATAGCTACTTTAGTCATGATCGACACAATCTGGAAACAAGTCTACCAACAAAATAGACAAGATGTGATACATTCACAAATCTAATCTACTCAGCAATGAAAAGAAATGAATCATTGAAGCGTGAAACAAAGCTCAAAAAAATGAACAAAGAAGTCAGATATAAAAGCGAGCATAGTGTATGATTTTATTTATATGAAGTCCAAGCTAATCTATGGTGATAAAATTGAAGCAGTTCCCTCCTGGAAGGACCAAGGAGATGGTCTGGGGCTAGAGAATATTGTGGGGTGATGGAAATGCTCTATATCTTGATTCAATTTGGATTAAATGAGTATACACATTTCCCCGAATTCATCTGGCACCTAAGATCTGTGCATTTTACTACATGTAAATTATTGCTTAATTCTTAAAATGGAAAGAAACAAGATAGCATCAAGTGTCTACTATATACTAGGCATTGTTCTGGGTGCTAGGATGTAGCTTAGAGAAACTGACAAAATATAATTCTAGATTATATGTGTCAGATGTATAAATACAATTCCAGGATGCTGAATGGAACCCTTGCCATCACAGGTTTCTGGGTGACACAGAAAGTGACTCGGAGGTCACTTCTCCTCCTTGCTCCCGAGCCGTCTTTCTCCCCAGGTCCGGAGTTCTCAGCACGAGGAGACAGCCTAGCCCATCTATTTGGGAAGTGAGGTGCTGGCATTTGGGATCCCCTATAGGCCACAATGTGCTAACTGAATTGAGAAACCAGCCCTGGTAGAAAAGGCCTCTGAGCCATATTTATTTTCTGTGTAAAGGAGGATCTATTCATTTACATGTCTTGAATGGGGTTCAGGAAGCCTAATTTGGTTTGGACAAATACTGTACTATAGGGGCTGCTGAGAGCCATTCTACATAAGTTTTAGGGGAAAATCATTTCATAATTAAGGTATGACTATAGCTATCTAAAGCCCAATGTTGCCTTGCCCTTGTGCCAGCTATGGCATGCAGAAATGGTTCCCTGATGCTGTGCTGCTCAAGGGCAAGATTACGTCAGCTGAAGACATCCTGCTTCTTTGAGAACAGAGTCGTAATACACAAAGAGAAGGGTTTCACCTGGACAGGGACAAATTTCTTATAAGTTTAATTCATCTCACCTACTGTTGTAGGAATGCTTTCCTTTCTGCCTTCATCAGCATAAGATTTGCATCAACATAGGATCACCACTGACCCCTAAGTCACCTGATATTCCCTCCAATATTTATTGGTGTATACTCAATAAATAATGGCTAGCTCAGAGAGTACTTGTCTTTGCCCACTCTGAAGCACTGACCTCCTGGTTCCCCATATACTTTGAAATTATGCAGGTATTTGGAGTAAGAGCTAGCATGGTGGAAAAGGCCAAGTAGAAGCTTCTGAAGGTGACTTCCTGGACAAAAGAGTAAAATAAAGCCAACATTTTGTCCAAAGTTATTTTTCTTTTCAGGGGGTGAGAGGTGGGAGAGGTATGGATAGTGGGCATTGGTGCCACCATTTAAGAGCTAAAGGATATGAAGATGATGGTTCTTTTCATATATCCATCTAATCCATCAGTCTTGCCCCCCAGGACACAGGATAGACCATAGAGAATGGCTGTAGACCACCGCAAACTAAATGAAGCAGTAGCCCCAGTAACAGTGCAGAGTTGGACACAGTATTTTGCTATAGTGGTTAATAAAGTCTCAGGTACAATGTATGTAATTATTGATTCATAATTCTTTTCTATTCCTGTCAGAAACAAGGAACAGAGACAGTTTGCATTTACACAGAACAGACAACAATATTTAATTTTGCTCCAGAACTCTGCTTACTCTTCTACTCACTGTCATAACACAGTCTGAATAGGTCTAACTATTCAGGAACCAGGGATTGAAAGCAAGAATGGCCCCTCTAGCATGCATGACTATCACCTCCAAATACCTGTAGTAGGTACTTTATGTTTTATAGTTTTCTGATTTGGGGTTTCACAGAGTTGGAGTGTCTGCTCTCCAAAGAGGGTACATTCTTGTTTTACTTTTTCTTTTTGAAAGAGGGTACACTCTGTTAGGGGCATGTCCTAGAAAACTACAATTTATGGTTGCCACCTGTGTACTTTGGACTCCTGTGTCCAAAGACCAGCAGATGAGAAAGGTATCATAATTTTGACAGGACTCATTGTCCCTGGTCAGCAGGAGGACAGGAGATTACTTGTGTACAATGGTGACAGGGAGGAATAGGGGTGAAGAGTCTGAAGTCTCTGTCTATTCTTCCCACTCCCCTCTACCCATCACAAACATTTCCTTTATTCAGATTTTATTCTGGCTGGTGTCTTCTTCCTGATGACCAAAAGTGGCAAAGGAGTATTTAGAAAATTGTAAATAAAATGCCTCCAGTAAAAAAAAAAAAGGAAACAAAATCCTTCACTTAGTATAAAAAAGCTAGAGGTTGTAACTTTTATTTCTCTATGTCCAGGGCTTTTAGAAATCCATTTGCTAGACATTTTTAAAAATGCAAACAAGAATAACTGTCAAGAAGAAACTCTTTAGTGCAAAGCAGTTTCCAAGTGTCTCCGTAATTCCAGCGCCATTAACTTGGATGAACACTTTTATACTTGTCAGGTCAAATATTTCTTCTCTGCCATGATTTGGAAATTTTCGTACTGAGTGTCAGAGGATGGTAATTGAACCTGTGGTCTTGAATTTTGTTTGGGTCAAGATTATCCCAAATTATATCTCTCTCTAGTCTCTTTGGGTCCACCAAGGGCAGCACTGCTCTCAACTTCCATAGAAGTCATGAAAGAAACATTAACATATTGCTCTTCACACCTTGATTTGATGGATAGAAAAGCATCCCCTTTACCCATCTTCTTGCTTCCAGTAATGCACCCACCAGCCACCAGTTGAAAGTGGTTTCTGCTAGAAGTGTTTCTCTGCTGTACAGGCAAGGGAAATGAATACAAACAAGTCATCAGTAATTAACTCCTTGTTGGCTGCTTAACATGGCCTTCTTCTCATCTGTCACCACTAGTTAGTAGTGCTGCAGACACAGAAAGGCATAGCACTGCTTGAAGAGAAAGCTTCATTCATTCAGGAGAGACGTCATCTAGAGACCCAGATTAAATTGTGTTTTCCTTCTTGTCTTTGCCTTTGCCCAAGTGAGCTGAGAGGCTGAAGAAATAGCAATAACATAACTTGGTCAACTTTCGTGCCTCATAATGATAGCAAGTATTTGTAGTTTACAATGCATTTTACGTACATTTTTCACTTAGTATTCATCTTGCCAGAAATCTCAATGGGGGTCAGCATTTGGGTTAAGGCATCCTATTAAAATATCTCTTGTAATAGTAGGTATTTGGTGACTTTTTGCTGCATTGAATCAAATTGATTGTAAATTAATTGCTTATTTGTCAGTTTTCCTTACTAGTCTATGAGTTTTTGAATGCAGAAGTTGTGTCTTTTATTTCTCCATGTCCAGAGCCTAGTACAAAATTGCTCATATGAGCTCATCAATTAATGTTTGGTGATGGATGAGTGAATGAGGCCTCCAGAGCCATGATACATGGATGAATTTATTTTGGATCAATATAGAAAAGAGAGCTGGGACTACAAGGAGAAAGATCCAAGATCATTCTATTTAGTGGGAAGTGAGAGGAGAAATAGTTTGGACACATGAGAAGGAAGATCAGAGGCCATGCACTGAGGCTTGGAAGAGAATTTTGAGGGCACTGGGCCATGAAGGCTGACATGGTCAATGAGAGGGAGAAGAACCTGGTTGGTGCAAGGCCCTACCCATACTGCTGCTCTATGTCTGCTTCAATAACTTGATCATAGAGCTGGCATCAGCCTCATCATTGCCAATGGGACTGCAAGACATCCTTAATCCTCACTCCTACTCTTGATGGTAGCCAGGCTTAATCACATAGCCTTAGGAACCACAGCTTCCCCTCAAGCCCTGTTCTCTTCTCTGAGCCCTTGACCTGATATTTTATGAGATGTGGCTCACTTCAATAACTTGTTGTTCCTTGAAGGTGGCAATAGCAACTTGTGGAGTTTTTTTTTCTGTAAAAACCAGTGGCTGATACACATACTGGAAATTTTGTGAAATCCCTCATCCATTCACTGCTCTTGTCAGGGTACAATAATGCAAACACATAAGGCTTCCTTGGCATGGGAACCTCTTATTCCCTCTGAACAGGACAACAGGAGTCATCTTGGATATTTAGCCCTCTGTGGTAGGCAGAGGGAGAAAGAATCTGTGTTAGGCATTATTGAGTTCCATCATAAAAAGTGTCATGAATTTCTAGTTTCCAGTTTCAGATGCCAGCATGGTATTCTGTAAATGAGCAAAATTTAACAAATGTTCACAGAATTAATTAAACAATCTGATGAACTGTGAGATAAAGCAGAGTTTGAAAAAAGCTGAGAATATGTGTTATTTGAAATTTGATTATGGGAGAAAAGGAAGCTGAGTGGACCAAAAAAAATAGCAAATGCTCTTAAAAGAATGACCCCAATCATTAGAGCTCCCATACATGCCATATTCTTCTAGTGTGACCTGTGGTGATTTTGATTACCTAGAGAAGCTTTTTGGTCCTTGTAGCAGGAGATGATGCTAGCCTAGGTGTGAATTTGGGAATAATATAGAGGAAGAACTATCTATCTGCAAAGTTTTATTATATATGTGGTGTGTGTGTGTGTGAGATTGAAAAGGTGCAAGAGCTTTATGAAAAATATATAAATTAACTGAAAAATATTGACAAAGATATTTAAATCTTAAATGAGTCAGATTTATGTCTTTAATTTCTAAAGGAATGTGGCTATATGCCATGTGCATAGATAGAGAGGAAGGCTCAATAATGTTAATAAATAATTCTACCCAAATCAGCCTATCAATTCCATGTGAGTGTAATAAAAATTGTAATTCTGGAATTTGCCTATGAAATTAAAGACACAAGAAAAGACAATCTTGAAGATAAACAAGACTGTACCAAGGAAGGTTACCATTGACCCACATAGTGCAGTAGTGCTGAGGTTTGCAAAGTCACAACTCTTGCCTCCTGGAACTCCGAGCACGTGTCTACTCAGGATGAGGCTCTGTGGGATTTGGTAGTCAAGTGTAAGGATACAGGAGCACATTAGCTATTTCTTGTCATCTTGGTTAGGGTATAGCAATAAATACCAATTGAAGTCCAGGGCTATTTGACTTCAGAGAAGAGGGAGAAAAGACAAAATTCTGAAAGTGAGATTTCAAAGGTCAAGGGTAATAAATGGAGGCAGATTACTTGTTCAAGGCATTTGTCCCATTGTCAAGAAGGTGAGTGAACAAATGGATGTCTTTGCATCTGCTGGGTCTATCTTTTTTCTTAGTATCCATGTCTAGCAGCAATGGTGTATCCTCCAGATCCAAGGTCTATATGTGGTGTCCTGGGAATTCTTTTCCCAATCCTGAATAGGAGTTTTCATTATGGTGGCCCTTTTTTACTATCCACTTAGGAAAACGGAGTTGTAGTTTGGAGACCAGAAATGTATTGCACAGATGTACTTCCACATGTTGGGTCTTGCCATAAAGGAAATGGTGGTTGATGGAAATATATCAGCAGACATGGGCAAGCATACGTGTTCCTTGCTGTGACATAAAGCAAGTGACATAAAAACTCACAGGACAATTATATAAAGCAGGGCTCCCAGCCCAGAGGAGGATTCCAGGTAGGCATGCCATGGCTCCCAGTGTGCAGGAGGCTTCCGGGTAGACGTGCTGCAGCTCCCAGCCTGGAGGAAGCTTCTGGGTAGGCGTGCCACAGCTCCCACCACAGAGGAGGTGACAACCCCCAGCCCCCTGGTTGAAATGAGAAGACAGGTAAACAAGCCTCAGAACCAGACTTGCAGATCACCTACAGCAACCCCAAAGGGAAATGAGATGGAACACTCTGATACTCAACCAACTGGACTCCCTGAACTAGCAACTGAAAGAGGATCTGGAAAAAATGAAATCAGAAATAATTTCTCACATAACAGCAAAGATTGTGCCCATAATGCAAGATATGATTAATAAATCTAGAGAAGATAGAGATAAAAAAATAGAGGAGTTGAGGAACATGATGGAATGCCAACATAGGAAACAAATGGAATCCATTAAACAGATGCAAACAGATTTCCAGGAGATTAAAAACTCCATTGAAAGTCTATGCAGCAGAATGAGCCAATGTGATCACAGAATTTCAGATATAAAAGATAAGATTGAAATTGGTGACCAGGAAAAGAAAAAAATTCTTTAAAATTGAAAGGGACCACAAGAAATCAATCCAGCAGCTGCTAGACAATGCAAAGAAGAATAACATAAGACTGATTGGAGTTAATGAAGAAACAGGAGAGAGGGCACATGACATACAAAAAACTGTTCATAGAAGTGATGGCAGAAAACTTCCCAAGCAGGGGAATAGAATTTGGCATTCAGATAAGCGAGGCATATAGGACCCCAAATAGCCTTGATCAAAAAAAAAAATCTACACATAGGCATATAATAGTTAGGATTCCAGAAACCCAACAGAAGAACAAAATTCTACAAGCAGTGAGAGAAAAGAAACAAATCACATACAAAGGAAAGCCCATCAGAATCACAGCAGACTTATCAGTGCAAACCCTCAAGGCAAGAAGAGCTTGGAGTGACGTATTCCAACCCCTAAAGGAGAACACCCTCCAACCCAGATTGATGTACCCTGCAAAACTATCTTTCAAAATGGATGGAGAAATAAGATACTTTCATGACAAAGAGCACTTTAGGAACTTCATAAATACCAAACCAGCACTCCAAAAAATTTCAGATAATATCTTAGGAACAGACAATGAGGATCACAACCCCAGGAAGCCCAGCAGAATGAATCCTTTGGGCATGACAAATTAAACCCAAAGGGGGAGAATCCAACAAAAAGAAAAGTCATGACAAGGCTTTTAAAACTTTTAACTTCATCTCCCTAATGAGTATATAATTCAGTCTTGTTATTGTACTGATTAGTATTTTTCTGATTCTAGAGTTGCACACCTTTCCTTGTGCTGTACTGGTTATTTATCATCTTCTTGTGTTTACTTTTTAATTGGGTTGTCTATTAATGAGCCTTAAGAGTTCTTTATATAATCTGGTCATAGGTTATATGCATTGTAAATATGGTTTGTTTAAGGACAACTTTTCATTTTAATGATGTCATTTAAAGTTCTAAATTTTGATGGAATCTCATCAATTTTTTTCTTTTATACATCATGTTTTTCGTATCCTAGGTAGTTCTTGGCTACTCTAAATTCATAAACATTTTCCCTTATAATTTCTTCTTAAAGTTTTATATTTTTACGCTTTCTTATTTAGGTTCACAGATCCTTTCAAGTTATTTTTATGTATGTAAAAAAAGGGTTGAGGTTAATTTTTTTATATACGGATACCAGGTGTTCTAGTGCCATTTGCTGAAAACACTATCTTTTCCTCTGCTCTTGAATTGAGTTTATATTCTATGAAATGTTAATGTTAAATAATCTTTCAAAACTCAGTGGACCATATATGTGTGGTTCTATTTCTAGAGTCTCTGTTTTATTCAAATGATCTATATGTCTTTCCTTACACCAAAACTGCCTTGATTACCGTAGCTTTAGAAGAAGTCTTAAAATTAGGTACTAAACGTCTTCCAACACTGTTTTTTTTTTCTCTTTTTCTTTTCACTTTTCTAGGTCCTTTGTACTCTTACATAACTTTTAAATTTCAATATCCAATTCTTCTTTTATAGCAAGTATACATAGACCTGAATTTTCATATATACCTTGTGTTTTCTAATCCTGCTAAATTCAAATACAAGTTCTAGGGGCTCCTAGAGATTTCTTAGTATTTTCACTGTAGTTGATCATTTCATCTACATATAAAGATTTTGCTTCTGCCATGCCAATCCTATCCTAGTTGTGTCATTTTATTGCCAGACTATTTTGGTTTGGGCCTAGGTTTCAAAGTTTAATGGACAGAAGAAGAGTAAGCATATCTGCCCTTGTTCCCCACCTTAAGGAAAAAGCATTGTATCGTCTCCATTCATATAAGGTGTTTTTGCTGGAAGTATGGAGTACATGTCTTTAATCTGTTGAGAAGGTTCTATTCTATTTCTAGTCTCCTGATGGCTTTTACCATAAACAGCTGTGGAATTTAGTCCAATGCTTTTTCTCCAACTAGTGACAGGATCATATGGCTTTTTCCTTTCCTCTGTCAAAATGATGACTTTTGGGAGTGGATCTTCCATTGCTGAACCAACACTGCCATACCTATAACAAAACCACTTTCTACATCCTGCCAGATCTGACTTCTAATAGTTTGTTTTGTTAAACAAATGTCTATCTATGTTCATACTTTTTTCTTCTATTATCTTTATCCAGTTTTAGGATTACCACAATGTTGAGTTCCTAAAATGAGGGGAGAAGTGTTCCTTTTTTTTCTGCTTTAATTGTTTGATATAGTTTATCAGTTAAAATGTATACGAGCCTGTTGTTGTTATATAGGTAGGTTTTCAAGCTAGGAATATACTTTCTTTAATAGGTGCTATTCAAATTTTATATTTCCTCCAGAGTTAGTTTCATTAATTTGTCTTCCAAGTTACTTCTTAGAAGTTGTCATATTTATTTCAAAACAGATTTTTGAAATATGCTTTCTATATCCTTTTACACTTGATCTTAGCCAAAAGGCCGAGAAGCGATCTCTATATCCTTTTAAATTCTGCAAAGTCTGTGGTAATGTCTCCTAGATCTTGATATTTTAATTTTAAAAACGTATAATTGATATTGTGTAATAGGAAGTAAAGGTCTAAAGGACCAGTGAAAGTGGGAGGGGTAGGGGAAAGGAAAGAAGGGGGAAAAAAAATATGACAAAAGGAAAAAAATGGAAACAAAATCTTTGTAAATAGGGAAGGGTGGAGGGGGTGAAGGGAGGGCAAGGAAAGGGGAAAAAAAATAAGAACCAAGATACTCATATAATGGTACACGATCCCAATGATGTATGTAAATGTATTTTATACTTAAAATGTACCAATAAACTTAATGGGGGAAAAGAAAAAAGAGATTGAAGTGGATATCAGAAAATGGAAAGACATCCCTTGCTCCTGGGTAGGAAGGATCAACATAGTGAAAATGGCCATACTTCCAAAACTGCTATATAGATTCAGTGCAATCCCAATTGAAATCCCAGAAGCATACTTCATGGATCTTGAGAAAACAATCCAAAAATTCATTTGGAACAAGAAGAGACCCAGAATAGCAAAAGCAATTCTAGGTAACAGAGATATGGCAGGGGGTATGACAACCCCCAACTTGAAACTACACTACAAAGCTACTGTGATAAAAACAGCATGGTACTGGCAAAGAAACAGACCTGAGGACCTGTGAAACAGATTAGAAGATACAGAAACAACCCCAGACACTCTCAGCCACCTCATCTTTGACAAAGGAGCCAAACACCCTCACTGGAGGAAAGATAGCCTCTTTAATAAATGGTGCTGGAGGAATTGGGTTTCAGCTTGCCAAAGACTAAAACTAGACCTATATCTCTTTCTTTTTTCTTAAATTCTTTTATTGGTACATTTTAGGTATACAACACATTTACATTTCTCATTGGGAACTTGTACCTTTACAAGATGCATCTTGGTTTTTATTTTTTCCCCATTCCTAGCCCTCCCTTCACCCCCTCCACCCTTCCTTATTTCCAAAGACTTTATTTCCATTTTTTCCATTTCTCATCATTTTTCCTTTCCCCTGCCCCTCCCGCTACCCCTACCTTTGGACCTTTTCTTCCTATTTTGCATTATTGATTATTCATTCTAGTCATTGTTACATTTTAGGTATACAATGTAATGACATTCATCATTGGAAATTTGCACCTTTACATAATCTCTCTTGGTTCTTATTTTTCACCCTTGCCCAGCCCTCCCTTCAACCTCTCCATTCCTCCCTATTTACAAAGATTTTGTTCCTATTTTTTCATTTTCTCTTTTTTTTTTTGCATCATCTAGCAGCTGCTGGATTGATTTCTCATGTTCCCTTATCATTTTGAAGCAATTTTTCTTTTCCTGGTCACTAATTGCAATCTTATCTTCTGTATCTGAAATTCTGTCCTCACACCGGTTCATTCTGCTGTGTAGACTTTCAATGGAGTTTTTCATGTCCTGGAAATCTATTTGCATCTGTTTTATGGATTTCATTTGTTTCTTATGTTGGGATTCCATCATGTTCCTGAGCTCCTCTCTAGATTTATTAATCATGTCTTGCACTAAGGGCACAATTTCTCCTGTTATCTGAGAAATTATTTCTGATTTCATTTTCTCCAGATCCTCTTTTGTTGCCAGTTCAGTGGGTCCAGGTGGTTGAGTATCAGAGGGTTCCATCTCATTTCCCTTTGGGGTTGCTGTAGGTGATCTGGAAGTCTGGTTTTGAGACTTATTTATGTGTTTTCTCATTTCGACTGGGGCGGGGGGCTGTTAGTGCCTGCACGGATTACCTCCTCTGAGCTGGGTGAGGTGGGACAGGGGCCGGGAGCAGAGGTAGGGATGGTGACCCAAAAGCCCTTTCCTGTGGGCTGGGAGCAGCAGGAGGGATGGTGGCCGGGAAACCCCTTCCTCTGGGCCAGGAGCAGCGGGACAGAAGGTGGCCCAAAAGCCCTTTCCTCTGGGCTGGGAGCAGCGGGAGGGATGGTGACCCGGAAGCCCCTTCCTCTGGACCAGGAGCAGTGGGACGACGGCTCAGAAGCCCCTACCTCTGGACCGGGAACAGTGGGACTCAGTACCTTGGTCTGGTGGTCTGGTGTCCTCTGCGCCTTGGTAATGTGGAATCAGGTGGCTGCCTGTCTGCAGTGGGGTGATTCGGTGTCTTCCGCGTGACTCAGGACCTCGGTAGGGCGTGCACAAACCTGCCTGTCTGCAGCGGGCTGATTCGGCGTGTGTTCCGCTCGACTGGGGACCTCGGGAGGGTGTGGGCAGACCTGCCTGTCTGCAGCGGGGTGATTCGGCATCTTCTGCGTGACCTCCATTTTCTCATATTCATTCCATTCCCTTCTTTCCTTTCCCCTACCCCTCCCACTTCCTTCCCCTTTGTCCCTTTTCTTCCTATTTCCTATTATATGTTTTAGTCTTTATTTACACATTCAGTTTTTCACACCAGAGAAACTATTTGATATTTATACATGTGTGTCCTATTTATTTCACTTAAGAGTATTGCCTCAATGTGCATCCATTTAGGTATAAATGTCTCTAATTTCTCATTTTTTATGGCGGAGTAATATTTCCATTTTATTTTTTAAAAACCACATTTTCTTGATCCAGTCTCCAGTTGATGGGCATTTGGGCTGTTTCCAAGTTTTAGCTATCACTGTGTTGCTATAAAAATGGGTGCACATATATCACCGTGGTATGATCCTTTTAATTCTTTGGGGAAGATCACCAGCAGGGGAATAGCAGGGTCAAATGGGACTTCCAGTCCTAGTTCTTTGAGGTATCTCCATACTGATTTCCACAGTGGTTGCACCAGTCTACACTCCCACAAGCAGTGGACCAGGGTTCCTCTTTCCCCACAGCCCTGCCAGCATTTGTTATTGATTGATTTCATGAGAGCAGCCATTCTTTCTGAAGTGAGGTGGAATCTCAGCGTTGTTTTCATTTGCATCTCTCGAATGACCATTTGAACATCTTTTCATGTATTTATATGCTATTTCTACTTCTTTGTCTGAGAAATGTCTGTTCATTTCAGATGCCCATTTTCAGATTGGGTCTTTAAATTTGGGACGTCTGATTTTTTTATGTTCTTTATAGATTTGTGACAGTAGACTTTTGTCTGAGGAAAAGCAGGTGAAGATTTTTTCCTACATTGTGGGTTGTCTCTTCACACTGCTGGTGGTTTCTCTTGCTGTGCAGAAGCTTTTTAATAAGAAGAGATCCCACTTGTTGATTGTTTGTGCTAGTTCACGGGCAACTGAGGTTTTGTTCATAAAATCTTTTCCTACACCAATGTCTTCAAGAGTTCTACCTAACCTCTGTTCCAGCCGGTTCAGCGTTTTAATATTTAATATTTTAATATTAATATTTTAATATTTAGATCCTTAATCCATTTCTATTTTAGTTTAGTGCGTGGCGAGAGATATAGGACTAGACCTAGAATTAAAAGAATCATACCGCTGTAATATATGTGCACCCATGTTCATAGTAGCACAGTTTGTAATAGCTAAAACTTGGAAACAGCCCAAATGCCCATCAACTGGAGACTGCGTCAAGAAAATGTGTGTGTCTTTTAAAAAATAAAATGGAGTACTACTCAGCCATAAAAAGCAAGAAATTAGAGATATTTATAGGTAAATGGATGGACATTGAGGCCATACTCTTAAGTGAAATAAATAGGACACACGTGTGTAAATACCAAATAGTTTCTCTAATGTGAGAAACTGAAAGTGTAAATAAGAACTAAAAGGTATAATAGATAATGTGAAATAGGAAGAAAAGGGGCAAAGGGGAGCGGGAAGTGGGAGGGGTAGGGGAAAGGAAAGAAGGGAATGGAATTAATATGAGAAAAAGGAAAAATGGAAACAAAGTCTTTGTAAATAGGGAGGGATGGAGGGGTTGAAGGGAGGGCAGAGGAAGGGGGAAAAATAAGAACCAAGAGAGTATGTAAAGGTGCATATCTCCAATGATGAATGGCATTATATTGTGCACCGAAAATGTACCAATAAAAGGATACACAAAAAAAATTATATAAAGCATTCTCTCCTCTCTCCCTAGTCTCTGGGTGCCCATGAAGGTGCTCTGGTGCTGATAATGGTGCCCAGACTTGAAGATAATTGCTTTGCTATTTGAGTGGGGAGAGGGACTTGCCTTCTTGGTTTCACTCCATACTCTGAGGATCTGGCTGTGTATCCTAGGATGTACAAGTCCCTGTCACTACCTTAGCACATCCCTGAGTGCTTTTGTGAGAGGAACCAAAGATCAGTTTCCCAGGGCAACCAGTCACAGATATGGCTTAGCCCTAGCTGTTGTCTACACCTGCAGCCGTCCCCACCTGAGGCTCACTTTTCTTTTCTTTTTCTTTTTTCCTTTTTTTTGGTACCAGGGATTGAAGTCCAGATCTTGTGCTTACTAGGCAGGTGGCGGAACCACTGAGCTAAATCCCTGGCCCTCATTTTTCTTGTAGTATCAATCTAGCAGACTTAAATTTGTCTTTATTCTTTATATTGTAGGCAGAAAACAAAACAGTTGACTCTAACACTATGATAATTAGAACAAGTATATGAGCTGCCCAGGGAGAAGAAGGTCTTGTGTCAGGTAAATCAAAGTATTGTGTCTTCTTTTACAGTGGGATGGTTTGTCACTTCCATCCCATCATGTGCTTAAAAAGAAGATGTAATTGTAAATTGAATTATTAAAACCAAAGTGGCCAAACCAAAAGGGTGGCATCCCTGCCTTGGAAGGACTGTGATCCTTGAGAGAGAGAGAAACTTGTTCTGAGATTCTAAAACCACGGAGGAAGCAGTATGCCCTTTATTTGCTGCAGTCTGTTCTCTCATGCCTGTATCTTCTGAACACTCAGCTTGAAGGCTCCTGAAAACATTTTAAGCATGCTCATTTTTCTTTTCTCAAATCAATAAGTGAAAAAAGAAAATATGACTCTCTCAAAACCTGTCATTACATGAATGGAAGAAGTAAGCAGATGGATTAAAATGGCCTTTGTTACCTTAATAAGGACTGCAATTGCTGGAGATCAGTTCAGTATGCCACAAGCTTTACACAAGGACAAAGATGCTGTAGGACTGGTGTTATTTCCCTCCCCATACAGAGGTCACCAAGACTCAGCGATGTCAGGTAAGTTTCCTGGGTCACCCAGGTTGGTCAAGCCAGGTTTGTGTGCCTCCAAAGACTTCATTCTCTCACCTTCTCATCACCAATAAGAGGGGACAGGATGGGTAGGGAGAGACTGGGAGGGGACTGTATTCAGAGCAATGCAGATCTTCTCATGAAAGCAGACATAACTATGCACAACAAGTTTTACAATAGTTAGAAGGAGTGAGAACCATACTGATAATTGTGGGAATACTGTACCATCTGGGGAAATAACTTTATTGAAGAGTGTTCAAGAAAAAGCAGAGATAATTCTCCCTTTCTGAGCTCCTTTGCATTTTATTTGGGCACTGCATTTGGGCCCCATTAGGGCTTAATAGATATTTGGAACCAATAAGTAAATTTTATCTGTATCAAAATAGCATTGGCTTTTTGCCTTATATGATAGGTATTTCTTTCTGCTTTACATCTTCTCTCCTAGTCAGTATCTTAATATCAATAGCCTTTTACACTTATGCAGCACTTTATGGTTGGATTTTGTGTGCATTATTTTTCTCAAAGCAATTCTATGAGGTTTTAGGCAAGCATTACTTAGCCTCATTTTGAGGACTCTGAGGCTCAAGGTTGGTTAAATGATTTCCCCCAAGTCACACAGCTACTTTGAACTTGAATTAAGGATTTCTAACTCCACGTCTATTCTCCTTCTGACATTCAGAATCCCCTGATGAGAAACTTCCCTTTCTGATCATTGTCGCCAAAGCCAACACCTGTCTTCTAATCCTATTCCGTAGGTATCTGTTGGATGAATTTTATGAATGAATGTGTGAAGGCGGCAAGGAATGAATGAAGCACTCTATTAAATGGCCCAAGATTTGCACTAGAGCAATTTGACGTTCAGATTTGGATGAAAATTGTTCTAGTGAATTCTTCTCTCTACTCACTTTTTATTTAAATGAATAATCTCCCAGCTGTCCTCAGAAAAGATAGTTTTCCCATATTTTGTAGTTGAAGAATGTTTGTTTTTGGTGTTTTCAGAAGCCATAAATCTCTCTAATCAGTGTCTAATGCTGTGGGGAATGACTTGGGCAAGTATCCCATTAACTGAAAGGAGAATGCTGTCATCTGGCACAGAGATTTCTCATTACATTCCACCAAATTCAAAACAGACCCCTGTTTGGAATTCTTTTAGGAACAGTGTAATTATGCCACATCCTATGGTGTTTGAGAGCAGTGCTCACAGTTAGCATCTCTGTCATGAGTGGGAAGTGATCCGTGTGAAACGGGAGCTGGGCCAGATGGCCCTTGCTAAGACCCCTCCCCACGTCCTCCAGCTCCATTAAGTGAAGTCCCCATGTGTGTGCAAAAGACATAAATCAATCTTTTACTCCTGAATGTAGTAAAGAAATGCATCTGCTTCCATTAATTAAAAGTCAAGCGCTGCTGTTTACAGGATCAGGGTAGAACAAACATTCATTCCAAAGGATTCCAGAGGAGAGATCCTGGTCACCATAGGCCTCAGGCAGGCTGGGCAGAGTAGAGTTGAGACACAAATCAGCCTGTCCTTGTCCTTGTCCTCGTCCTGGGAGGCCAGGGGTGGCAACCCAGCAAGCCCCCAGTGAGGAAGTAGGTCTTTATTTCCCTAGTGCCGAGTGGTGCAGTGCAGGGGGGCATTGCCCATATTATCCATGGGTGTTCAGAGCACACAGCTCTGCCTCATGAGCAGGAGTCACTGGGTTTGTCAGTGACAGGCAGCAGTGCATGCTTATCTTGGGGCCTCCAGGGTCCCCCCAGTGGTTTCTGATTTTCCTCTTCACTTCACCTACCTACTCATCCCACCCGAGACATATTCACTCTTTTCATGAACTCACTGTTTCTCACTCCCCTTTTCCCTCCCTTCCTCCCTCTCTCCCCCACTGGGGATTGAACCCAGGGCCTTAGCACTGAGCTACATCCTCTAGTCCTTTTGTATTTTTCTGTGAAAGGTCTTCTTAAATCCCTTAGTAGCCCCAGCTAGGCTTGAATATGTGATGCTCCTGCCTCAGCCTTCCAGAGTGCTGGGATTACAGGTGTATATTAACACATTCCTGTCCTTCCCTTTGCTACCTGCAGTGGCTCTTGAGTTGTGTATCGAACATTTACATCTTAGTAAGAAGTGCAGCCTATATGATTCCTCATATATATTGTACATATGTATACACATGTTTTGTGTATGTAAACTATACATATATAATATACACATACAATGTGTATATATATATGCATTCTATATAGCGTGTGTGTTATTAATCTTAGTTCCTTTAGGTTTTGTACCTGATTAAAGAATTTTTCATTCTTACATATCAATGTTTTTTTTCCTGCATAAATGTGTAATGGGCAAATTGGGAGAAATTTTTCAAGGAAAAGTAGAGGAATCTGACTTAAAATTCTATCCCTCAGAATTGACTGCTATAAATACTTTGCATATTTTCCTTCTTTTTATTTACATAATTATGAAATGCTTATTTGCATATAGGGAATAATATAAGCATTTGTGCCTATATGCCCAGTTTAAGAAAAAAAACTTGAGATATATATTTCCCTCCTTAATTGCCAGAGCGAACAAGTACACTATATGTGGTGATTATTATGTTTAGTGTTCCTGCACATGCATATTATTTACAACTATATATATATATAAAAAATATAATATTGCTGGCATATTTTTAAGTTTCAAATAAGCATTTTATACTACAACTTGCTTTTATTTTTCCTACAACCTGCTATTTTACCCCAATTGTATTTTTGAAACATAACCATGTAAATACATGTAGATGTGATGCATTTTAACTGCTGTATATTCCGTTGTATAAACTGGTCGTTCCCCTTTCCCCTGAAGATTGACACTGAGGTGGCTTCAAGTCTTTTACTGTGATAGCATCATGGCTCCCAGCACGCATGTGCGAGGATCCCCTAGGCATGAAGCCTGGTCACATCAACTTCGGGTGGAGAGCTGTGGGCACAGAGGATAAATATGGCTGTGAGGACCAACTGCCATGGGAGGGAGGAGGCAGAGATCAGGAAGGAGGGATGGGCTATGATTCCCCAAACTGCCTTCTCACGTGCAGAATTCACAGCCCAGGCAGCAGGTGAGTCAGTCTGGAGGTGCTGTGCTTCAGCTATGCTTTGAGTGTGAAGCTCAAGTCTTGTGTGCCAGAAGCTTGGTCTTCAGGCTGGTGATGTTAAGGGCGAGATCCTGGGGCGCTGCCGCTGGAAAGAAGAGATACAGTTCCTGTGTGGTCCCAGTAGCTCCCTCGAGAGCAGGCTCTCACAAGAGAAGCTAGCACCTCCCCTGAATCTTTGTTGCTTCCTGTCTTGCCAGGTGTTGTCTTCCTTCTCTGCCTGCTCCTGCTGTGATACTATGGCTGGGCTGGGCAGAGGGACAGACTTTAAAACTATGAGTTAAATAAACCTCTTCTCTTTATACATTACAGCCTCCGTTGTTTCACTATAGCAGCAGAAGTAGGCCGATACAGAAGTTCATTGTGAGGCTTTTAAAATAATCTTGCAAAGACCCTTGTAGCCAGCCTAGATTTAGATTTAGAGCTGGCATCCAGTTCACCCCCCTTACCTAGAACCCCTTACATCCACCTTTGGCACAAGGCAGTTCACCAGCAGAAACCTCAGAGCAGTCGAAGGAGTTTAGCTGGTGACACTCATGAGTTTTAATTAGAAGGAAGACTGGGAAGGACTGTAACTTCTTTTAGGTGTGATTCTGACAAGCTTGTTTATGTCTCACTTCACAGTAAATTAGAGGTAGCTATTATAAAGTAGGGAGATGGGCAAGGGAAGCGCGGGTAGAAAAGAATGGTAGGTCCCCACTGCTGCCCTTCCCTGTTTACCCTCCTGCAAGCCACCAGCAATGAGGAAAAACAAAGTGCCAGATGGAGGACCCCGGGTCTTTTGTGTAGGATAAAGAGCTCTATTTATATACAGTGAAACCGAGTCATCAAGAAAAAGCTTCAAAGTCTTCCTAAAGAGGCTCCAACGTAGGTGATACAGTTTAGCAATATTTCCGTGGAAATTCAGATGTTTGGAAATTTTAACTCTGAGAAAAAAATAATGCCTGGTGAGCGCCGAATTTACAAAGTAGTAAATCCTTTTGTAGAGTTTGTCTTCACAGCACTTCTGTAAGCCTAGCTGGGCTAGTGTTTTGCCTATGAACAAAGAAACTGAGATCTCAAAAGGCTTAAATGTCTGCACCAGGTTGGCCCAGCTGTGGTGCCTGTGGCTCTTTAGTCTAAATTTCCTGCCCAGCGCTGCCACCCTCCTTTTAAGGAAATTTTCCCTGAATACTTGGGCCAGGACACTATGAGGTCAAAGATAAGAGCCGGGGTTTGAGCCGGGGATTTAGCTCAGTGGTTCCACCGACTGCCCCATAAGCACAAGGACCCAAGTTCGATCCATGGTACCAAAAAAAACCAACTCTGGTTTGACATGGGTAACTTCACTAGGTGGTGGTTAGAACACACACTCAAGAGCTAGGTAGCCTGGGTTGGTAATAACCAGTTATGTGACCTCTCTGGCCTCCATTTACACATATGCAGCATGGGTATAATGATGCTACCTACATCTTAAGATTATTAGGATAATTACATAATTTTATTAATGTAGCATTTATATGAATATCTAGTATGCGGTAAGAACTGTATCTGTTCCCCAAGCTGTAAAAGAATAAATGTGAATTCACAAAGTAGTTAGGAAAAAAAACTATGCTTTGAGAGTAGGAACTTGAATAGAATCACACGTCTCTTTCATGGAATGTGTTAGTACTTCTTCCTATTTTATTATTAAATAAGTTTTATTTCAATTAAAAATTGTTTAGTTGTATTTTTAAAACTTGGCTTTATAGCTCAACAAGCTATGTTTCAGCTCCAGAAAATCGGTACAGTCTGTCTTTGCTTTTGATTTGTGGTGTGGTTCAAGTCTCTATGTTTGCAAAAATTTTGAAACAGCATTAAGGACGTTTTAATAAAAGAACATTTTGGCAAAACAAGTTTTAAGTATACAAATGAGGGCTACACCATATCTTTGCCTTCATTTCCAAGCCTGATGGAGGGTCTTGCTTAAGGGAAATCAAAGTGCCACATTTTCAATTATAAAAAGACCCTATTTAATACCACCTGAACAGCATTTATAGGTAGCCACAGGACATTCCTGTTCTAATGCAGCTGGGGCGGGGGGGGGGGGGCGGTGTTGTTAAAGTGGCAATTGGGAGCTGCAAAGAAACTCATAGTCTTTAGCAAATAAGTTCTAAAATGTTATTTGATTTTATAAATCTCCCATTTTTCTTACAGGATTTTGGAACTGGCTGGAAAGGTACGAAGCAAGGGTGAGCTGCTTGTTGGGAGGGAAACATCTTTCTTTTTCATGGTATTACTAAAGCAGCCCTGCAGGCATCTCTCTGCTCTTTCCTGATCATTTCTACTTAGGAACATAATTGTTCTATGATTTTAATAAATGTTTATACTCTTTTGTATTAGTATGGCTGACAGTGGCATACACAAGGCTCTGGATTCAAATTTCAGTACTGAAAAGAAAGAAGGAAAATAAAGAAAGAAAAAACAAGGGAAAAGAAATGGATAGATAGATTTCTACAAAGTCTCCACTATTTCCTTTAAAGTTGTGTGATGTTTTATCCCAAATTTGGCACCAGGTTTTTTACCTCATCATCGGACACTTTCCAATATTTTCCTATAAGTATTTTTTACATGAAGTTTTCCTTTTTTCTTTTTCCTTTCAGTTGCAATCCTGGACTATTTCCTAAAAACTGGGATTAAGAAGTCAAAGAATGTGAGCATGTTTGTGGTTTTTGATACATAATGTTAGAACTTGCAAAAAAAAAAAAGCAACCAAACTTATAGTTGTAAAAGTGATTCTTTTAAAAATAAAATAAAATAAAATTCTGTATTTTCGAGATAAGAGACAGAGCAGGAGAAAGTATAAGGGCACCTTACAAAAACTCCCCAACTCCACAAGCTGAGGCAAGAGAGGGTATGGAAAAGAAGAGAGGATTTCTTTATCTTTTACCAGGACGTGGCTCGCCTTCAAGGCTAATCTGTAATAGAGCCAATTTCCTCTCCTTTTAACTTCCAGAACATTCAATAGAATTATTCCCTAATTGGCCCATTGGTGGTGAAGTACTACTACCAGTACTTTTTGTTGTTTCCACCTTCATACATTTCCTAAGAAAGTGTTCCTTTGGGATCATTTAGCTGTTCCCTTCTTGGGGCAAGCAGACATTTTTCCCACCCGAAGAGTGTGGAGCAAACCTCACATCCCAGGAACTGGCAGAAGGTAGATGGCCCAACACTGGGGTTTCTTTATTGTGCCATTCTGCCTCCTGTGAGTCTGGTAAGGAGGAGGAAGATGGCAGAAGTAGGGAGAAGCTCTTTTCAAAAGAGTTTGAGCTCTCATCCCACTAGTGAATTTCATTTAGTAAAAACAGCACTCCATGTTTATACTGATGACATCTAGCCAATAGTCTCTTGCTTTGAGTTTCTTAGTATGTGTTAAACTCAACTGACCTCCCAGGTGGTTATGTTCTGTTTGCTGACCATTAAAGACACCTCACCATGACTGGTTTTCTTCCTTACAGAACATGGGAGAATATATGCTTAAGTTCTTGCCAACTGTATAAATCCCAAACTCCAGGGCCTATTGGATTTCGAAAGCTACAAGTCAGATATTTATAACTTGTATTAGTCAGTGCTTACTGGAATCAGATGTAGACAAGTGCAGAAGCATCAGTCTGCATGCTGGAGACCCACAGGATCCAGTTGAGGCCTTGTAGCCCACGGCAATTTCCCATGCAAGTCCACATCAGGAGGCCAAAGGGTCATTGATGGGAGACAAAAGGATCTGAACAGGAAAGACTCAAGGGTCAGGGGCAGAAGCTTAAGTGTCTGTGCCAAAAGGCTGAGAGATCTGCACTGGAAGCCAGGAGATAACGTCAACAATGAAGACAAGGATTGAAGCTCCTCTGAGGAAAGAAAGCCACCGAAGCTCCTTCAATGAAAAACCGTCAAAATTCTCCCAAAGAAAAGCAGCCACAATGAAGATCTTCCAAGGAAGACGAGCTGAAATCCTTCCCTTCCATTCTCCTTTTATACTGTTCCTACAACAATCCTCCCTAAAGTAGGTCTTCCACGCCCAGAACCATGCTGACTCACTTCAGCCTGGCGTTCCCCATTCAAGTTGACAATTAGTCAGTTAACCACCACATAACTTAAAATACAATTTTCTATTAGAAAAAATTATAATAGCATCTCATTTTTAAAAAATCATTTCATAGCTTGTATATATTCCACAATTTTCATATGGAAATAGATAATATGATTTTATTTGATCCTCACAACAATTTTGTGTAGAAAGCATTATCAATATATATTATAGGTGAGTAAAAAAACTCAAAACTGAACAAAGATTTTCAATTGGTACATACCTGTAATCCCAGCACTCAGGAGGCAGAGGGAGGAGGATTGCAGTGAGTCTGAGGCCAACTTGAGCTACATAGTGAGTTCAAAGGCAGCCTGAACTACATAGTGAGACACGGTCTCAACACCCCGCCTCACTAAAGATTTTCAATTCATGGAGGTAGAGCTAGATCTCTAACCCCTGTCCCATATTACATGCCTTTCCACATCAACACATTTGTCCTGAATCCTGGTGCAACCTGTAGAAGATTGTTTTACCCAATTGTTACTGCAGCAGTTTATGGCAAGTATTTCCCTTCCAATGTCAGGATTTGAGGCAGCCCCAGATGTGACGTGTGATTCCTTTTTTTAAAATTTTATTTTATTGGTACATTTTAGGTATACAATATAATGACCTTCATCATTGGAAATTTGCACCTTTACATAATCTCTCTTGGTTCTTATTTTTTCCCCCTTCCCCTGCCCTCACTTCAACCCCTCCACCCCTCCCTATTTACAAAGACTTTGTTTCCTTTTTCTCATTTTCTCATATTAATTCCGTTCCCTTCTTTCCTTTCCCCTACCCCTCCCGCTTCCCCTTCTCCCTTGCCCCTTTTCTTCCTATTTCACATTATCTATTATACCTTTTAGTCCTTATTTACACTTTCTGTTTCTCACACTAGAAAAACTATTCAGTATTTACACACATGTGTCCTATTTATTTCACTTAAGAGTAACGCCTCAATGTCCATCCATTTACCTATAAATATCTCTAATTTCTTGTTTCTTATGGCTAAGTAGTAATCCATTTTATTTAAAAAAAACACACACATTTTCTTGATGCAGTCTCCAGTTGATGGGGATTTGGGCTGTTTCTAAGTTTTAGCTATTACAAATTGTGCTACTATGAACATGGGTGCACATATATCACTGTGGTATGATTCTTTTAATTCTTTGGGGAAAATACCCAGCAGGGGAATAGCTGGGTCAAAGGGGACTTCCAGTTCTAGTTCTTTGAGGTATCTCCATACTGATTTCCACAGTGTTTGCACCAGTCTACACTCCCACCAGCAGTGGAGCAGGGTTCCTCTTTCCCCACAGTCCCACCAGCATTTGTTATTGGTTGATTTCATGATAGCAGCCATTCTTTCTGGGGTAAGGTGGAATCTTAGCGTTGTTTTCATTTGCATCTCTAGAATGACCAGTAATGTTGAACACTTTTTCATATGTTTATTTGCCATTTCTACTTCTTTGTGTGAGAAATATCTGTTCATTTCAGTTCCCCATTTTTGAATTTGGTCTTTAAATTTGGGGGGTCTGATTTTTTTAAGTTCTTTATAGATTCGAGATAGTAGACCTTTGTCTGAGGAACAGCAGGTGAAATTTTTCCCCACATTGTGGGTTGTCTCTTCACACTGCTGGTGGTTTCTCTTGCTGTGCAGAAGCTTTTTAATAGGAGGAGATCCCATTTGTTGATTGTTTGTGCTAGTTCACGGGCAACTGAGGTTTTGTTCATAAAATCTTTTCCTACACCAATGTCTTCAAGGGTTCTACCTATCCTCTCTTCCAGCCAGTTTGGTGTTTCTGTTTTAATATTTAGATCTTTAATCCATTTCGATTTTAGTTTAGTGCATGGTGAGAGATACAGGTCTAGTTTTAATCTTTGGGAAGTTGAAACCCAATTTTTCCAGCACCATTTACTAAAGATGCTATCTTTCCTCCAGTGAGGGTGTTTGGCTCCTTTGTTGAACATGAGGTGGCTGAGTGTGTCTGGGGTTGTTTCTGTATCTTCTAATCTGTTTCACAGGTCCTCAGGTCTGTTTCTTTGCCAGTATCATGCTCTTTTTATCACAGTAGCTTTGTAGTATAGTTTCAAGTTGGGGGTTGTGATACCCCCTGCCATGTCTCTGTTGCCTGGGATTGCTTTTACTATTCTGGGTCTCTTCTTGTTCCAAATGAATTTTTGGATTGTTTTCTCAAGGTCCATGAAGTATGCTGCTGGGAACTCAATTGGAACTGCATTAAATCTATATAGCAGTTTTGGAAGTATGGCCATTTTCACTATGTTGATCCTTCCTACCCAGGAGCAGGGGATATCTTTCCATTTTCTGATATTGTCTTCAGTCTCTCTTTTCAGAGTGCATAGTTTTCAGAGAAGAGGTCTTGGATTTCTTTTGTTAGGTTGATTCCTAGGTATTTCAGTTTTTTGGATGCTATGGTGAAAGGAATTGTTTGTTCTATTTCTCTCTCAGTGAGCCTGTTGTTCATGTAGGGGGAAGCTATTTATTTTTGTGTGTTGACCTTGTATCCAACTACTTTACTGAATTTTGTTATTAAGTCTAAGAGACTTTTGGTGGAGTTCTTGGGGCCTTCTATATAGAGTATCATGTCATCTGCAAATAATGACAATTTGACTTCTTCATTTCCTATCTTTATTCCTTTTATTTCTTTCTCTTGTCTAATTGCCATGGCTAATGTTTCAAAAGCTATATTGAACAGGAGTGGTGATAGTGAATACCCTTGTCTTGTTCCTGATTTTAGTGTGAAGGATTTCAGTTTTTGACCATTTAGTATGATATTGGCTGTTGGTTTTTCATAGATAGCTTTTATCAGATTGAGGTAGAAACTGGCTATTCCAATTTCTGTAGGGTTTTTGTCATAAATGCATGTTGGATTTTGTCAAATGCTTTTTCTGCATCTATTGAGATGATCATATGGTTTTTGTCCTTGGCTCTATTGATATAGTGTATTACATTTATTGATTTATATATGCTGAACCATCCCTGCATCCCTGGGATGAATCCCACTTGGTCAGGGTGTATGATCTTCTTGATGATCTTCTGCATTCTGTTTGCCAGTATCTTATTAAGGATTTTTGCATCTATGTTCATTAGTGAGATTGGCCTATAGTTCTCTTTTTTTGGTTGGGTATTTCTCTGCTTTGGGGATCAAGGTGATGCTTGCTTACAGGAACGAATTGGGAAGTATTGCTTCCCTTTCAATTTCATTGAAGAGTTTCAACAGTAAAGGCAGTAGTTCCTCTCTAAATGTCTTGTAGAATTCAGCAGGACCCGGGCTTTTCTTAGTTGGTAAGTTTTTAATTACATTTTCAGTTTCATTGATTAATATTAGGTTGTTTAGAATTTTTAGGTCTTCTTCATTCAACTTTGGTAATTCATAAGTATCTAAGAATCCGCCCATTTCTTCTGTGTTTTCCATCTTATTGGCGTATAGGTTCTGGATGTAGGTATTGATGATCCTCTGAATTTCTGCTGGGTCTGTTGTAATTTCATCTTTTTCATTCATAATTGCATGGATTTGGGCCTTTTCTTTCCTTTTTCTGTTAAGGTTGGCTAAGGGTTTGTCAATTTTGTTGATTCTTTTGAAGAACCAACTCTTGGCTTCATTGATTTTTTGTATTGTTCTCTTAGTCTCCATTGCATTGATTTCTCCTCTGATCTTTATAATTTCCTCCCTTGTATGAGGATTTGGGTTTGTCTCACTCTTCTTTTTCTAGAAGATTGAGATTCACCATCAGGTTGTTTCACTGGGCTCGCTCTGTGTTTCTAATATTAGTATTCACTGCTATGAATTTCCCTCGTTAAGACTGTTTTCATTGTGTCCCATAGATTCCAATATGTGGTATTATCATTGTCATTTAATTGAAGGAACTGTCTGATTTCTTCCTTAATTTCCTCTGTGACCCATTGGTTATTCAGAAGTGTGTTGTTTAATTTCCATGTGTTTATGAAATTTTTGCAATTTCTTTTGCTATTAGTCTCCAATTTCATGACACTATGGTCTGATAATATACAGGGAATAACTTCAGTTCCTTTGAACTTACCTAAATATGTTCTATGAGTGAGTATGTGGTCTATTTTTGAGAATGACCCTGTGCAGCTGGAAAGAATGTGTATGCTTATTTTGTGGGGTGGAACACTCTGTAAACATCTGCTAAGTTCATTTGATCAAGAGTTTGATTGAGTTCTAGTATTTTGGTTTTTGTCTAGTTGATCTGTCTATTTTTGACAGTGGGGTATTGTGGTTCCCCGCTACTATTGTATTAGTGCTTATATGATTTTTCATGTCCTTTAGCATTTGTTTTATATAGTTGGGTGCACTAGTGTTTAGTGCATAGATATTTATGATTGTCATCTCTTCCTCTTGGATTGTTTCCTTTACAAGGATGTAGTGTCCTTTGTCTCTCTTAATCAGTGTTGGTTTGAAATCCATTTGAACTGCAAAGAGGATAGCTACTCCTGCTTTTTTTAGGGGGGGGGGTTCCTGTCACATGGAGTATTGTTTTCCACGCTTTAACTTTCAGTCTATGAGTTTCTTTTTGAATTAAGTGTGGTTCTTACATGCAGATGTTGTTGGATTTTGCTTCTTGACCCATTCTGCCAGTCTATTTCTTTTGATTGGTGAATTGAGACCATTAACATTGATGGTTATAACTGATACATATTGACTTATCATTGTCATGACTTTTTCTTTTTGCTGGATTCTCCCCCTTTGCTTTTAATTTCTTGTTGTGCCTGGTGGATTCATTCTGCTGGCCTTCCTGGGGTTGTGATCCTCATTGTCTTTTCCTAGGATATTGTCTAAAATTTTTTGGAGTGCTGGTTTGGTATTTATGAATTTCCTCAGGTGCTCTTTGTCATGAAAGTATCTTATTTCTCCATCAGTTTTGAAAGATAGTTTTGTAGGATACATCAATCTGGGTTGGAGGCTGTTGTCCTTTGGGGGTTGGAATATATCACTCCAAGCTCTTCTTGCCTTGAGGGTTTGCATTGAGAAGTCTGCTGTGATTCTGATGGGCTTTCCTTTGTATGTGATTTGTTTTTTTCTCTCACTGCTTGTAGAACTTTGTTCTTCTGTTGGGTTTCTGGAATCTTAAGTATTGTATGTCTATGTGTACATTTTTTTTGATCAAGGCTAGTTGGAGTCCTATATGCCTCACTTATCTGTATGCCAAGTTCTTTTCCCCTGCTTGGGAATTTTTCTCCCATCACTTCTGTGAACAGTTTGTTTATGTCATCTGTACTCTCTCCTGTTTATTCATTGACTCCAATCAGTCTTATGTTATTCTTCTTTGCATCATCTAGCAGCTGCTGGGTTGATTTCTCGTGGTCCATTACTGTTTTAAAGCAATTTTTCTTTTCCTGGTCACTAATTGCAATCTTATCTTCTATATCTGAAATTCTGTCCTCACATTAGCTCTCTCTGCTGCATTAAACTTTCAATTGAGTTTTTAGTCTCCTGGAAATCTGTTTGCATCTGTTTTATGGATTCAATTTGTTTCCTATGTTGGGATTCCATCATGTTCCTCAGCTCCTCTATTTTTTTTATCTGTGTCCTCTCTAGATTTATTAATCATGTCTTGCAGTATGGGCACAATCTCTGCTGTTATCTGAGAAATTATTTCTGATTTCATTTTTTCCAGATCCTCTTTTGTTGCCAGTTCAGGGAGTCTAGCTGATTGAGTATCGGAGTGTTCAATCTCAATTCCCTTTGGGGTTTCTCTAGGTGATCTGGAAGTCTGGTTCTGAGGCTTTTTTACGTGTCTTCTCATTTTGATAGGGTGGGAGGTGCTGGTGGCATTGGCGTGGCTCACCTCCTCTGTGCTGGGAGCAGTGCTATGGTGGCCCAGAAGCCTCCTCCTCTGGGCTGGGAGCAGTGCTCACAATGTGTGATTTCATATGCTAAACTTATCCCCTGAGCACTTGGGCCTCTTGCCCTGAACCTCATCATCAGCTCAAGCTCCAAGGATATTAAATCAGATTGTCCAGAGCTGTTCAAGGTTTTGTACTTAAAAACAAGCAGAGCTTCCCCCCCAAAAAAACACCCCAAAAGAAGATTTATGTGTATGAAAAGGTAAAGCAGTTTCTTGTGTAAGAAACAGGAAGGCTTTACAACATAAGACCATAACACCCACAAAGGAAACTTTATGTGTATGAAAAGGTAAAGCAATTTCTTGTGTAAGAAACAGGAAGACTTAAGAACATAAGACCATTTTTTCCTGAGTTAACCTTCATGTAATACTTTGAAATAATATTTCAAGAACAAGTTGAAGGGATTATCCGATGCTAACAATTGCTTGGAAAAATTGACAAGCATGATAGGCTGGAATTCCTAAAAAAGAAAGTCTAGTGAGTGGGACTTGCCTTATGGGATTGTGTAACATGTTACAGAGAAATCAGCTGCTTCTATCTGTGGCCTGGCGCCTTCCTCGTGCAGGGGCCTGAGGGGATCTAAAGACACTGTGCTGGTCTTCAGTGAGCCAGTTCAAAAGGCTGGCTGCAAAACCTGAGAAACTGCACTTTAATAAGAGTGACTGGGTTGTATAACAGCATTAATGAGACAGTGGCTTACAAGATCTCAGAAGATGAGTTGGTGAAGGTGCGGCAAACAAGCAGTGCATTGGCTACTGGTGGGTGTTTACCCCTCAGCTACGTGGTATGAATGACTGTGTAGACAGGTCTTGACAAATCTGAGTTCTTCAATGACAGTATTCCCTTTTTCACTTCTAAGCACACACATTATTGAAGGACTCCCAATTTCCCCAAATTCCAAGATCTTTAAGGAAGAATGGGGAGAAAGCTATTTCCTAGCTTTCATTGTTGGGGAAGCACATGTTACAGTATAAATACAGCAGTCAAATGTCCTGGTGGCCCAACGAACCCTGTGGCTAAGAATTGTCCCACATATTACTTAGAGCTTTTTTATATGTCCTGATTTGGATGATGTGTTGGTTGACTCATTGTGTCAACGTGAGAAGTTTGGTTAAGAGAAGCTTAACTAAATCATCTCAGCAATTCAACACCCTGGGTGGCTCCTCATCTGGAGGTTATAAAGGGGAAATGAGGAAGGACAGATCTGCTTCTGTTCCTTTGGAGGAGCTCCAGTCTTCACCTTGGACGTCATCTCCTGTTTCCAGTATAGACTCTTCAGCCTTCCATCACAGACTCATCGGCCTCCTGATACAGACACTGCAGTGAGCTCCAGACCTTTGACTAAATCCTTCAATCTCCAGTGTGCAGACAGATCCTCTGCACTCTTGTTCGTCTCACTCTATGGGTGGCCATTGCAAGTCAATCTTGTAAATTCATATATATTTGTGTATCTTGTGTTATATCTGTTTCTCTGGCAAATACTGACTGATACAGATGATAAATTATGTGATTTCCCATTTATAAAGCAAAGACTACCTGTATTTTAGTGTATAAGGGTAATAACTTTGCCTACAAATGAGACATCCTTGTGTATGACCTCGTATTCCTATGATGGGAAGAGGGTCCCTCATACCTCCAACTCCTTCAGCTAGAAACCCTTTTGGGGTGACTCAAGGGTTCTGAGGGAGGCTGGCCTGAGTTAGCCTTGAGTCTTCATAACAACATGGAATTCCTGAGTGTTCCATCCAACGTTTCCCTTCTGAGCTGCCATTCACCTCTGGAACAGTGTGTGTGTGTGTGTGTGTGTGTGTGTGTGTGCGCGCGCGCGCGCGCGCGCACAACCTCCTGTTTCTGTGGGTAAGAAGAGTGGGATTACAGTGCTGAGAAGTTTTCTGTATGACTAGAATTGCTTCCTCTTTCTGTTTGCAATGCAGAGGGAGGAAAAGGAAGAGAGGGGGAGGAGGAGAAGGAGAATGAGAAAGCAGAAGAGGGGAGCAGAAGGGAGATGAGGAGGAGAGAGATTTAGAGTCACTGATGACTCTCGGATCCTCCCCTTGCGGGTCCCAGACACACTTCATTGAGGAGCACTGATAGGAGACTTGCTCTGGAAGATGTAGCCTGGTCTCGGCCTCGGCTATACGGAACCTTGTGATGTGGCAGTTTCCATAGAGACGAGTCTCTTTCATTGGGAGGCAGGGTAAGCAAGACACATAAAACCCTAGCAAATAGTTGACAGCTTTTCCCCCTCATTATGAGGATTTTCTGTACTTGAATTCAAAAGACCTTTTCCTGAGAAAGGAGCTTCATAGCAGGCTGGAAAGTGTTTGGCTAGGGAGTCCAGGGGTTGAAAATTTGGAAATAAGATTTGAAAGCTGTTCGTGGGGCTACTGTAGGGAGAGAAAGAGAGGTTCCTGCACCAGGTTCCAGCCAGAATCCATCTTCCAGCCTGCTTGAGGTCCACCATTGCTGTGAATTAATTCATGGAATGCTACCGCTGGGGACACAAAACTGCCACTTCCTTGGCAACTTCTTTACAGTGTTCCCATTCACCTGGCATTTTCAGCAGAGAGAGGTCAAGATCCCAGGGAATGGAGTCTGAGAGCTGTGTACCACAGCAAACCTGCTTACTCGGCACAGAGTAAAAGCTCCTTTTAGCTGCTGTTTAATCGCTGCCTCTTCCCATCAAATCAGCCCCAGCATCACTCCTTTACCAAGTCTGCTGTCTCAGTGAGAGACTGGATGAATTTGGCTGCATGGGAAGAGACCCACAGAAGCAGTTTAACGAGACAGGGGTTTATTTTCATCTCAGAAGAAGTCCAGAAGTGGGCAGTTCAAAAGGTTGCCACCTTCATAATCATCCACACCCCAGTATCCCCTGTCTCCCTGCCTGGCCACTCTTGGCATGCTTCATCCTCGTGGTCTCTTCCTCGCCACAAGATGGCTGTTCCTGCTCTGGCCGCATTCCAAGCAGGAAGAAGAATGAAATGAAGAGGGAGGGGTGGTGTCCACATAAAAAAGCAAAACCTTTCCTGGAAGGGCCGGGAATTTAGCTCAGCGGTTCCACTGCTTGCCTCACAAGCACAAGGACCCGGGTTTGATCCCCGGTACAAAAAACAAACAAACAAACAAACAAAAAAAAAACACACCAAAAAACCCCCAAAAAACCTTTCCTGGAAATCTGAAGTACATTTTCACTTCCATATCATTGGCCAGAGCTGGGTCATGTGTTTCTAATCCCAAGCTTCAAGGGAGGCTGGAAAATGTGGTTTAATAGCTGAGACAATTGCCACCAAGAGCAAAGCAATGGCCCTCTTGTCAGGGCAAGCTAAGAATAAGGATGGGCAGACAACAAGTAGCACATGCTATACCTTCCTTACTCATGTGCACGTCGCCCACTGCAGGGTGAGATCACTGCTCCCTGCTAACTGGCCTCATGCAGGATTGTGCTGGAAAATGTTTAACAGCCAGATATTTGGGACATAATGGCACTAATCTGAAGCCTTTGCTCTTATCTATGGTATACATACTCCCACCATGGCCAATTTCAAGCTGCTAACATGATGTCCAATAGAGTTGGGAAGAAATATGCAAGAACACATCATTATAGAGTACTCCTACCATGCAGATATAAAAGGTACCAACAGCCTCAACAGCATAAATAGTAAAATAATATTTACATCATAGACATTTATCATCTTATTTTTAATATAGTTTGTTAAATTATAAATTTAATTACTTTATTTTTTAATAATGACTGCATTTCACAACTGGCTCATGACATCCCTGGAAATTTAGCAACTGGCTCTCACTAGCCATCACACACTAAGTCCTGCATACTGTCCTTCCTTGGGCCTCTGTGCATTTCCTGCATTGTGCTTCTCTCAGTTGTGGTCACTGAGATGTTTGTGTGGTTTGGTGGCTGATATTCACTAGACTCTGAGCTCCGTTAAGGCAGGATTTGATTCTGGTCTTGTTCACAAGTTCTGGCATGCAGCAAGTACTTGATAAATATTTGGATGAATAAATAAGTTGATACAATTTGGAAGAAGGAGGCATATATTGCATCTGTAAGTAAGCAAATAAATTGGTGTTTTCTGCTGCTTCCAAAAAGTGTTTTCATCTCAGCCTGAGCTTCTGTTTTCTGGTTCTCTCTACTATTGACTGTCATTCTTTTAAGCATCTTGGTTTCTGGACTTTGTTAAGAGGCAAATGAATGATGGAACCTTAGCACCTTTTCGTCAACATTTGTGGCTGGAGCTGGTTTCCTGCACAGAAAGACTGATCCCACAGTGAGTAGACTTTATTTTATGGTTGCTCCAAAACAATAGTCATTTTGGCACTGAGGACTGGTCTTGTGGAAAACAACTTTTCCGGAACAGAGGGGGTGAGATCTGTGTGTGGGGATTTCAGGATGATTCAAAGGAGCAGACAACCTAGATCCTCACATGTGCAGTTCACAGAAGGGTTCCCACTCTGATGAGAATCTAATGCTGCTGCTGATCTGACAGGAGGTGGAGCTGAGGCTGTGATGGGAGTGATGAGAGTGGCTGTAAATACAGATGAAGCTTTGCTGGCCTGCTGCTCACCTTCTGCAGTGTGGCCCATCTGCTAACAGGCCACAACTGGCCTGGAGAGGTGGGGATACCAGCTCTAAAAGGAATAGTTTGCCTTCCCTTGCCTCCTGGATCCAGCCTGGGTCTGATTCTGCATGGAAGCCTTCTTAGAAGGGGCTTTAGGAGTTCCATAAGATGATATGTTAGTTATTTTTCTCTCATTGCTGAGACAAAATACCCAACACCCAAAGTTGAGGGAGAAAGGAATAGTTTATTTAGTTTACAGTTTGTAGAGGTTTTGGTTCCATAATCAGCTGGCTGCAAATGCACATGGCAGAGGGGCCTCACAGAGGAGAAACAGTTCATGGCACCCACACAGTAGCAAAAGCAACAAGGGAAACTTAACAGCATCTTTCTACCCCTTTTATCTTATCCAGACTACTGGGACTAGGGTGGTGCCATGCCAATCAGTGCACTGATTTAGTAACCACACATCCTTAATTCCAGCATCACACACTCTAGGTTCAGTCATCTCTGAAAAAGCCCCATCTGAGACTGAATGAGGCTTTGGAGGGACTACTAGACACAAACCATTTCAGATGGCAACACATAGCATTGGGCCAGATGTTCACGGG
This sequence comes from Heterocephalus glaber, assembly GCF_053883595.1. Lineage (NCBI taxonomy): Eukaryota > Metazoa > Chordata > Mammalia > Rodentia > Bathyergidae > Heterocephalus > Heterocephalus glaber. Next base: position 2,467,156 of record NW_028258471.1, on the reverse strand, counting down.
TTGGAGGCTGCTCTACCCTGAATGCTTCCTCAGTTTTCCTCTAAGGAAAGGGTCCCTCCTATGGCCTGTGTCTAAATGTCCCCCAAAGACTCATGCAATCATAGGTGGGGCTTTTCCAAGGTGGCTGGATCGGGAGAGTGTGATGCTGGGATTAGGGGTGTGTGATTACTAAATTACTAAATTACTGATTGGTCTGGCATGGTTCTGGGTAGGATTAAGGGTGCCCTACCCTGGTTGTGAGTATTACTCACCCTTATATTGCATACAATATAAAGGGACAGAAAGGATCTATTGCTTGACGCTTGTTGCTCATCACTGCTGCTGCTTATCCTCTGTGCTTCAATGCTCCTCAGCCATGCCGCCCTACCTCAGAGCCAGCCAACTATGAACTGAAACCTCTACAAACTGTGAGCTGCAATGAACCTTTCCTCCTTTAACTTTGGGTGTCAGGCATTTTGTCTCAGAGAGAAAAGTAACTAAGATAGTCCTTGATTCGGCTTTCAGACACATAACAGATATCTAGGGCCACAGCCCGAGCTTCCCCCTTGAGGGGTACTCACATCAGTCCCCCAGACCTCAGCTGTCCATGTGGCTCCTCGCCCATTGGACACCTTTTAGAAGATCAGGCACCTGAGTCCCACTGTAACTTGAGTCTGAGTCTACCTTTGTGTGACCATTAGGAGCCTACTCTTCAGTCCCCAGCGTTCAGGCAGTGCAATGTCTTAGACCATTATTTGCTGCTATAATAGACTATCTGAAACTGGGTAATGGATAAAGAAAATAAATATATTTGGCCCGTGACTCTGGAGGCAGTGAAGTTCAATAGCCTGGTCCTGGCATCCACCAAACACCTTTGTGCCAGGCTATCCCATGGCAAAAGGCAGAAAGGCCAAAAAGTACAAGTGTAGGAAAGAAAGAGAGGGCCAAACTCACTATATAACAAGGCTACTCTCCAATTACTTTCACAATAATGACATTAATTCATTCACAAGGGCAGAGACCCCGTGACCCAATCAGCTCTTACCAGGCTCATCTTCACAACACTATTGTTTTGGGGATTCAGTTCCCCACACATGAACTTTGGGGTCACATTCCAAATGTATCAAGTAGGAATGATACCACAGAGGAAATGGTACCCTTACCCTCAACTCTGGAGACAGAGGAGAGTAGAGATGAAATAATGAAGAAAAATAAAGAGCAGGGGCCAGGGATGTGGCTCAGTGGTGCTGTACCTGCCTGGCAAGCGCAAGGCCCAGAGTTCCATCCCTGGTACAAAAAAAGGAAGAAAGAAAGAAAGGAAGGAAGGAAGGAAGGAAGAAAGAAAGAAAGAAAGAAAGAAAGAAAGAAAGAAAGAAAGAAAGAAAGAAAGAAAGAAAGAAAGAAAGAAAAGAAAGAACTAAAATTTCTTAGTATCCACGGCTGGCACCAAAGTCAGAGGAAGGGGTAGTGGGAAAACCTCCTACGTGTGTCTCTGAGCTGAGATCTCACCTGTGACTGCAGTACCTCCAGTACCCAGGTGACTGGGTTTGAAGTTACTCCTCATTTCCTGCCATTAAAGTAGATCCATGAGGGATGTGCTTCAGAGCTTATTGCCTATATTACATTAAAAGTTTTCTCTTTTAAAATGAGGCACTGGCCTAGGAGTGTAGCTCAGCAATAGGGCACTTGCTTGGCACAGGTGAGGTTCCAAGTTCAATCCTCAGCATCCCCCCCCACATGCAACGACAAATAAAATCAAATGAGAGCCAAATGTTGCCAATTAGCTAGAGGAAACAGTGGCCTGAGATGCCATATTTTGGATCTGACCACTGCAAACTATTTGGATGACTAAGGGAAAGTTTGGAGAGAGCCTAGCACATTACATGTTCACCTGAGATAGAAAAGTTTGACGTTGTGAAAGAACAGGATAGAACCAGTGGATGAGAGTAAAGTCAATTCATCCAAGTGACGTCAGGAAGAGTCCGTGATTTGATTTATTTAAAAATTTATTCTTGGGCACCCTAACCACATTCAGGGAGAAGGCTCTGACGGGAAGCAGATATGTATTCCAGTATCCCCCACGGGTCCCCGCATGCATGCAAAATCCCAAGGAAGGGCAATGAGGCTTCAGGTATATGTGCCAAAGCAGGGGAGGATTCCTGGGTCAGGCAGGTTGATAAGCAACACTGCCCTCTAGTGCCAGGTGCCAGAATTGTAGGCCCAGGGCTCTGAAGGGGCTAATGAGCAAAGGGATGATGCCTTGAAAATCCAAATATCATAACTTATATTTTTATAGGACTTGCCATTTTAAAAGTCCTTTCACATTCAGTCTTCTACCTCGCAACAGCCCTGTGAAAACCAAATGGTCCTAAAAGGATCCTCTTACAGCCAAAGGTGACACTGTTTCCTCCCTGCCAAATACCTGTTAGGGGGCTCAAGTCTCCTGGCTTTAATCATAAGTCTTTTTCCATCACACTTTCCTCTTCTGAACATTAAAATTATCCTGTTCTTTGTCCCAGGTCTGAGATGTTTAGGATGTGAAAATGTCCAGCTAGAATAGTAGTTACACAGGCCAGGGCTGCCTTCCTATGAACCACAGGCTAAGGACCAGCTCCCCCATCAATCTTTAAGGGTCCAGGTCCTGCCCAGAAACCCACCTCTTTAACTTCCAAACAATAGCTACAGGCAAACAGTAGCTCCTTAATTAGTTCTTGGGCAAATCCCCAACTCAAGCACAAGCACAGAAACACCTCAAAGTATCCAAAAGAAACCCTTGGTCATGGACAAACTCATTATCTACTCATCCATATGGGCTGCATCTCATGGATCCAATAACAGAGTGAATTACAGGTAAGTACATATGCAGTTAGCACAGAGAGTGTGACTCAACAGGAGCTGTCAAACATGCGTGGGACAGCCCTGTGGGAGGGACTTGGTCTCTTGACCACAAATAAGACACCTTCACCCATGCCAATTCCCTTTCTAGCGTGAACCCAGTCTTCTGAGCACACGATCACCTCAGTAAAGTTTGCTTGCTTGTTCATTTGTATCTTTTGTGTGACTCATCCAACTCTTTGTTCATGACACACAAAGACCTGGACCCTAAGGACCCACAAGCACCCTGGTAACCAGCTCCACAGCAACACAGCCACTGCATTGCCCTCTCCTAGGCAACTGTCTGGAAATAGTGACTTGGAAAGGAAATGCTTTCACCTTCAGATAAACAGGGAAATTTTCAGGTACTACTGATACAATTGGTGAAAAGTTTCCAACAGAAACAGGCAAACCTTGAATGCAGCTCCCTATTCCTTTATTGAGCAAGGCAGCCCTCGAAATTAAGCTAAAGTTCCAAAGTCCAAAAGATATTCCTGCCCTGAAATTTCTCTCCTATTCGTGTGTTATTCCTTTGCGAGACGGAAACGACTTTTACTTAGCTATCAAGGCTAAAGCCTGCAATGCAAATGACCCTGAGAGAGACAATAGATTGGCTTAAATTTGTGCAAAGCTGGAAATGATTGATTTCCTGAGTGTCATTTTACTGGACTCTGGTGGAGGGGGAAGAGAAGATTCAGAATGCCATGGAGAGATGGAGTGGAGAATGGTGCCGCCAAAGACCATTTCCACAGATGCCCCCATTGTGTCCTGACTCTAGGACTTTTTCCTGGGAAGTTGGCCAGCCACAGCTGTTCCTCCCCCATCACCTTGGGCCTAGGCTGACCTCAGGATGAACTCTCATTCTGCTCCCAGCTCCCAAGCTGAATCACCCTCTTCTTTTCCATGGCTCCTTGGAGGCCATGGCAGGAGCAGAGGTAGGCAGGAGGAGGAAGCTGTTGCAAGCTGCTCTGTATCCCCATGCTGCAGTGAGTATGTCCGAGTCTCCTCTCCTGGATCTTAAGGGAAATAGGATATTGAATAAGAGACTCCAGACAGCTCTGTTTGATTGATGCACTAAAGAAAGACACAGTTTTCATTGCAGGAATATATATCAGTGTATCCATGGGCTTGTCAGTGTAGGAAAAGAATGAGCAAAGAGAATGTTTTTGATATGTTCCATTACCTTAAAATACAAGGCACAAATATAATAAATATTTTCTCATAGGTGTGCACATACACACACATAGCTGAATAGCTCTTTTAATGGGCTTTTTTTTTCATAATGGACTTTCATCTCCTGGGCTTTGTGCTATAGGCCTTGTCTTTCCCATGATATAAATTAGACTGAGAAGAACATGACCAAGCAGAAGCCTTACCCACCTTCTCCAAGGCTTCACCTAATACCCTAGGATTGTGCCAGCAAAGGGCTGAATTCCCCAGGGGGCTCAGGACACCAGGTGCTGCCCAGCACAGACCAGGTCCAGAGAGGCCTAGCTGACTACCTGGAAGGCAATTCTTTCTTTGTGGTTGAACTGCTCTTCTCAATTTGATGTACACAGCAAGCCACTCTCCCAGTTGGGATGGACAAGTGCTCTTTCCCATGTCATATTCTTTTTAGCATCCATCCTCTATAAGCTATGGACCCCCTGCAAAGATCCTGAGCAAAAAGAGCCTGTCCTCATCCTGGCTCCTGGCTTCTGTGGAAAACTCTACCAAAGAGGAGAGGAAGGGAACTGCATGCCCTTACTCTAAAGATCCTAGTCCCCTAGTGCCTACCCTGCCCGTGCCTGGAGGCAGTGGAGCATGGGGTGGAGGTGGGAGTTCTTGTAATATTCTGATCTGACTTGAATCTTTGACTCTATATCACTTGTCAGAATCCATGACTAGCACATAAGTAAAGGTGTGAAAACACTTAGGAAAAAAATGAAAGATTTGGGCAATGGGTTTAATGGAAAGAGACCAAGGGAAATAAATTACTCCTCTGATGACGAGGAGCACTAAGTAGATAGGCTGTCTCCTGTAGCAAGGCAGCATGCAGCTACTCAGGGTGCTGTGTGTCCGAGTCAGAAGCCGTTTAGATTGGAGTACTGGGGCTTGGTATTTTGTTAGATAAGTAGAAGGGAAACCTTGAAAACTTGCTTGATTCTACCAAATGCTTTTGCTGATTGAAGGCTTAAAAGCAGCCAGAGTTTTTAAATTCCTTCCCCTGCCAAATAGGGCTGATATAGGAGACTGAACACACCTGTATCTGAATTTAAAGGAGTTTGAGAAGTATAATCCTGGAACCTGACCCATTAGACACCCTGGGACTGAGGCCTCCCACTCTCTTGAAGAGACTTGGTCTCTGAATCTGACAAGGGAGGGGGGTGCAAGCTTTAGGCCCAGGACAGAAGGTGAGAGACTGGGAATCTGTGGAGGAGGTTAAAAATAACCCTCTGCTTTAGGTGGAATCACTGTCTGCCACAAGCTGTGAAAAGAAGGCAAACACATCTTCCAAACTGAGCGGGCCATCACCCTGGGTGTGTCTAGTGAGAAGGGAGGGAAGAAGGGACAACCAGGTAAGCACGAGATGAAGTCACCTTGGGCCTGAATATCAAAGCCTATGATGGCTAATGCTCCTCCCAGGAAGGAACTGGTTCTATGGAGGAGAGGCTGGGTTGTGGGACACACAAAGAAAGATTTTGTTGACCAACTAGCAGCGCCTTCACCTGCTCTGAGGAAGGCCCAAAACACAGAGCCCTACTCTGTTTTGGAATGAAATCTTGGCTGGATCATGGCAATATTCCTGGACTCAGTCAAAGAAACTGGATAGAACCCTGGGCCTCCATTGAAGAAACAGGATCCTTTCTGTGTGTGTAGCTACCCTTTTATTCCAAGACATAGTATATATTAGTTTTTTTCACTGCTGAGAAAAAATACCTGACACCCACAAGTTAAAGGAGGAAAAGTTTATTTTAACTCACAGTTTGTAGAGGTTTCAGTCCATAGTCAGCTGGCTCCAAGGCAGGGCAGCATAGCAGAGGGACATGGCAGATAAGAAACAGTCCATGGCAGGGTAGGCAGGAAGCAGAAGCAGGGAGCTTTTCTTACCCTTTTACCCCATCCAGGTTACAAGCCCACTGGATGGTACCACCTACACCCAGGGTGGGCCTTCTGTCTTTAGTAAATCCATTGAGCCACATCCAGAACTATGCTAATCCAATCAGTGAGGTGATCCAGTTGCCACATATCCATAATCCATATTCACACACCTGAGATTCAACTACCTCTGAGAAGCCCCACCTATGAGCTCATGAGGCTTTGGGGAACATCTAGATACAAGCTAAAACACAGTATTTCTCTCAAGAAGATAGAACCTATAAAAAACACCTTCCCTGAAGACCATAAAATCTTAGATCTCAATGGAGCTGTGCACCTCAAGCTCCTTGGCCCTATTTGTAGCTGCGGAAACAGAGGTCAGGGCTCATAGTTAGTGACAGAGCTGGGTCAAAGCTCAGGTTCCATCTATCCCTCAGTGCACACCACCCTGCTACCTCTCTCAGACCTAATGCAGAACATCCAGTGGGCTCCCAGTGCCACACACAGAATTTATTTTTTTAAACAGACTGTATTTTTTAGAGAAGTTTTTAGTTTCATAGCAAATGGGGTGGAAGATACAGAGATTTCCCATATAATTTATAAATAGAGAGGGGATTTGAACCAGAAGTGATTGATTTGGAACAAAACTAAAGTTATATTGTTTTCCAGAAAATACAGCAGATAGAACTAGATCCTTGACTCTCAATCCTCTGAAACAAATGTGCTGATATTAGAAGAAAGAGCAGTGGAATGACCTGGACTGTAGTCACAGGTATATGTAAAAGTAGCTGGGTGATTTTGCAAGTCAATCTATTTCTCTGAGTCTTAATTTCTTCCTCTCTAAAATGTTTCAGCCCAACATTCTACAGCTCCAAAGAAGGACATGAAAGCAAACCAGTGAATCCAGATTCCAAGCTTCTTCTATCCTTTGCTTTTGACTAAGGTGATTAAAGTGACTTGAAGAAGCTATTATCAACACACTTTGGCCTGTCCTATCTCAAGTAGAAGGTGCTAATGCCCAACAGATTACAATGGCACCATGACAGAATACCCAGTCCCATTTTAAAAGGAAAGCATACTGATTTTTGGAATAGCCATCTGCTAGTGCATATAGTTTTAAGCCAAACCAAGGAAATTTATGAGGGTTCAGCTTAATCTTATAAAAATTTTAAATCAATAAGAGCTTCCTGGAAGAATCTGGCCCTTGCAGTGACTCAGAAAGTTAGATATGAGGATATGTATGCTAGCACCACATGCTTTGGTTAAAACAATTATACAATGGAGAGGAGGTCAGAGCTGCAATCTGGTGGAAAGCACTAGGCCTGGAAGAGAGTTAACCTTCTTAGATACATCTTACTAGTCCTGACAGCAATCCCAGGTAACCGCTATCACTAAGACAGGGGCCATGTCTATTTGCTGACTATTGTAACCAGTACCTGGCATATAGTAGGTACTCGATAAATATTTTTGAATCAGTATTTTACAATGTCACTTAATTGTTGAGCCACAGTTTTCCTTTCTTACTCTTCCATCTTATTCTTTCTTCAAACTCCTTAAAACACTTTCTTGTCTAGGTCATTATTGTCTTTGCCTAAATTATTGTAATGGGCTCCTAATCACCTCACTGATGGATTTTGTCCCATCTAATTCATTCTCTACAGTGTCACCAGGTGAACACCTGAGAATGACATGTCAAGAAAGGAAAATCACAGATCAATTTACTTATGACCATGGATGAAAGTTCTAAACAAAACTTTGGTAAATTAAACCCATCAATATATTTTAAAAGAGGGGCCGGGGATTTAGCTCAGTGGTTCCGGCACCTGACTCGCAAGTGCAAGGTCCCAAGTTCAATCCCCAGTACCTATATATATATATATATTTTTTTTTTTTTAAAGATAATACATAATAGCTATATTCTAGAAATGAAAGGTGAGTTAACATTCAAAAATAAATCAATGTAAACCTCCATATTAACAGAGCCATACAATACAATACAATTATCACACTGTATAATTATCTCAATAAAAGTAGGATAAGAAATTTGAACAGGATACAACATCCAACGTTCATTTTTTAATAAAAACTCTCAGCAAACTAGGAATAAGGGAAAATGTTTTACAAGCAAAAATTATATTTAATGATAATGTATTACATGCTTTCTTCTGAGTTTAGCAATAAAACAAAGATGTCTAGTACCATTAAATTATTAATATTGTATTGTAGCACCAAACCAATAGAATAAACTTGGCCAAAAAAAGTGTAAAATTGGAAAGGAAAAGATAAAACTAGCCTTATTTACAGGCTATATGATTGTAAAGATAAATAATTCAAAATAATTAATATAAGAACTACTAAAATTAATAAATAATTTAACAATATCACTCTTTACAAGATCAATATAGAAATTGCTTATATATACTAGCACAAAAAAATTAGGAAATGAAAAAACTAAAAGCTATTTTATAGTTGCATTAAAAATAGCAAATGTCTATGAATAAAATTAAAATAAGATGCACAAGACTAAATCTATAAAACATCATTGAAAGAAAAATTTAAAGCCCTAAAAAAATGGATAGATATATCAAGTTCATGAATTGAAAGATTCAATGTTTTGTTTAAGATATTAATTTTTTCCCACTATGTCTATAAAGGAAATGTAATACCATTCAAATTTCCATTAGGTTTTTTTGTTGAAATTAACAAAATTCTAAAATTTACATAGACATGCACAGAATGTAGAGTAACCTATACAATTCTGATGAGTAGGGGATAACAAATCTGGAAAACTTGAATTACCTGATTTTTAGAGTTACTACAAAATCATAGCAATCAATTCCCTGTACTATTAGCACAAAGAATAGATCTACAGAACATATTTGAGCCCATCAGTAGACCTGCACATATATGATCAATTGATTTTTGATGAAATCCCAAAATTTTGACGGGGAATTTTCAACAAATTGTGCAGAAACAACACAATATCAACCTGAGAAGAAAATAAACACCAGTCCCTATTGAAACTATAATGAAAATTTATTTGGGATAGATCACAGACTTAAAAGCAAAAGGGAAAAAAATAAAACTTATGGAGGAAAATGAATATCTTTACACCCATGTGCTAAGCTGTTAGGCAAGGTTAAAACTCACAATAGGAAAAAATGGATAGATTATAACTCAAAATAAAAACTCTGCTTTTTGTTCTTCAAAAGATATTAAGAAAATAAAAAGGTAAGTCACGGATTGGTAGAAAATTATATTATACATACATGACAAAGGACATGTGTTATGAATATGTAAGTAATACTGAAGAACAATAAAAAGCAAAGCAAATAATCCAATTTTTAAATGGACAAAAGATTTGGGATAAAATATTCTTAACATCATCAGCCATGAGAGAAATGCAAACTGAACCCAGGAGATGTGATTTTCCACCCAGTAAAATAGCTAAAATTTAAGACAAACTATATCAGGTGTTGATGGGAATGTAGAGAAACAAGAACTCTTGAAATTGTTGTTAAGTATAGAATGATACAAATCATTTTTGGGAAACAGTTTGGAGGTGCTACTAAAACCAAAATTAAACATATTCTACAGAGCTGCAATTCCACTCCTGAGTATTTGCCCAACAGAAACGGTACAAGTACTCACCAAAGACATATGCAAGAATATGCAGAACAACTTATGCATAATCACCAAATCTCCACTCATTCCAAATGCTTATTAAGAGGTGAATAGATAAATTGAGGTATGATATTTACACAGCAGTGAAATGGAACAAACTAGTAATATCAAGATGAATCTCACAGACATATAGTTGACTGATGTATAGTTCTATTTAAATAAAGTTTGAAAAGAGGCAAAAACTAGTCTATGGTGAGAGATTTGGGAATACTGGCTACTTTGGGAAGAGAGTGTTGACTAATAAGAAAGGAAAAGAAGGAAACCTTTTGGGCTTGATCTCAGTGCTGGGTACGTGATGCATAAATGTCGAACATTACACTCCGTGTGAGATGCTCAACTTGTCCTGGATAACTTGGAACTATCCAGGCTTTAAAACTGATGTTATTGTTCTGGGCAAAGTAGAATAGTGCTCATCCTAAGCATTGAATTTTTACCATATGTATGCTATTCCTCTAATTTTTTTTCAGGAAAGGATACTGTTTATATTGTGATTTTCCATTTTGGAGGATAGCGCGCGCACACACACACACACACACACACACACACACACACCTGCCCAGCCCTGAACTCCCATCAAAAGCCCTCTGAGATGTGGCTCCTATTTCTCACTTTATATTCAGCTCAATACTACACCCTCTTTTTCCCTTCCTCGCAGGCAAACTACCTATAGTTGCACAACAGATACAAGCTGTTCTGTGCAAACACGTAGATGTGGAACATCCTTCCTCTCTACTTTACCCTAGGAGTTTCTACTCATATCTCACAGCTAAGGTCTATCAGACTCCTCCACTCTGGTCATTTCCCCTTAGTTTTCAGGTGACCCAAATTTAACCCTCCTTCCTGCACCCTCTTTACCCTGTACTAACCACACTTTATTGCATTGTTTGTTCATCCTGGATCCTAGAAAGATGGTCGTGGGTCTTATCTGTTTCTGGCTTCTGAATGCCTAACAGATATTTGTTAAATGACTGGTTACTTTAGTTCCTTTCATTGTATAGATTTCAGTGATAAATATTTTGTCTGGGCTCCTAAATGTTTAGCTACCTGGGAGTTTCCTATCTCACAAATGCAAAAGAAAAACACTGTTTTGATTCTGGAGAAGGCTCCTGACTTCCCAACACCCCACTGTGCTTTGTGATGCTTGACTCACCTGACCCCACCCCTGTGGCTGTCACCCAGCCCAAGGTCCTAGAGAGTCCAAGCAAAGATGGCTTCTGTGTTTTGTTGCAGCAGGAACTCCTGTTCTTCAATGACTCTCCATTGCCGTTAGCACAAATCCAAGCTCCTTCTTGTGGCACATAAAGTTTTTGTAGTGTGGCCCCTGTTTCTCTTTAGTTTCACATCCCACCTCACTCTGTGCTCTGTCCTCCAGCCACAGTGACAGCGGACATTCTCTGATTACACCGCACCTGTTTTTGCATGAGCTGGTCCCCCTACCCAGACAACCTTCATCCTAGCCATTCCCGATAGCTCAGTTCCTCCTTCAGGACTCAGGCTGGATACCATCAACTAGGAAACTTTCTCAGACACATATCCAAGGTTTGGAATACCTCACAGCCCATATGTAAGTGGTCAGTTATTTATTTCTCCCTTTATCCAATAAGACATTATATTAAGCTCTTTAAAAGGCGCCAAGAAGTACCCAGCCTTTCAGGGTCCCATGGTCTCATAAGGATGACAGGTGCATGAACAGACTGTGGCTGGAAAACGCAGGTGTAGGAAATACATTCTAAGGTAGCATCTCACCCACTCCAGGATACAAGGAGAAAAAGGGCTTTTAAGGCCTTTGGAGAGAAAAAAATATGAGGTGTTAATAAAAAAATACACTGAATGTTAATTTTCAAAAAATGTATTAAAGTAAAAGGCACATTGCCATTAATTCCCCTCAAAAATCCTTTCCCTCACTTCAAACACACTATCCTAATGTTCTTGTCACTCTCTTTTTAATTTAATTTTTTTATTCACTAAGTTTATCGGTACATTTTAGGTCTACAATATGATCACATTTATCATTGGGCATTTGTACCTGTACATGATGTATCTTGGTTCTTGTTTTTCCCCCATTCCCCTTCCCATTCTTCCACCCCTCCACGCCTCCCTATGTTCAAAAACTTTGCTTCAATTTTTTCCTTCTTTTCTCATACTTTTTTCTTTCCCTTCTTTCCTCCCTCCACTCCCACTTTGCTTTCCCCTTTGGACCTTTTCTTCCTATTTCACATTATCTATTATACATTTTGGTTCTCATTTACACTTTCAGTTTCTCACACCAGAGAAACTATTCAATATTTACATATGTGTGTACTATTTATTTCACTTAAGAGTATGGTGTCAATGTGCATCCATTTAGCTATAATGTCTCTAGTTTCTCATTCTTTATGGCTGAGTAGTACTTCACTTTATTTTTTTAAAAAAAGTCTTCTTTATCCAGTCACCGGTTGATGGGCATTTGGGCTGTTTCAAAGATCTAGCTATTGCAAACTGAGCCACTATAAACATGGGTGCACATATATCACTGTGATATGATGCTTTTAATTATTTTGGAAAGATACCCTACAGGGAAATAGCTGGGTCAAATGGGACCTCTAATCCTAGTTTTTTGGAGGTATGTCCACACTGATTTGCACAATGGTTGTGCCAGTCTACACTCCCATGCACAGTGGAGAAGGGTTCCTTTTTCCCTGCAACCCTGCTAGCATTTGTTATTGGTTTATTTCTTGATAGCAGCCATTATTTCTGGAGTGAGGTGAAATCTCAGTGTTGTTTTCATTTGCATCTCTCAAATGACCAGCAATGTTGAACATTTTTTCATGTTTATTTGCTGTTTATACTTCTTTGTCTGAGAAATGTCTGCTCATTTCAGATGCCCATTTTTGGAGTGGGTCTTTAAATTTGGGAAGTCTGATTTTTTAAGTTTGTTCTTGTCACTTTCTGAAGCAGTTCTGGAGGTCCTCTTTCATGAATGTCCTTAGTTGCACTGTGGTGGCTTCCCTGATCTGAATCCATTCAAAACCTTTGCATTTGAGTCATTTTCACTTTGGGAAAGAGTCAGAAGTCACATGGCGCCAGATTCAGTGAATAAGGTGGATGAGAACATGCCATAATGCTTTTACAGGCCTGAATTTCCATTGGATGCACTCAGCAGCAGCATCCACCCTGTTTTTGATTATATCTCATAAAGACATGAGCGAGCACTTCCAGAACTGCCTCAGAAAGTGGCAAGAATGATGAGATAAATGTGTCTGAAGCAAGGGGGAATAATTTGAAGGGCTTTAATATCAATGTGTCTTTTACTCTGATAATTTTTAAACATTTACTGTATATTTTGATCACACCTCGTAGTGCCTACAACATAACTTCTCTTAACCTCTTTCAACTATTTACTACTTGATCAAAAGACAGGATCATTTTTTTAGTAATCTTTAAAATAATTCCATTTTCTAGCTTTCCTACTTTTTAAATGGCATCCAGAGAAGACAGTAATCATCTGTAGCAGTTGTAACTATTGTGCATAATTTATAAAGTTGCCTGGGAGAGTATAATTAGGAGATGATTCTCAGGCCAGGCTAACTGCATTTGTATCACTGATTCAACACTTTGAAGCTCTGCCACTTTAGCAACACATATAAACTCTCTGAGCCTTAGTTTCTTCATCTGGAAAATTGGAACAGCAGTACCCCCCCCATTGCTTGCTATAAGGTGTCAATGGATTGGCCTATATAAGGGCATTCTAGGGGTGGTGAGCAAAGGTAGTCAGTCAGTCCTTAGGAAGGGTAGCTGTTCTTACTGGATATGTGAAAATGCTGGGAACACAGGGACCTTTCTTCATCCCGACCACCCTATTCTCCCACCTCTCCCCAGCACCAGGCTTGCCTTTCTTACAAAGGAAACTGAAATGTAAGTGCCTCAGACTTAATAGCAATGAATCCCACATCTATTTCTTCATTTTTCATTTCTCTAGTTATCTGTCATGTAGACTGAAAACATTGAAATCATATTTCTTTTCCTTCTTTCAATCCATTATTTAATAAGTCTTGGAAATTTTCATAGCCATTTTATTCACTGCCTCTTTCAGAAATAAAATTTTAGTGAGTCACCCATTGAATTTCTTCCATAGTTTTCTCTCTCTCTCTCTCTCTCTCTCTCTCTCTCTTTCTCTCCTATGGAGGATTGAACCCAGGGCTTCGTGCATGCTAGGCAAGCACTCTTCCACTGAGCTACATCCTCAGCCCTTTTTAAACTTTATTTTGAGAGAGGCCCTCACTAAGTTGCCCAGATCTGCCTTGAACTTACATTCTTCCTGTCTCGGCCTCCAGAGTAGCTTGGATTACAGATGTGCACCACTACGCCTAGCCTTCCATGGCCTCTTGATTTGTTCCTTTCTAATTCAGACTGGTCTTGTTAGACTATCTTTTGATTTCACACTTTCTTGCTCAAAAATCTGCAGTGAAATTTAATTGCCCTTAGTAATCAGTCAAAATTCCACAGTCTGACATCAATATCCATCATAATCTGATTTCAATCCTACACTTCCAAGTCAATTCCTTAAGCCTAGGGATGCAGCTCACTGGTAAAGCACTGCCTAGCATGCCTGAGGCCCTGTGTTCCATCTTTAGTACTGCCAAAACAAAACAAAAAGCCAAGTCAAGGTATTACATCTTCTACACAAAATTTTTCTGTCAACTTGTCTACCAATCTGCAACACTGACTAGGAAACCAACGTAAACCCTAGGCCTAAGAACAGGCCTACACGGGCTGCTTCCTCCTCTCAGCCTAACTTAAAGCTTAGCACCAATCACTAATCCAAAATGCATAAATCAGAGGACCTAAATATTCATGACAGAAGAAAAATGAATGTAAGCACAATCAGTTCCCAAACCTAGAGCAACCCTGGCCTGCCTATCTTACCCCTGAGAGAGAGAAGCTAAAAAGAGGACCACACCCAAATGCATCAGCTATTGAAATTTAACATTCCTGGCTCACCCACAAGGTATAGGTTTGCCATTGTCTTGGAATCTTACCAACTGGATTTGTTATTCTTCCCAGAGCAGAGGGAGTATCATGGAGATTGAGTGTCTCCCTTCACCTCGCTTGGACTTTACAGTGTTTCCCACCTCCCTACTTTTGCTCATATCATAGCCCTGCCTTGAGTATCCTCCCTACTTTCTCCTGCTGAAATTTTATTCACCCTTCAAGACCTGGACACCATTCTGCTTCCTGATCACCTTCCTGCTAACTCCTATCTCCTAAACTCTTGCAGCATGCACTGTACTTTTATACCAGGGATCAAACTTGGGACCTTGTACTTTTGAGGCAGGTGCCGGAACCACTGAGCTAAATCCCCGGTCACTGTACTTTTAATTAGATGCTCAGCATCTCCAGCCTTGCATAATTAGCCATATCTTCTTGGGTGAATACACTGACTCTTTTTTTTTTTTTTTTTTTTTGGTACCGGGGATTGAACTCGGGACCTTGCACTTGCAAGGCAGGTGGCGGTGGCACCACTGAGCCAAATCCCCGGCCCATGAATATACTGATTCTTAAGTGAACTGACAGCTTTTTAGACTACAGTGTATAGACCAGTGATGGTGAACCTTTTAGAGCTTTGAATGATATAAACAGACTGCTGCAGCACACGTGCCATAGATTCACCACCACTGGTATAGACTATGTCCTCTTGCAAGTCTGGGGATGGTAATCAAAATTCTCTGCCCCAATCTTTCGATTCCAGCACCATCCAAGCTTAATAAAAATGTGTTGATGAGTTAAATATTTCTTCCTTTAGGCTCAAACCATAAATTTCAGTGTGAAAGAGATTTACATACATGCCCTCTGATTTATATATATTGGATTAGTGGTTGGTGCTAAATTTGGATGATAGCAAAAAGTTAAAGATAGTCAAGTGTCCATTAATAAGGCAACAGATAAATAAAATCTCTTATGTGTATATGTTGAAGCTCTAAACTGAGTAGAAATAATGAACTAGATCAATATATCAATGTGAATAAATCCAAATGCCATAATATTCAAAGAAAAGAACAAGTTTTAGAATAACTTACCACCTATGCAAATCTTAAAAACATGGTTAAAATAATACTTTCTGCTCACAGATGCATGAATAAAAAGTGGCTGTAAAAATATAAATCAAACCCAAGTTGAAAGTTGTCTCCAGAAAGGATTGGTCAGAGTCTTCAATCTTTTTTCTGTAATTTTTATTTTATTAAATGAAGTAAACACAACATGAAATGTGTGCTTTTACAGTGTTGTCTTTTTTCTATATTTTTTAAGCCTCTTAAAATGAAGAGAAACAAACACAAAGAGATAACACTGGGTCTAGCCCTTTGTCCTTGGCTGGCATGCTATTATTCTTACTATTTAAACACAAAGGTCAAGGGAGAGGGAGAGAGGAAGCCCTGAAACTGCCCTAAACCAGGGAATGGTCTGGGAATTGTTGCTGATGAAAGCTCACAAAATCCTTTAAATCAGCTGGGTTTCTTAGTGATTTTCCTCTTTTTCCTATGAGAGAAATGAAAGGGGAAAAAAGAGAAAAAGGGAAAAATTATTTTCTGTTGCCTGGTTACCGTTAAATGATATTGATGCTGTTTGCAGCCAGAGGTCTGTACCTATATTGTATCCTGTGTATAATAATAACAGCTCTCAATTTTCAAGAGCTTTCTGTGTGCACTGTATGCAGCATTTTAGATACAGTTTTGGACCAGGGTAGATACTTTCAGCTGCAAATGTCAAACAATCCTGTTAAAAGGAGTTAAGCAATAAGGAAATGTGTTCAATCACATAACAAATTAGATCTCTGAGTCCAGAAATCAGGCGTTTGTCAGGACTGATTCATGCAGAGGGCCAACAACATCGGCCAAGTGCCAAGGTCCCTTCTGTCTTTCTGTCCTACATGCACTCTGCAGATGCTTTTAGAAGAATGCCACAGAATGGGTTCTGTGTGCTTTCACATTTGTGTTCAATAGAGTAGACCCACCCATTCAAAAATCATGATGGCAGCAATGGAGTTGCTATTTTCTGTTTAGCGCCTTGAACAGCTGAGCCTGAATGGATGCTGAAAAGAGGACACTGTGTCCACCACAAATCTGTTTTCATTAATTCTCTCAATGGTCCTGGGGAGTAAATGCTGTTGTGATCTGTTTCACAGATGGGAAAATGAGGCAATGAGAGGTTAAGTGGTTTTACCTGGGCCACCTGGCTTGTGACTACCAGGCTTGTGTTCTCCAGAGCCACATTACACTGACTTCTAGGTACCAGATGGTGCATGTTCTGCCACAACTCACCAGCATCTTGGATGGGGAGCTAGAATGTCAGCCCCATCGGTGACTTACACCCTGAGATGATGGTCAGCTGTGGTCATGCCCAGGCCTTCATGCACAGTTCTTTCCTTCAGCTCCCGAATCTCCTTTTTCCTCACTGACATCTTTTCTACCTGTAGGGCTCCTCTCTTTGTGACTCTGGCTGTCAGTGACAGGTGGACTTACCAGTTCCCTGATTACCTGCTACTTGGGGAGAGTTGACACCTAAATGGGTTTTTCTACTTTTAATTTTTCTCAAAATAAATTATTGGAGTCAATAGAGCCTAAAAACAGTAACAGCAAACTTGGGAAATGTACAATGGCATCATCATCTAACAATTCTTAGTCATGGGCTTGATTTCTTTGCAATAAGTAGGCCTGAGGGCCTGTACCAGAGGAATGACAGAAGGTTACTTGAAGGATGTGTCTTCCAGTCTCTGGAGACATCTCAGGATGCCTCCTCAAGGTCACCTCCTCAAGAGGATGTCCTCAAAGCACTCATCTGCCTTTCTAGTTTCTGTCTTCCTGAAAAACACTACCACCACTGTGGAGGCCTAGTTGTCAGGATGGGATCACTTGATCTCAGTTAATAGCTGTGCACCCACTTTCTGAGACCCCAAGTCAGGCACTTGGGATCAGAGTGCACCAGCCAACCAGGGGTCTTTGCAGTCACATGAGCAAGTAAGGATGTGCATACAAATATGTATGCAAATCATCTGCTAGATGGACCGTGTTAAAAATGCAGATTCTGTTCCAGCAGGTCTGGGGTGGGGCTCTGGATTCTTCCTTTCTAATACACTCTGGGTGATACTGAAGCTGCTGGTCCACAGTGCAGTGGGAACAGCAGGGGTGTAGATGTCAAATTTGGCTACAGGTCAGACATGCCACTGGGGATGCCAGTGTGTTGGGGGCTTGGGGTCAAGAAACTGGCACATGTCCTGGGGAGCTCAGTGGGTAAAAAGGACTGCCACTGTTGTCTGACCTGATGTTTGGTTATCACAGGTTGACGGAGATGACTAATCCCGTAATTTCCTCCAAGTTCCAAGTGACCCATCCCACAGGTTGGCAGCTAGTGGAAGACAAAGGTCTTCTTCACTACCAAGCACTAACAACAGAGACTGTCCCTGGACTGGGTGTGGCCAAGCAGAGCCAGGAAGATGCTGGGAGTGTAAAGGAGGAATGGGAGGGAGGATAGGAGCTGTAAAGGTCCCGCTCTAGACCTGAGATTGTGCAATGCTAGGTTAAGGCAGGCTCCCCATCCCAAGACAGGGATGCATCTTAAGCTTTTTGCCTTCTCAACAAACTCCCACCTGACTATAATTTTCCAAGTTATTTGTGCCAGAGACCTAGCTCGTTATGCCAGCCCTGTTTGTCTTGCATTTATGTTACTCCTTCAAAACAAAGCCCTGTCTCCTCCTTCCCTCAAGGGTCACAATGAGTTAATGCCATCGATACAGCAGCAGGAGAGAGAATGGGGTTTTAATGTGAGAAAAATATTGGCAGGTTTGTAGAAGAGACATAATTAACTCTACGCTCTGGTGATCAGGCAGCGCATCTTTCTCTCCTTCCAACCTCTGGCTCTTCTACAAGTCTTTTTCTTTTTCCTTAAATTCTTTTATTGGTACATTTTAGGTATACAATACGTTTACACTTATCATTGGGTGCTTGGACCTGTACATGATGAATCTTGGTTCTTATTTTTTCCCCATTCCCTGTGCACCCTTTACCCCCTCCACCCTTCCCTACTTACATAGACTTTGTTTCCATTTTTTTCTTTTCTCTTAATTTTTCGTTTCCCTTCTTTCTACAAGTCTTTTTAAAAAATCTTACTTCAGCCTTGAAAGAGAAGAAAAAGTATGATTTGATTCTGAGAAAATATCCTAATTACATGCAATTTAAATTTAGCATCTCATTAGTTTGTTTGTTTTGGTGCTGGGGATTGAACCCAGGGCTTCCTGCATACTAAGCTTTGTTCTACTACCTCTAAGCCACAGCCCAGGTTCTTGTATCTTCTTGAAAAATAACCCACTACAGATGTTGTGGAGAATAAAACACTGTACTGACCCTCATGCCACCCATCCTCTGCCAGCACAGCTTTTTCAACTGCTTTCTGTCTGAACAAAGGCCAAATATTAAAAGTCAGAGAGCTCAGAAATACAAATGAACACCATCTAAGCCTCAGCAATAGGAGATGGAGTGGGAGATGGAATGGGGACACAGGGAACTCAATGTAAACACCAAAGATCAAGTGAAAAAAGCAACAGTCATGTTTGTCATCAGGACCAAGCTTTACAGCCTGTCTGTCCCTTTTAGATGCTTCACAGTATTTTTAATACAGCAGTGACAGAAGAGCTTGGTTAGCGGGGACATCTTTCATCTCTGATCCTCTCCCTGACAACTAAAATAGGGTGAGCACATTTGCATAACAGAAGAAAGGGACAGATTGTCACTCCAGAAGGGCCCGCAGGACACCTGTCAGAAATATTAAAAAGCAGGATAATCTCACAAAATGCAAAATGCTTCATTTACTCGTCTAGAGATAGTTGATGGAAAGCCTACAATGAAAAGGAAGTGTAGGTCCTGTCCTGTCTACAAACCCTCCTCTTGTGAGTGACTCAGAGTCTATTCCACATCCGGAAGCCCTCTCAGTCCTTTGCTCCACGTCCCTCCCACACACAATGTACACCTAGGAGCTGCGAGCTCCTTTTATGTAATACAAAGAATGACTGTGTCACAGGAGCTCATGGGCAATTTTCTCATCTGCCTTTCCCACATGAGCCAGGACACCACACCCCTGGCCCGTTCCCACACTCCTGACCCCACCCACTTACTTCCCATGAGGGAGCATCTTTCCCACTGATGGAGCTCCAGGAAACATATTCCTGTTCTGAAATCACATTCAGACCACATTAAAAACATCACTATTTCCAGTAGTCAGAGCTGCAACTGTCCAATTAGAAAAGAACTCCAATGTAAGTTAAATAGACATTCATGGCTGCCTGTGCATTATATTGTTTCTTGAAATGTACAATTCAGATAAAAACAATGTGGGGAATTTGGCTCCTTAGGACAACTTCACCACCAAAAGGTAACTTCTGCCTTCCACAAAGACTACACAATCTAACGGAAGCAGAGCAGGGGATGTGAAGCAACAAGGAATTGTTCAGCAGGGCCATGGGCAACACACACCCTCATGGTTTTGGAGGTCCATGGTCCTAGTGGCCAAGCAGGAGGACAGTGGGTTTGGGATTAGATTTGCTGTGGCCACATATAGACAGAAGACAGCTTTGCTATCCCCCAAACATGTTTTGAGCTACAGAAACAACAAATTGAAAAGTAATTGGCAGGATGTGGAGGGAGGGGCAGCAGTGTAGAAGATGCTGAAGACTTTGAAGGGAGATTCTATGGAGTGGCGAGACTGCGTCTTCACCTGCACCCTCCAACAGCCCCAGGCAGCCAGTCAAAGGAGAAGCCTGAAGGATCTGAGCTTGGGACATGGGAGTTGTCCATCGCTGTCTTCCACAACTCAGGATGGAATTCTCCCCCCAGGGGAGGAAAATAGGTTGAAGGTTTGCTCTTCTACTATTAGGCCTCTCCATCTCTTTTCTCTCTCAGCACACAAACATACATGTAAAAACACACACTCACACACATTTGTAACCTTATCTTGACTTCACTAAATCTTCGATGTCTTTTCTTGATTGCTGTCTTAGGCTGAAGCAGATTTAGGAGCATGGAATCAGCAATTCTGAGTGAATAGGATGGTGATATTTACTATCTGAGTTTTACAATATGGATAGGCTGAGGAGAGGGCCAAATACACACACACACTCACACACACACTCACACACACACACACAGGCATGCAGTGTTAATTTAAACCTAAAAGAAATAAAAGGCTATTAATCTTAAAATTCTTGTCTGAAAGTCTGAAAAAAGGGAACTGCAAACTCACCCTGTTGCTAGGACAA
Source organism: Heterocephalus glaber (assembly GCF_053883595.1). NCBI lineage: Eukaryota > Metazoa > Chordata > Mammalia > Rodentia > Bathyergidae > Heterocephalus > Heterocephalus glaber. The sequence continues at coordinate 2,446,260 of NW_028258471.1, read as the reverse complement.
TTCTTTAATCTCTGGGAGAATAAAAATCACTGGGAGTTTGGTAAAAATATGAATCCCTAGTCTCCTTTTTCAGAGCTCCTCACTCAATGGGTCAAATATTTTATTTTTTTCTAATCACAGTACGCAGCATTGCCCTGTCTATAAAACAGACATTTGCCTTTGGCTGAAAAATGTTACGCAAGATCTCTCTAAGTAACAAAGTAAGTGTGGAAAAGAATTCTGAAATGCAGGGCTCTGACATCTTCAACAAAGACGGCAAGCCCAACCCTTCTGGTATAGACATTCACATGAAGCCACTAGGTCATATGAATGATATTTCACATTGGGAGTCATGGTGCTGCATCTAGGGAATTCTACCACAGGGCTCAGAGGTATGTTGTTGGGATGGAGGGAGTTGGCTGGCAGTGTGAGTCAGTGGCCTCTGAAGGGTAACTTACAAGCCAGGCCCAGCTACTGGTTGTTGAGGCATGGATGGACCAACTTCAGAGTTTCTCTCATGAGCAAATAGCTCATGTATTTCAGAGAAGGCAGCATATGAAGCTTTAAAGCAAAAATATTTGGGAAATGTATCAGTCTTAGGTAGACACACATGTTTAAATATCACATTGTTTCTCTGGCGTGAGAAACTGAAAGGGTAAATAAGGACCAAAATGTATAATAGATATTGTGAAATAGTAAGAAAATGTTCAAAGGGGAAGTGAAACAAGAGAGAGGGAGGGGAAAGGAAGGAATGGAAAAAAAGAGAATAGAAGAAAAAATGGAAACAAAGCTTTTGTAAATAAGGAGGGGAAGAGGGGTTGAAGGAAAGGAAGAGGAATGGGAAAAAAAGAAGAATCAAAATATAGCATGCACAGATATAAATTTCCTATGATGAATGTTATCATACATATATCTAAAATGTACAAATAAAATTAATTTTTTTAAAAAGAAATCTAAAAAATAAATAAATAAACCTTTCCTGCTTTAAGCTGTGTATGTCAGGTACTTTGTTCCAACAACGGATCATCCTTATTTTCCCACCACACTGCAAAGCCCTAAGAGGGATAAGTCAGGATCAGAACTAGTTCACCATCCTTCGGGAACAAACCCTTCTTTACTGGTTTTCGTTTTGGTTTTGTTTCTCAGTCACAAAGTCTCCTGGGAGATTGTTGGCAGCTGTGACTGTTCTCCTTCAGATATACATGCAGATAGGATTTCACTTACAATTTCAGGAGGTTCCTAGATATCTGACGTCCAAGAGTAAGAGTCAAGACACCTCATGTTAAGAATCCTTGCCCTAGAGATTTGCCCCCATGAACTTTTCCTGTCTTTAAAATCAAACCTTTCTGCTGCTCTAAAAATAGAAACCATATCCACAAAGAAATTACAAAGCTCTGCAGCCAGAAGCAAAGTGGAATAAGATATAATTTACTTTCCCACCTGCAGATAACATTGAACTCTCTCCTTCCCAGGAAAACATGGCGGGGGGTGGGGGGAGAGGTAAGGCCAGCATGGGGCCTCAAAATTCCTCCTAATAGCCCATCTAAATCACACCTTTTTCAAAACGAACCCGGCTTCTTTATTCAGATCTACTGGGTAAACAACAAAGTGTTCATCTTGCAAACATACTAGGGTGGCCCTGCTCCTTCCCCTCAAGTCCCTTCAGGGAAAATAAACAGTCTTTGACCCACTATCCAAGTGAGTTCACTTGCAATGCATTTGCTCAGAAGGACTGGAGCCCTGGCCTCCACTAGCCCAGTGATATGTCCAATAAGACCCAGAGGAGAAAAAGCTGAAAGGAAGTGAGCAGCTGCGAGATTTCTTGCCGAACCCTAGGGGAAAGGGTAGACTTTTTCAGCAATTCATCCCCTTTTCCTAAAGAAGTGGCGTATGATGACTGAGAAAGATAGAAAGCAGGGGCTTTTCCCTAAAAGTGGCTGCCACAAGATAATACAGTCCCACAGACTGGCTGTCATTAAAGCTCACTTTTAGTTTGGGGACTGTTAATCAGATGATCATCTTCAAATAGTCAATGGAATGAGATAAATGATGAGTTACATTATTCTGAATTTCAGCTCTTCATTGACTGCAGCCTGAAAAGCTTTAAAAATGCCTTACAAAATAAATCCATGGAGTTCCTTTTCTGAAGCATGATTAAGTCGGAAAGTAGTAAAACTCCCTAGACCAGAACTAAAACCTCCCCAGAATTCTCAAAATCAAATGAAAGCATGAGAAAGCATGATAGGTTACATCTTCCCAAAACAAATATATTCATTAAACAATAAAAAGCTGGTGAAAATAAAACTCCATTTATATCGGAGTCTGATCAGAGGAGCTGGACAGAAATTGTTCCATTGATATCTTTTGTTGGGTTTGCAGTTTATCTATCTAGGAATTTCCAGGACCCTTCTATAAATTGTAAAACTTTCTAAAGGAGCCAGAATTGCACAATCAATAAAACTGAGGAAAAACATAGTAAGTTCCCTGAAGGACTTAGTGAGTGAAAAGCAGAATCAACACATTGATTGTTCATATCTCTGTCCCTTTTGCCACCCGAGGTCGGCAGGAAGTTTGTGGAAGCCATGGAGTTTTCAATTTCTTTCTTTCTTTCTTTCTTTTTTTTGGTACCGGGAATCGAACTCAAGACCTTGCACTTTTGAGGCAGGTGACAGAACCACTGAGCTAAATCCTTGGCCCAAATTGAATTTTTTTTTTTTAACGGTACTGGGGATCGAACTCCGGACTTTGTGCTTGTGAGGCAGGGGGCAGAACTGCTGAGCTAAATCCCCAGACCTAGCCATGGGATTTTAAAGCCCTTAAATGTTAGCCAGCCTTACAGCTCCCTTCACTGATTTTCCCTAACTACCTGGAGTGGAGACAACTTGAGATTCATTCATTCCCTCAACTAACACAGCACTGATGAAAACTCCACCACTTCCCCAAAGCCCTGACTCAGCCAGTTCAGGGTTCTGTAGCAGAATACCATGGACTAAGAGGCTGCAATAAGAGAAATTTATCCAGGAAGCTGGGAAGTCTGGGGTCAGAGTGCCAGTGTTTGGTGGGGGCTCACTTCTGGGTTAGCAGATGGCCATATTCTATTGTGTCCTCATCTCGTGGGGAGCAGAGACAGAATGAAAGCTCTCCAATGTCTACTTATCAGGAGACTTCTCCTATCAAGAGGGCTCCATTCTCATGACTTAATTACCAACTTCTCATCTACCTTGGAAATTAGGGTTTCAACATATGAATTTATTCATAGCATTTCATGGCAGATTTAATCCTACTAAAATGGCAGCTCCAACTGTTATATAGTTCATACTTTTTTCTACCTCAAACTGTTGAGGAATGTTAATAATCTCTAAAAAGCCAAATAATCTTTCAACAGTGGCCGAACAGCTCAGCCAAGCAAAATGGGTTAAAATATTCCATCTATCCTCTCTCATCATGTGACTTTAATTTCTCATGGTAGGAGGGTTTTGAGAAATTATAATGAGATACACTTTTTATAATAGAACCCCTTCTCTTTTTGTTTGTTTTTGTGTGGTCTAGATTAGAATAATTGCTCTGGTAACATTGTTAATCTAAACAGTGATATGATGAAAGAAAAAACCACAGAAGACTCGGAAAACATTATAATTTAACAAAGTATAAAGATTTTCAGAAGGGAATTCTATGACTCCCACATCACAAGAAACAATAATTTCTGTATTCCTTTAAGTAATTCCACAGGGCTCCCAATGGGCCGCACTTACCGGAACAGAGATGCCTAAGACTAGGGCAGAGAAATCCAGACACATCTGTGACATCCAGAAGTAACTTTTAAAGGATTCATCACACAGGGATAGGACTCAGGGAAGGAAGGGCTTCTGGCCAATATACAGGTCCGATCACTGGAAACATCTTTTAAGAGAGAGGCAGGTTGAAGACATCTTGGCATAGATGCTCTCTTTGGTTTGAGTAACAAATGCTCAGAATCCAGACTGGAGATGACCTTTCAGGCTGTAGTAAACTATCCTTTTGCTGTGGATAGAAAGACAAATCTCCCCGGCCACATAGGTTGGGCAGAGGGAGAACAGGACTAGATGAGAAAATTAGGCATTGTTCCCCTCTCGGTAGTACTCACAAAGTCTTTACCCCTAGAAATACTGGAAAGGAGAAACTAACTTTGTTAATAACCAACCTCATACGTTGAATGTGCTAATTAAGAACTAAGAGCTTTGGGGACACCACATATTTTTAGTGGGAGTGACTGGACTCTACAGAGTTACTGGAAAACTCACTTTCTGGAACAAATCCACTGACTCTGCTAAAGATGGAAATTTACAGGAAATGATGATGACCTGGGAAAAAATGTTCTGGGATCAGATCAAGCTTGGGGCTTGTGCACGGCCTTCCTCCCAGCTTTCAGAGCTCTGACTACAAATGTATCTGACTTTTCCTTTTGGCACATAAGTGGGGAATCTCTGAAGAATTATCCTTGAGGCTATGGGCTAAATTGATTGCTTCACTAAAGAGCTTTAAGAAATCTTTCCTTATGAAAACAAGTCTAGGACCAGGGATTTAGCTCAGTGGTGCCACCGTCTGCCTTGCAAGCAGAAGGTCCTGAGTTCGATCCCCAGTACTGCAAAAAGAAAAGAAAAGAAGTCTATAATTGTGTTCATTTTGAGGAATTTTAATACTTTTGTATATTTATGAAACTAAGTCTCCAACTTACTAAAGAGTTCTCTTCTGGGAGAACGTTTGTAAGTCAAATTCATTTATAAGTCCAACAAAGTGAATTTTATACCTTTGACACAAATATACAATGTGAGGGATTAAAAAAAGCAAACACACACGAATATTGTACACTATAGCACTGTAAATAAGCACAGAGCAGCACAACTGTGACAAAGTCCAGCAGAGACATGAGCTACTTCTGCAATTTGTTTACATCTACAAATGTTGATAATGTGAAATCAGTTCATACCTGTGAAAGTTCCCAACTCGAATGTTTGTTAAGTTGGGGTCTTACTGTATATGTACCTGTCAAAGGAATAGAATAAAAATCAATCTTCTCATCTCAAAAACAACAATAATCAATCAATAAAAATTGAATCTTTTGCTCCCCAATCATCAGTTTGGGATAAATCTAGTTTAGTTACCTGAAAAACAAACATTTAGAAAAGGTGTGTTTGGCTTTACCTAATGGTGATTCCTAGCTATAATCTAATTTTTGGACCTAAAAAATCACTAAGAACCAGGTTCTTATTTTGTGTCTGCATGATCTGGAAACAGATTTTTATGTGTCAGGAGACAGGAGGAGAGCAAGTTATTCGGAGATCTTAGAATAGAAGGGAAGGAAGTTAGTTAGAACATTCCAATAGTTGGAATGCAGGCTGAAATCAGATATTTTACATAGGGTTGTCAGTGTATCCTAAAATGCCTCACGGAGAATGAACACGCAGATTGGTACTGGACACTGTTGCAAAAGAATGGGCAAGGATGGAAGTGGAAAAAAGATATTAAGAAAGAAATAGGGTTTAATAATGGGACTCAGATGGAAGACTCTGGATCTTTATCATGATTTTTCAGTCCACTGGAAAGATGAGATAGGATGAGGCTTTAAATAAACCCTTAAACTTCAAAACTGTTGTGCATGAATGCTTCTAGCAGCATCATTTACAACAGGCAAAATGTGGAAACAGGCTACATGTCCATCAACTGACGAATGGACAAATGGATATGCCATACCCAAACACTGGAATACTAGTGGGCAGTAACAAAGAATGAAGCACAGATACATGCTACAATTCAGATGAACCTCAAAAATTGTACACTGAGTCAAAGAAGTCAGAGAAAAAGAACACATATTATATGATCTTATTTATATGAATGTCCAGAAAATGCAAACCCATACAGAGTAGTGTGCTGCAGGTGGCAACGGGCTGTGATAGCAAATGGACACTATATTGGGAAGCAGGGTGAGAAAAGTGATGTATAATCAGATTGTGGTGAGAGTTCTGAGGCAGGAGGTTAGGGTGTGGCCAGCTATCTGGGCGAGTGGCTGTGATCCGTTGAGCAGGGAAAACCAGGACATGAGTAGAAAAACAGTTACAAGCCCTGCACCTGGAACTAATCAGAAAGTGCTATCTTCAGTTCTTGGGAGAACGCAAGCAGGTTTTTGATAGGACAACCTACATCTGACCTCAGCCTGAGGAGTGGGAAAATAGGCAGCAGGAATGTGTTCAGATATTGATATTGTAGTTAAACAAGTGAACTCCCAACACCTTAAGACCCTGGGATCCACGTCACCACACCATCCTTATGAAAACACTACCTCTCCTTCTGTGAGTGTGAGCCCTATTACAGTTCCCCCAAGTCCAGGCAGGGTTGGTAGGATGGTGGAAGTGGGGACACCTGGGTGTCAAAGAAGAAGCGTGCCTAGCTCTGATGCAAGGGGAAGAGTGACTTCTCCAGTGGGAGGAAAAGTGAGGGAGTTCTGGGAAATAACAGGAATAAAGTCAAAGAGGGATGATAATTCAATCTAGCAGAAAAGTTTTACATCCCCTCTATCCACATTTTTTCTTCAAGGCAGATGGTTTTGAATTGCTGTGAATAGCCTCATATTTGCATAATGACTTTCTTAGGTTTTTTTTCTATTACCTCCAACTAATTGCTTGAGAATAACACTGTTATTTTCAGCACACCCCTCCTCTTAGGAAATGGTGTGAGCATAAGTAATATCTGTTCAGGTCCACTCAGGTGGCAGCCAAAGGTGGATGCTCCCCTAGTGAGCTGAGCAAAGGTCACATGAGCTAAGCTGTTGGTGGGGGAAACAGGGAGGCACAGGCTTCTGGGGAAAGGACAGCCAGATAAGGCTCCAGAGGGAAAATCATGAACCAGATGATACTGTCAAAGAAAATGGGGAAAATCTTCCATTTCATTACCAGAAAAATTTACCAACTTCAAAAATAGAATTTTCTCTGACATGAATCAACACATATTGGACTTACCACTGCACTCTGTGGCCTAACAACAGTCTTTACCAACACATCTTGGATATAACACAGGCTCATATGGATGCCAGATTACCAATGGTAGCAATCTCATTTTGACTGCAATGGCTTTTTGTTTTGCTTTAGTTTCACTTATATGTTGTTTGTTTGTTTGTTTGTTTTGCAGTACAGGGGATTGAAGCCAGGGCCTTTGCACTGAGATATATCACTAGCCCTTTTTAATTTTTTGTTTTGAAACAAAGTCTCTCTAAGATGCTGAGCTTGAATTTGCAATCCTCCTGCCTCAGCCTTCCACAGTGATGAGACTGAAATCAAGGGCTACCATGCCTGCCACAGGTAATCCAAATTGTGAAACCTGTACTGTAACATGGGGTAGCTTGTTTGGTTCTGTTTGTGGGTTTGGGTAGTCTATACCAATTTTTCTGGCTATACTCATGAATGATGACCTAGCAGCCAGTAGGAACCAATCCTGCTACCAGACAAAGGAAACAATTTACTGTATTAAATTGCCTAAGTCTGTCTCTAGAAAAATGTTACTTTCCATTTTGTTCCAATTCGGTTTATAGCACACTTTAGATTAAGGTAGACAATATGAACTACTTATAAAGGTCCTGAACATGGCCTACAAACTTACATTGTTAAGCAAATATATATACAAAAATAAAATAGTGAAAAAAGTTTTAAATAATATTCACTTTTAGGATTTCTTCACTGCATAACACTAAGCCTACTGGTACCGTTATAAACTATTGGCTACCAAGGGTTGACACAAGGCTATAGAAAAGATAGGATCAGAGATGTTTTCCATCCCTTCTGTTATGTGTCACGGTGAGGAAGGGAGTGGGATTATGAGCAGAGTTCAAGGCTGTAGCTTGTAAAATCTTAGTGCATTTTTCTTGATCTGATATGGGCTAAGAAAGAATATGACCTGGTTTCCATTGAAGAGAGGTCAGAACATTCCTCCCTCAAAATATGGTACTTTGGCATATTGATTATTTTGAGCTAAAGGCAATTGAGAAAAGCAGATATAGGAAGGGCTTTCTGGCCTCCCCTTTTCTATCAAAATGCAGAGCCTAAATTTCTTGTGAAAAGCTGCCCTCTTTGTACCAGGAAGAGGAGAACATTCTTATTGGATGTGGAGAGTCAACACCAAAATAAATTTGTTTAAACAAACCTACTGCAGTAAGCCTTATCTGTCACCTGTTTCCTCAAATATTTTCTCATCACTTTTCCACATCCTACTGGCCTAGCCTAGACCCCTTTTCCAATCGTCTTGTCACGTCTCCTGAATTTACCATTGTTTGTTAAAGTGGTATTGAGCTTTCAAGCCTATCTGCTTCTTTGGGTCATCATTTACTGCATAGTAAAGCCTCCATATCCACATAAAGCTTTTCCCCCTGTTAATCCATCTTCTGTCAGCTTAATTTTCAGGTCCCAGCCACAGAACTTAAGAGAATAGAGAAAAAGTCTTTCCCTTTCTACACCAAGTCTCCTAAATTTTCAAACCAGACATTAGTACTCCTTTAAGTTATCCAAGGATTCTCGAGAACCATACAATTAAAGCAGGTAGCAATAAATAATTATCTGTAGTCCATTTACTCATTATTCTTATTTCTATCCAAACAGAACAGGTCAAACCCTTCACTGACATGTCAGCCTTTTTTAAATTCAAAGACATTTGTAATTCTTTAAGACTTTCTTAGTTCAGGCTAAACATCTGCAGTATATCAGACATTCTTTGAAGGATATGAACTTTCCTTCTTGACTGGAAGAATTTTGTTTTTGTCTGTCCTAAAATACATTGTCCACTTTAAGGTATAATCTGACTAGAGATGTACAGAGTGTTATTCTCCCCCTCCTCAGAAATGACAATGATGATTAATCATGGGAAATACAGGTAATGCTGAAAAAGGATTTTGGGAAGGGAAGGGAAAGCTATTATCTGTGCATGTGTACCATGAGCAGACTCTGTTAGGTGCTTTATAAACATCAACCCTACAGCTCATTAAGCAGAATGGGAGGAGAGAGAGTTTTTGCTCAGCTACTGGGACCTGAAATAAAGATGCGAATTCTGATTAAAATCATCAGTTAGGTTCACCCACATCAGATATCACCCTGAAGGAGTTTATTTTTCACTTGAAAACTTACAAAGGTGAAATAAATTGAACATTCCTCAGCCCTACTATAAAACAGAAAGTAAGTGTAGTTTGTGCAAGTGTTTACTGAGGATGATTGTGTCTAATAGCAAGTAACAAGTGATTTCGCCCTGACATTAACTTCTGATCCACCTCCCCTGGGAAAACACAGAAAGCCTCCCCAGGGTGAGCTAGCAGCAGCCTGTGTCCTTGCCTTGCATCATCCTGGTCTGCATCCCCCATCCATTTCCCATCTGTGCCACATAGCTCTGTGCCTGGAGAACCAGCCAAGGCCAGCATGGAAGCTTCAATGAAACCAACTGTTGAGAGATCATAGGCATTATGTCTGCCATTGCTCTAAGTTTCCTCTTTAAGTGAAGCCTTTCAGAATTGTGCTCCAAGCATGTTTAGGTTCCTTTAATTAGCTCTATGTCCTGCCTGCGTCACTCTGCTTTCTGTGATCAGCTCACTAACCTGGGCACTGAGCTGTAGCCATGAGGACAGCTTTAAGAGCCAATGATGTTCAGTGGGAAGAGAGGAGCTTGCTGGGTCAGCTTTTTTCAAATTCAAGAGCCTTAAGACGTTCACAGGTGATCCTTCGAGGGAAAATCAATGCCAGAGTGGGTTTTCTTCTCAAATGTGTTTTTTATTGAAAACACAGGGAAAGCATAACTGTATTTACAAGTGACTTGTCACATCCAGGAATGTGAAGAAGGCAGCAGCGCGAGAGCATGTGAATTTTAGTTCTGACAGCAATGACCATGTGAACTCTGAGTTGACATGTGTCATTGGGGTGACTTATAAAGTTAACATATGTGTGTGGTATATGTGTTAGGAAAGCTTTTAATACCAAGAAATAGAAAGTTTGGTTATGAATAGCTTATAAAATTAATTTTTAACCCCCAGAATTATAAAATAGGTGGGGGAATGCTTGAGTCAGCTGCTCAGTGACTATACTGAGGATCCAGGCCTTTCCAATTTTCTGCTCAGGAGTCTTCAGCACATTGCCTTCTGGTCATGAGACAAAGTGTGCCTCTCCAGGCAATGTGGTCCCATAAGAAGAAAGTAGAGGGCCGGGGATTTAGCTCAGTGTTTCCACTGCCTGCCTCGCAAGTGCAAGGACCCAAGTTCAATCCCCTGTACCCCCCCCCCAAAAAAAGAAGAAACAAGTAGAAGGGACACAAGGCAGGCTCCACAAGCCTTTCCTATGTGTCTGCCCTTTACCTGAAAACAAAATCTTTCCTCATTTTCCCAGCAGATTTCCTCTGCATAGCTCATTGGAGAAAATGAGACCATCTCATGGCCACCACTGGCTGTAAGAGAGACTAAAAAGTGGGTATATGATAAGAGGGAACGGGATTATCACAACTGCTTTAAAGAAATGAAGATCCACAGAGTACAGCTGAGCACATCCTGTCCCAGGATGGGAGGCGACAGGTGGGCTTCAGTGATGGCTGCCAGGGTCTGCTGTCCATGAAGCATGTACATACACAGCTTGCTCCCTCTGGATCTGATTCTGGGACAAGAAAGACTTCAGTGAAAAGCTGATTCTTGTTCTCAAACTCTTTCTGAATCAAACTAACACAAAATCCAAATTCTATAAAGGAAAAACAAGTACGTGTGGACCTGGGTTCCTACAAATCTGCAAGTTTAGGTAGAAGAGTGAAGGCAATAAATGACTGGGGAGGAAACCATATGCAGGGTATCCAAGCATCACCAAACAGCAGCTCCTGCTTTGCCGCACTCCTCTGTCTTTGCAAACAGCATTTCTCCTGCTAGGTGACATACAAACAAACAGAAAAGGGAACCTGTTTTACCCAATGGGATTCTAGGATCATGTTTCCTGCACTATGACTAAGACACACTTCTCACTTTTAAAATGTAATGTCTTTAATGCCATTAATTATAAGAAAAATTGACTTGCAAAAAGGTATTGCTTAATGACCAAAGGTAGGAGCTCTGAAGCCAGAGGAACCTGTGTTCATATTCAAACTTACCATTACTAGCCTTGGTCAAATCTTAGTGTTTTTCATGCAAAATGGGAATCAAAAAGCACTTCCCAGGGGCCAGGGATTTGGCTCAGTGGTTTCACCACCTGCTGCACAAGCACAAGGACCCGAGTTAGATCCCCAGTACCAAAAAACCCCACAAAAAACGCACTTCCCTTAAGTCTCCTGTGAGTCTTAAATTAAAGAAACACATTAAACACAACCCATTGCCAACACATGGTAAAGCCAAGGTATCACCCATCTCAATACTTTTCTTGTTTTGTTTTGAATGAAATAAAAGAATGTGGATCTAATTTTTATTTTTAATTATAACAATTCATTTATGAGATCTTCCTTTGGTTTTTATTTTAATCTAGGCCTGCATTACATCTTGTAACCTCTTCCTATTGGTGTTCTGCCAAGAAAATATAATTCAAAGAATATTTTGCAGTATATTTTGATTACTACCCTTTAATTAGACTGTGACTTTACAAAGTCTATGGTAGTAGATTAGACCACACCCAACGAAGTCCCTGAATCTTCCTAGGTGGCATTAGTCAGCTCCTGGACCACTGGCTGCAGCCACTCCAGTTTGCTGTTAACCCTCTGTGCTCTGAGCTAGAGGTTCCAGGCCCAACATTTGAGGACAGCTTAGCAAGTGCTGGGTAATACTGGTCTCTTCTCCCAGACTCCCCAGGCTTCCACCAAGGAAACTTCTCTTGCCGTACATGTCCTCATTTCTATCCTCAAATAGTTCATCCTTTGGCCCCAAGTATAAAATGGAACCACACTATTATCCAGACACATTACTCCATTTTGCTTTCAAGACTATCATGGGAAAAAAAAAAAAAGACTATCATGAGAGGCTTTACCCAATTCTTTGTTAAATCTGTGTGGGTCATATCTGCCTGGTCTAGCAGTCTGGGCACTGAGGTTAAATGGGATGTTTGTACTGGGTATGGTCCTCTTCTCTGTTGGACAGCAAGAGCCAACATGACGGGAACCATGTATTTTGGTGACAATACTGAGAAACAAAATAGATAATTTCTTAGTAACTCACAGACTGACCAAACTTAACCTATCTGACCTTCATAGATCACTATTTCTTTTTTTTTTTTTTTCGTACTGGGGATCGAACTCATGACCTTGCACTTGCGAGGCAGGCTGATCTACATGAATTATGTGGAGCTCATCTTCAACACCTCAGCCTCACTTTTCCTGTTAATATCAAACTCAGAAGAACATCTAGACATTTGTTAAATGTTTGGCCACAGCTAGGACTAATAGAGGACATTATTCTTTCCATAATGCAATCTAAGCAAAGCTAAATACAAATAAAGTTACCTTGAAAGTGGCAGGCACTGAGTGGTCTATGGGTCATTTTAGATTTTTTTAACTCCAGCATCTTCGAAGTGGTCAGGTGGTATCCAAAAACAGCCATGTTTTGTTCCCCTGTAGTAAGTGTTTTTAAAAGAAATTCTGGCTGGGGATTTAGCTCAGTGGTTCCACCTCCTGCCTCACAAGCATGAGGTCCCGAGTTCGATCCCTGGTACCAAAATAAATACATACATAAAATAAATTCTTTACCAAACATGAGGCAGGGGAAGGTGGAATGCGGAAATCAATGTCACCTGATTGAATGCTGTGCTTTGGTTTAAGCAGTCATCCAAATATCATCCTTACTCGAAGGGACTTTGAGGCAGAGCAGACTTTAAATTTGTAATTGGAAAAGATCAAGGTAGCGGGTCATTACAGTATTTCCACCTGATGCAGAGCTCAGGAAATGTGACTCAAGATAAAGAATAAAAGTGCTCTGGTTGTCTACGACATTCTGGAAAAGGCAACACTAGGGAGACAGTAAAGAGATCAATGGTTGGCAGCAGTTGGAAGGGAGGGAGGAATAGGAGGAGCGCAAAGGCGTTTTAGGGCAGTGGAACTACTATGCATGATGCTTTCATGGTGGACACATACCACCATACATCTATTCAAACTCAGAGAATGTGTAACACCAACAGAGAACCCCAACATAAGCTGTGGGCTTTGGGTGATGGTGTGTCAGGGTGTAGGTTTATCGATTATAACAAAGGCCTCACTCAGTGGGGGCTCTTGAGAGTGGGAAGGCTGTGCATGTGTAGGGGCAAAAGTACACTATATGGAAAATCTCTGTACTTTCCACTCAATTTTTCTATGAACCTAAAGCTGTTCTTTAAAAGTCTCTATTTCTAAAAATGTTCTGAGTGTCTAACTGGAGCATGGAGAAGAAAGCAGAATATGTGCAGCTTCAGAGGAGCACCGGTGTGACCCAGGGCTACTGTCAGAGGGTCAGGTGGAGACTGCTTCCTAGCAACACTAACAGCTGGGAACAGAACTTGCAGCAATTGAAATGCTGGAGTGGGCAAGAGACATCCTCTAGGATAAAAGAGTGACATATTGTGGTGGTCATGAAAATGTACCACTCAGATCTCCTGCTGTGGGAGCATAGTTAGCTGACAGCCCAGCTGCTTCCCATTCATACCCACCACACACTCCCACCTAGGCCATGCTCACCCCAAGCTGCTCCTGGCTACCATGGGAAAGGCACTGCCACAAGCTCACTCAGTGAGATGCAGGACTCCACTGTCTCTTTGTCTTGAGGATCCCCATAGGCCTGCTTAAATCTCTGGAAACAATAGCACAGTCTGAGCTTTGTCTTACCTCCCTTGCTTCCCTCCCTCCCTCCCTCCCTCTCTCCCTTCTCCTTCTTTCCTTCCCTTCCCCTCTCCCTCACTTCTTTTCTCCCTCCCTCCTTCCCCCTATCCTTCTACAAGTCTTACCTCCTGTATTGTAATCTGAAAGCTCTTCTTGCTTTCTTGCTCTTTCCACCAAGAAATTTCTTACACATCCAATCCCATCTTGGCATTTGCTTCTTGGCAGACTCGAATCCGTGAAGCATTTCTTTCCACATCAGATGAATGCTGTTGCTGTTCCCAAAGTGAGATAAAATAACAGAGGTTGACTTGATTAAGGTGAGATAAAGACCAAAAATATTTCTAATTTCCTAATCAAGCCAGTAACAAGCCCCCTTCATGGTTAGTCATAAGGTACTTGTGTCTCCCATACCTTATTTTTATGATAGGGACATAATACTATGTTAGGAGTTGATATAATGGTTTGGAATTTCAGCCATTTGCGATGCTGAAAGGGGGGGGAACCATCATCAAATGCTGATGTAGAGACACCCAAGATGGAGGGTAGCACTTTGTCTAGGTGGTCAGGATGGGTCTCAGGTGGGCTGGGAGCTGTCCATAAGGAAGAGATAAAGCAGTGTATCTTACGAGCCTCAAAGGTTGCCCTCCTGCTCTCATCTCACAGATGTTTACCTCTTTGTCTTCCAGATGTGAGCTCTATGAGATCACAGATTGCATTTCTCTTATTCTCTACCATATCCCAATCACTCCTCAAGATGTGCTTAAGAAGTATTTGCTGATTAAACACAGACCTGGGTGCAAAATCACCTTTCTTTAGTTGTGGCCAGTGCCAGCCTCTAAAAGTTGAGTGGGTGGCAGTAAGAAGCCAAGTGAAACAGATCTGACCTTGCAGTTTCCATAACTGAGAAGTAAGAGATCCATAGCACTTTGTCACTGGGTCTCTCTGTGACTGCCAATAGCCAGAAGTGATTCTGCTCAGGACACTTCACCATACCTTGTGCAGAGCCCCTCTTGGTGTTGGAAATTGATTTCTTTGCAAACCTCAAATGCTTCCTTGTCTTCCGTTCTTCTCAGAATGTCACCCCCACACACACACACACACTGACAATGGAAGAATATGCAATACTGTTATCAAAGGTTAGGTGGAGATTCCACAGCATTACTGTAGTAGTTGAGATTCATTTCAATTCTGAATAGCAAAACATCAAAATCACAGCAAATTTAAAAAGGGAGTTTATAGAAGTCCAAATAGGCCTAGCCCCGTAAAGTGGCATTTGAAGGAATCAGAGACTCAGGCTGCTCCTAATTTGTTGCCCTGTAATAGAGAACCTTGCCCACGTTGATCACCTTATGCAAAGAGATTAGTCCAGCTTCAGCTATCACGTCTACAGTCTAGAAAGAATAAGGGGAAAGAGAGAACCATACCTTGCATAAGGTTTTCCTCTTTTTTTCCCTGGAGCTACACCATCACTTTTGCTATTTCCCCTTCACCAGAACTTTGGCACAAGGCCAGAGCTGGCTGCTGGATAGGCTGGAAGAAAATGTGATCTATGTTCTAAGTGACTATGGGCTCAATGAAAATATTATTACTATGGCCAAAAAGGAGAACAAACATGGAGAACACTGGCAACTTCTAGCTCTTTAGCTCTTTGGCTGTCCAACCTTCCTTCCCATGGATATTGTTCACTTATCCAAGAGCCTCCACAGGCTGGCCAGGGCCTGGAGTCACTCACAGTCCTCTGTGCTGGATCAAGATGTGACTCCTGGGATGATAAAACATGTATCTGTTATGCACAGTCCTGTGGACTAAGGATGGGAAACACAGTGAGACTTCCATTTGGAAAAGAAGAGGCTGGGGAATGTGAAGCACAAGCAGTCACTGGTCCATGGCAAGTCTTCCGCCCTACCAGGAAAATATGCCCATCTTGAGGGCTCCTAAGGGTTACAGAGTTACATGTTTTGTAGATAATTATATGATTTCTTTGATGATGCAATTCTCTCAAAAGCTCGGTGTGTTTCTGATCTCCTTTCTTTTGGTAAATTCTATGCATAAGTTACAATGATATAATTGTGCAGATGTGGTTTTTAAGATTGAACTTTTCTTCTCTCCTCTCCCCTCCCCTCCTCTCCCCTTCCGTCCTCTTTTCTCCTCTTCTCTTCTTCCCTTTTCTTTATGTCTTCTCTATTCTGCTCGCCCCCAGCCCCATTTTAACCTGAGGGTAGACAAAAGCAATTAGCTGTTGGCAAAGGTAACACTCCTAATCTAATCTTATGCTCTGAATTTAATCTTTCCTGGTGAACTGAATCTCACTGTTGAGTAGAAAGCACTTAACTGAAGGTACTGGAAAGAAGCTTGAAGCCTGAGCCACATCTCCTAAGGCCATCACTCAGATTCACAGTTTCTAACTCCTTTGATTTGGAGTGCAATGACAGCTGACACTGTCATGCATACAAGGCCCTAACTGAATTGCAGGCAACAGGCAGAAAGCACCTCTCCTAGCTAGGCTCACCTGAGGGCCTGTGTGTGTTTTGCAGAGTCCCAACTGCACAGTTCCTGACTTGGGGAGTATAGTGTGGCTCCATCTCTTACGGTGCACCTCAACATCTATTGCTCCTAGGGTTCTCTGCCAAGCAGGAAACTCTCTTGGAGGCATATCAGAGAGATAACTAAGCCCAACCATGCTCCTCAGCAGCCCCAGAGCCAGTATCCAGGCTCTCCAGCCACTCCTGCCTGTTCATTTTGCCTAATTCTCCCTAGCAGACAGGCAAGTCCTCTTGAAAGCAGACATGTCAGCTGGAGCATGGACCACAGGATCTCTTTCTCTCTGGTGCCCCCAGCCTCATAAGGGAGCATCTGATCTTTCACCACTCTTACTTGGCTTTGGTGAAGGGAATTAAGTCACTCACCAGGAAAACGGCACTCTTGAAGATTCTGACCACTCTTTCTGCATCCTCCCTGGTTCTCTACTCATGAAGAGCATAGATCTGTAGTTGGTGGGAGTAGGGTGTTGTGGTGGAATCTATTCTATGAGTCCTTAGCAAGCTCTAAGAGAGAAACTTGACTGTGAAAAAGAGCACCTCACTGACTTCAGCTTTTGTTCTTACTTCAAAAGTCACATGGAATGAGGTTCCTCATGCATAAGAATAAAGGTTGGATGCCTACCTTGTGTAGTATACAAAAATTAATACAGCGTAAGTGTTTTTAAAACCAAATTTAAGGGCAAAACTTATAAAACTCTTAGAAAAAAGCTAGGTATAAATTTACATGGCTGGATCAGACAGTGGTTTCTTAGATATGGTGCTGTAGCACAAGCAACCAAAAACAAGACAAATGGTATGTTGCCAAAAATTTAAACTTTTGCTTTTCAAAGGACCATCAGGAAAGTGAAAAGACAATCCGCAGAATGGGAGAAAATCTTTGTAAATCGTGTATCTGATAAGTACCGAGAACCTGAAAAGAACTCTAACAAGTCAGCAATAAAAAGATAAATAGCCTTATTTAAAATGAGCAAAAGATTTGAGTAGACATTTCTCCAAAGATTTACAATGGTCAAGAAGTGAATGAAAAGATTTTCAAAATCATTAGTCATTAGGGAAAGGCAATGAGCTACCTCTGTACACTCACTAAGATAAATGAATAACAATAATCAAAGACAAATTATACAAGTATTGATAAAGATATGGTGAAACTGAAATGCTTACACACTGCTCAGTGACAAAGTAGTGCAACCACTTCAGAAAATAGTTTGCCAGTTCCTCAGAAAGTTAAATATGGAGTTACCACATGACCCAGCAAAAACTTATGCTTACCCCAAAACTTGTACATGAATATTTATAATAATATTGTTCATATTAGCCCAAAAGAGAAAACCAAATATCCACCAGCTGAGGATTACTCATAGATTAATAAAATGTAGTAAATGCACCCAATGGAATATTATTCAATCATAAAAGGGATTGAACTTGTGATGCATACTACAATATGGATGAACCCTGAAAATATGTAAAGAAAGCCAGACACAAAAGACGATATATATGAAGTCTTCAGAATAAGAAAATGGAAAGAGACAGGAAGTAGATTAGTGGTTGACAGGGCGATAGAAATGATTTCTAATAGATATGGTGTAATGAAAATGTTAGATAGTAAATAACTGTACAACTTGTGAACATAGTAGAGACTGCAGAAGTAAACATTTTAATAGGTCATATTTTATGGTATGTAAATTACATAACAATGTTTTTTAAAATTTCAGGTAAGGGCAAGCAGTGTAACTCAATGGTCTCACTAGTAGAGCACTTTTCTGCCATGTATGAGGCCCTTGGTTTGATCAGCACACTCAAACACAGAAAGTCATGCAATAAGAGAAGTTCCTTTTGATTTTCCTGTTATGGGTGGCAGGAAGCAAATTAGTATAAGTGACTCAGATTTACCTGCCTGGCTTTTTTTTTTCTTTTAAAACAATTTCAAAAAAAAATCCTGAATTGCTTTTAGTTGTAGAGGATGACTTTGAAGGTTGCAAAGAAGTTAATCAAGAAGTACAAATATAAACTCTTAATAAAATGGGAGAATTCTATAATACATTTACATCAGGAAGACCAGAATATGAAATATAAAATCAGTGCCCAAAACCAACCACAACAGCTCATTTCTTTTTTTAGTATGGAACTGATTTTGGTTTTTTGGGGGGTTTTTTTGGTACCAAGAATCAAACTTGAGTCCTTGGGCTTGTGCAGCAGGTGGCGAAACAACTGAGCTAAATCCCCAGCCCCTTTAATATGGAACTGAACATCTTATTTGGGGCTATCTTTTATTTGCATTAGATTGTTGCAAAAAAGTGTTTTGAATGAGAGAAGTAAAGTTGTAATCATAATTTATTTTTGGTTTTTGTGTATTAACTCATTAGTAATTCCCTTCACTGAAACACAATTTACAAAAAGAAATCCATTTGTTTGTAAGCACATTATGAATAGTAGAGAGATGCTTTAATAATTTGATAATTAAGAGCCATTATTTGGCTGCAGAGGACCAGTTATGTAAGAAGTATTTAATTCTCTCTCTCATGCATGCATGCATCACACATACAGAGGCATGCACATGCATATCCAACTAAGCTTAGGAAACCAAAAAAAAAATTAATCATCGTACAGATTCAGGCATCTTAACCCGGGGACCATCAACATTTAAGAAATAAGTGAGCTGGCTTCATGGAAATCTATTCAATCTTTAAGTGTAAAATGTTGTGGCAATGTGAATAAGTACATTATTTTCTGGAATGAGAAGCCATAATTCCCAGAAGATTGGGAAACCAATGTACTGCAGGAATGGTAGATGAGAACAATTATGCTGAGAAGATGTGGAGATCTATCAGTTGGTCCTAGAAATGTTGAATCCATCCACCACACTGCCAGAGAAAACAGGGGCTTAGTGGATCCCAAAGCCTTTAAAGACAAGAATGTGACAAGCAGACAAACCATAGAAAGGAGTGACAGACCATTCCCAATACACTCAGCTATCTGCAAGCATCTACAAATCTTCATAGGTCATGAGGGTAAGTTATCCTAGAGCATCACAGTCTCATTAGCCTGGAGCATTGGGAATACACATGTAGGGGAGAGAAGAACAAAAGGTCAAAGTTGAGAGAGTTGTGATGCCTTTGACCAAAGCAGAAAAATCAGCAAATGATGGTTTGGGGGGTAAGACACAATTTTCAAGGAATGGACAAAATATTCATGTTTAATTGCTCCACAACATATGGAAAGACAGAAGTAAAACTAGATGCACCCTGTTGCTTTAGCTAAATTCATTAATCAAGAGTTTCTCTTTCCTTTGGGGTTCTCCTGATTCAACTCCACGGGCACTGGTAGACTCAGGCCTAGGAATGTTCTGCATCCTCTATCCCTTTTTGACTTGCAGTAATGTGCTCAACTGGTTTATACCAGTTCACTCACAAGAGCTGACGGATAGCCTTTCCCAACTCTGCCTTCAGTGACATCACACTGGTAGCTTGCAATTGGTTATGATGGGAGTACTTACACCTTAGAAACCAAGAAGTGCTACAAATCAGGATCCAAGTTATTAAACTTTTGCTAGCATTTACCAATATCTGCCTAAGAGTAAAACAGAGATAGGGAGTGCATGGACCCTTACTTAGGATGGCCAGGAAGACAATGTCATTAGGGTGGCATTTGGGCAGACTACAACAAGGTGAGAAAATAAATCATGCAGATATCTGGATGAAGAGTTTCTTTAATCACAAGAAATAGTAATTGCAAGGCTTTTCATGCAAGATTGCACTTATGTGCGTGGGACAGCAAAGAAGGCCAGTGTGACCAGAGCAGAGTGAATGAGGGAAGAAGTGGTAGGGGATGAAGTCAGAGAATGATGATGGGAAAGGGACAAGTAGGAAAACTCTTTTAGGTGATTAGAAGTTTTGATTTTACGTTAAGAAAAATGAGGAGCCAATAGAGAGGGTAGAGAATGTAAAATCACATGAGTGTGACTTGGATTTTAAAATAATTCCTCCTTTATGGCACTTTTTTTGAGACAGGGTCTCACTATGTAGTTCAGACTGGCCTTGAACTCACTATGCTGCCCAGGCTGGCCTCAAATTCCTGGTGATCCTCCTGCCTCAGCCACCTGAGTGCTGGGATTAGAGTTGTGTGTTATCAGGCCCAGATCCTTTGTGTCACCTTTGTAATAAGTAAGACCTTTAGAAGCCCAGTAGTATACAGAGTAAGAAATGGTCAGATTCTGGATGTGAATAGACTAGAAATGTTATTAGCAAGCAGACCTTCCCAAGAAAGTTTTTATAAAACCTAGTGAAATATCAGGCTTCTTGTGCCCCCCCAAAATAATCAGAAAGAAGCCTGATGGTGACTTGCCAGAGATATTCTAGAATGTCCTATGTTGGGAGGAGCACTGACCTCTAATATTCTACAATGGCAAAGAGGCTTCTGTTATAATTTGATAACTGAGTTAAGACTAAAGGAGCAAATAGAGTTGGATATATCAATGGAGTGGGCTTCGTTTTCACATAAGGATATTAATATTAATATGGAGAAAAAAAGCTTTCGGGGGCAAAGTGGGCCAGGGAGTAATTTAGTGCACGTGTCGCTCTCCGTGGTTCTGAAATGGCCCTGGTTCAGGGATGAGGTACTACTAACTTGGTAACTCAGCCTCCAGGGAGGTGAGATTACTAAGTTTATGCAATCATATGAGATAGAGGTGGATGAACCAGGGCCATTAGATGACAAAGAAAGGTTGTCTTAGAATTCAGGATATTACAGCTGGAAAGAATTTCAGGCAGTGTCTTGTTCAGTTCCTTACTGACGCAGACAGCAAGCCCATTTGTCCTAGCAGCAGAGTTTAGAACCCAGTCTAAACTGGGAGGAGATAAAATGAGAGAAGGTTAGTCCTGTGAGGCTATTCTTATCATTTCTACTAGAAGTTTCTACCCTATTCGCCTTCCAGGAAATAAAAAACGTCCTCATAAACATGCTCTGGCTTTGTGCATTAATTTCCCTGAGTTAATCTGTACTTCACATTTTCAGGCCTCTGGTTAGCATCACTCTAACTTCTCAGGGCTCTACATTTTATTAATGTTACTATGCATTTAACTGGTCTCTCATGGTTTCCAAAATATTAGGCCATGAAGGATCTGCATATGCAATGACATTATTTTTGTCCTTATGTGGCTGACTTTATGTTTAGTGAGGCTGTAGATCTGCCATTTGGTATAATACAACTACTGACATTGTGGGATAGGAGAAAGAGATACCTGATAACTAACTGAGCAGAGGTTCAGCGAAGTAAGAGCTCATACCATAATCTGTTTAATTTTTCAAAAGAAAAAAAAAGAGAAGTCTGCTGAAATAGGTAATCACACTGATCAAGCTGGCAGCAGTTTTCCTTGCCTGGATTATCTAGGTAAAAATAGACATGCCTAAAAGATAAGATTTATATATGCAAGGGAGCTACATTAAAGCTTCACTTTACATTTTTGTTAAATTCTTTTTTTTTTAACTAGGCTGACAGCATCAACAACTCCTAACCTAGTGTGACAGAACAAAACCATTTGTGGTGGAGAGGCCATGGAAGTTCCTGCCTGGCCCCTCTGAGGCTCACTGTATACTTGGTCACAGATGGAGACAGCTCTGCTGCCCTGAACACCAACCTCATCTGGCCTCAGGGCCCCAGAGCCAAGAGCAGGTGTGGGCCACTTGCCTGGTCTCCCCAGAGGCTAAGGAGAGCTGCCTTGAGGCACACAGTGCAAACAATAGCCATGCAAGGGGACTTCCCTCCTATTTCAGTAGCCTGTGCCAGGGATGCAAGGCTCAAAGGCAATCAGAAAAACCGGCATCTCTTATCCCAGCACCCGCTGTCTGCCTGTGTCTAACAGCACTTCAGACACAGAGGTACTTTGACCAAAGTGCATCTCCAAGCCTGAGCCCTCAGGCTCTCACCATTTTGCTATTTAAATTCTACGCAGGAGGGCTGAGAGTATGATTCAGTGTTAAGAGTGCTTGCTTAGCATGTGTGGTGGGTCCTCGGTCTCAGAACTGTAGCCAATAAATAGATTAATAAAGTCTGCACAGGTATCTGAGAGTGGTCTGGATGGCTTAGCAACTCCAGCTTCCCCTCTGACTCACTGAATTTCTGTTGAAACACCTCTACCATGGCTAACAGCCCTTTATCCATATCAATGACCTTTCATTTTTTTCTTTTCTCAATTTTGTTTTCCTCTTAGGTAAATGTATTCTTTCTTTCCAGGTTACAAGAAAATTTCCCCTTACAAATGCTATTATTATTATTATTTTACCAAAAAAAAAAAATGTGCTAGGATCGCAGCCTCTGTCTCTCCCTCTGGGATGCACAAAGAATCTCCTGAGCTGAGGTTTGCCCTTGAGAACCCCTGCCATTGGTTCAGAATGCAGTGAAGGGAGGACCTCACCCGAGGTTCTTAGATTTCCCTGGCTCAGGGTGTGTCTGACATTAGGGAAGTTTGAAGAGACTAAATAAATGGTTGAGGACGGGATGAAGAAGGCTCCAGAAAGGCTGCAGCATGTTCCTGTAAGGCCCTCAGGAGGGTACAAGGCAGCACTGGATCTGTACTGCAGGCTGAAGCCAGCTTAATTGCTGGTAATTAAGGCAGGATCTATAGTTTCTGGGCATGCCTAGTGGGGGAGGGGCTGGTTTCTAGCCCTGGAGGAGCTGCAGGAGACAATTGCTGCTTCACTGAGCTTGCAGCTCCAACAATCGCAGCAGGGCCTGTTGCTGGGCAGTTTTCAGCCCTAGGAGTGTTTGTGAACCTCCTCTTTGAGGAAGACTCGTCGTTTTAAAGGAAATTAAGGTGGAATAGAAATACTGTAAGTTGATCTTTATTGAGAGTTTACTGTAGGTTAGACACTGTGCTAAGCATGTTTAAATCTCAAAAGATCTCAATGGGTAAATTTTTACTTGATGATGATGAAAGATTAGATAATTCACTGGAGGTCCACAGTTAGCACAGAATGCAAATCTAGCTAATTGGATTCCAGAGTTTGTGCTTTTAGGGACCATGCTCTTCAGAGACTGCAAGTTGGTAGCTGTTGAGCCTGCAGTGAACATCGTCCTCACATTGTTTTAGCATATGAAAATGTCACTCAAAACCCAAGGTTTCTGATTTTCTTGAAAAAATTATAAGATCTGCCAATACTGGCCCAGTTTTTGCATGGAAGCAATGAATTGGGGATGAGTATTTGTTGCTCCTTCTACAGTAGGAATCTCTAATACTGTGCCCTCTTACCTAAATTCTAGCCTTTTCAATCAGGTATAGAATTTGCCTGGCCCTTATTGACATTTTGAGAATCTTGTCAGTGCTTCCCATGAAGCAAAATAGGCTAAAACATAAGAGTAAGAGCTGAATAAAGAGAAGAGATGGAGAAGCCCAGTTACTCAAGCAGCAAGTGTCCTCACACTTACTTAAAGAACAGAAGCTCAGAGCTGAGTCCATTTTATTTCCAGTCTTATTTTCAAACCCACAGATAAGCAGAGAAGTTCTGGCTCAGGAAAGGGCAAGAGCTGCATAGAAATCTCAAGGAAAATTGTGATCCAAGACAAGCAACTCTGCTTTTAAGAGACTGCTTTTCATAAAGCTTTGCTGTAGCTCTGCTTTATCATCCCTGCCTGAGCTTCCAGTTGGATGGAATCTGAAAGCTAAAAGCCTGCAACTTGCAGGGAAGGAGGGCAACTGTCTGCCTGCTGTGGCGGGGCCACACCAGTTGGCTTGCTTCTGGGTAATCAACTGGGAAATTTCATCTGTGTGTCAAGTTTCCTGTGGTATTGGTCTCTCTAGGCGCCTGCAGAGTTCAGATTCACATCCCTGTGCCCACAGCCCCATCCATTAAAAGTCTCAGGTGACTTTCGGGGAGGAGAGTACAGTCAAACACAAGGACCATCCTAGGTGGTGGGATACTGAGGTCCAGTTTGTGAAATGCACTGAGGAAGCAGAGAATGATCTCACATCAAGCACCTCCAGAGAAGCACAGGACCTTCAAATCCACCTCCAGGCAGAGATCATGAGACTCCAAAGGGCTTTGTTTTAGAATATCTCCTATCCATGAGAGAGACAATTAATCCTGGGTTACTGCCACTGAAGGTGACTAGGCTTTTCTCTAACGACCTGGAGGGCAGCTGGCATTTCCACACTTTGGCCGGCCAGAAGACTCTAGCCTCATATGCACATACTCTAGTCTCTCAGACTAGTTCTTCCAGGATCTTGCTCTTTTCTAACCTAAACCTGGGAGCTTTCCCAGAAGATGACTCCAGTCCTGAACAGAGGATTCATGTCCTGGCTTTGCTGCTTGTTGACTGGTAGGCCTACTATTCAGTCTCTGGGTTATGGTTTCCTCATTCTAGAAACACATGATGACCCTACCTCCCAGGGTTGGAAGAAAGACTCTGAACTAATGCAGCACAGAAAAGAGCTAATAGCTGATGGCCATAGAGGATCCATTTAACTGAGGATCTTCTTTCCTGCCTACCTGTCTAATTTCACCTCTCCCTTCTCTGTCTCTCACTCTCAGTGCTGTGTTCTTCTGAGAAGATCCTTCTTCCCACTCCTCGCCCAACACTTGCTATCTTCTCCTTGGCCCCATCCCTGCAGATCACTGCCCTCCCAACCCTCTGGTGGATCAAGGCCCCAACTTGGAAGGCGCTCTGTGCTTGCTCTTTGCAGCACTTACTGCAGTGTGTGAGACAACGCTACCCCCCAACCCTGTCTCTCCATTACCCTTAGAACTGGGCAACAGCAGGGCTACATGGGGTATGTGCTGTGCTCCCAGTGCCTAACACATGCTGAATGATTAAGAGATGATAAAACTCAGCTTGAACTTCCTTTGGTCTTACATTAAATGAACAGTAGACAGGCATATATTAAGGAATCATCATATCATATACAAAAATTAATTCAAAATGGATCAAAGACCTAACCATAAAAGCCAAAACTATGAACATCTGAGGAGAAAACAGAGGTAAATCTCCAAGATCTTGGATTTGGCAGTAGAGTCTTACAATATGACATTAAAAGAACCAGCAGCAAAAGAAAATAATAGGTGAATTAGACTTTATTAAAATCAAAAACTTTTATGCTTTAAAAGACACCTACAAGAAATTGAAAGACAATCCACAGAATGGAGAAAATATTTTCAAATCACATATCTAATGAGAAACTTGCATATAGAATATATTAACAAATTCT
Source organism: Heterocephalus glaber (assembly GCF_053883595.1). NCBI lineage: Eukaryota > Metazoa > Chordata > Mammalia > Rodentia > Bathyergidae > Heterocephalus > Heterocephalus glaber. Next base: position 2,420,738 of record NW_028258471.1, on the reverse strand, counting down.
TTGTTTTTTTCAGTACTGGAAATTGAACCCTGGGCCTGCATTTTTTTTTTTAAGGGACAGAGTCTTACTAAGTTGCCCAGTCTGAGCTCAAACTTGCTATCCTCCTGCCTCAGCCTCCCAGAGTGCTGTGATTACAAGTGTGTGCCACCACACCTTACTAAGAAATTCTTATAATTCAATAATTAAAAGGTTAATAATGTAATTTTTAAATAGGCAAGTGATTTGAGGATTGAAATAGATTTTCTGGGAAAAAAAGATATAAAATAGTAAGCACATAAAAAGATATTAAACATCATTGTCTTTCTGGGAAACATAAATCAAGACCAAAATGTGGTGCCACTTCAAATATACTCAAAAGGCTAAAAAAATAAAAAGGGCCCAGGATTTAGCTCAGTGGTTCTGCCACCCGCCTTGCAAGCCAAAGTCCCGAGTTCGATCCCCAGTACCAAAAAAAAAAAGTCAAAAGTCGTGGTAAAAATGTGGAAAAATCAGAAACCCTATACTGCTGGAAGCAGTTCCTCAAAAAGTTGAAGGTAGAGCTGGGAGTGTGACTCCATGGTAGAATGCTTCCTTAGCATGTGTGAGACCCTTAGGTTTAATCACCAGTGCCCTTCTCCCCAAAAAGTTAAAGATAGAGTTAGCATTTGGCCAGCAATTCCACTCTTAGATATACCCAGGAGAAATGAAAAAATACATCCATGCAAAAACTTGTGCATGAATTTTCATAAAGCATTAGTCATAATAGCCCAAAGGGGAAATAACCCAAATGGCCATCAACTGATGAATAGATAAATAAAATATGGTAGATCCATGCATCGGCATATTGCTCAGTCATGAAAATGCATGAGACACTGATTCATGCTACAACAGGAATGAACCTTGAAAACATTATGCTGAGAAAAAGAAGCTAGACACAAAAGGCCACATATTGTAGGATTCGATTTATATGAAATATCCAGAATAGGCGAACTCAAAGGCACAGAGAGTAGATTAGTGTTTGCCTGGGGTTGTAGGGGAGGGGATGGAAGGATGGCAGGATTGGGTGGTAAAAGCAAGAGGGTACACTGTTTCTTCTGAATGTGATGAAAATATCATAACACTGGTTGTAGTGATGATTTCACAGCTCTGTGAATATATTAAAAGTGCTGCAATGCATGCTTTAGATGGAGAGTTCTATGGTATGTGAGTTACATTTCAAAGCTGAGAAAGAGAGAGAGATTATGTGTTCATGAATTTTTAAGTATTAACAGAAGCATGTAACTCTCACCACAAGGAGTTAACTTCCCAGCTGGGAGAAGAGGCATGTATGAATGAATAAGCAGTACCACCAACTGGGCTACCATCAAATGCTACCTTGGGGAACAAGAACTGCAGTCTCCAGACAGCCCATGACCTGGGAGAGGTGAGGAATCTTGCACAGAATGTATTTAAACTCCAAATACAGAAGTGACATCCTGTGCCACTTGGCAGGGATACTAGCTCATTTCTAATCCTGTTGTCTGATTTTTTGGGTATTTTAATAAGATTTCCCTGGCTAGACTAACCATCTCATCTTTGTGTCCCCTTCATCCCCAGATTCCAGCACCCTGTCTGATACTCATTTTAGGGTGACCGGCTTCTAGGACTGATGACTGAGGCAGGGTCAGAATTTAGAGCTTCCTGTTGTGCCTGATCTGTCTCTTTTCATCACACCTGTGTCACCAATGGCTTTTTTTTCAGCCAACACTTTCCTGTGTTTTCCATTTTAGTCTAACTCACAGCCCAGCAGGCCAGGAGACCGTACTAATGTTACTGACTGACAGGAAGTAACTGGAGATTGGAAGGAGCCGGAAGCCTGGTCTTAATTCAAGGTCACCCAGAGGGCAAGCACCTGGCTGATCAGGGATTAGCATGGGTGTTACTGTCCCACTAAGCCTGTGGAGCTGGGTTGTTTATTTCAGAGGTAGTTTTATAGCCATTTGGGGGAGGAAAAAAAATCTGCACCATCCTTTATTTTATGACTAAAATAAATACATGTATTGCAAAGGGGTTCCAATCATGTCCTTTAAGAGGAGAAAAACATCCCCAATAAAACAATTAAATTACCAAAAGAAGTATTTATGATCTCCAATATTCCTGAGACCCTTTAACATGTACAGTTCTAATATAAGGACAATTACCTTAAAGCAGCCTCAGTGCTCCTTTGGCCATTCTGTTCTATCTAATATATCACTTAATGTATTTGTTCATTTATGCCATGACTCACTGTTTCTCATTCTATTTTTAGTTGTTGCTTCTCAGTTGGATTTTTCCATTTATCAGATGTTCAACTATGTATCTAAGGGGACCGTGTCTACCCTGGGGCTGAAAAACTGTCCACATAGTTTTATTATTTGTAAGTTGTAAAAAGTTGTAGTAAAAATGTCTTCCCCTAAATTTGCTATGACTGAGAAGTCACCCTAGAGAGAGGATGTGATGAAATTTAAATTGTTTTAAGTATGTCACAGATAAAATTCTGAGATACCCAGAGGAAGATAGTAGCTACCTACCTATTATTGTTTAATATTTGAACATATGACATCTGACTTTTGTCCACAGAAAGGACTCTGGCAGGAACATGCACAGGGCGAGAACAATCAAATGTGCTGAGATGGAAGAGGAACAAGGCCATGGAAAGCTGAGAGAATGTGAGAGAAAAGCAGTGGCTTTGCAGAAGAATAGTTACTTCCCTCACTGCTGGGACAAAATACATGAAATCCACAACTTGTAGAAGAGCTTTATTTTGGCTCCTATTTCAATTTAAAATCAGCTGGTTCCAAGGCAGAACAACATGGCAAGGGGGAATGGTGGAGGAATATCTGCTTACCTCATGGTGCCCAGGAAGCAGAGAATCAAGGGAGGAGCTAGGAAGGGAGATAAACCCTTCCAGATCACACCCACAGTGACCCACCTCTTTCCCCCAGATGCTACCTCCTAACTGCAAGTTAGCTATAATGCTCAATAATACAATCTCCTTCCAAAACCCCCACCTATGAGCTCATGAGTCTCTGGGAGGACATCTAGATACAAAGCATAACAGTGTTCCAAGGGAATGGATCCTGAGAAGGTCAGCTGGACTGGAGAAAGCAGATTAGGAACATGAGCAGAGAAAGAAGGAATCTTAGGATAGATCAAAATGGAGACCAACCAAGATGGCCAAACACATTTGCCAAGAGGCAACCATTTACTAACCTTCATTTTTTCTGACTGAATAATTGGTGTTTGCATATATTTATAGATAAGTGTATAGAAAAGTTCTAGACTGCTACACCAAACTGTTAACAAATTTCGGATAGAATTAATAAATAAGAGACAAAGGGGAGAGAATGAAAGACTATATGCCCATTATTAAAATATAAAATTGTAATGGGATAATTAGCAGAAAAATATAACTGTGATCCAGCACTAGGATTATCCAGAGGTACCTGCTCTAGGACAGCATTTCTTTTATTTTTTCCCAGTAAGTTTATTGGTACATTTTCGGTATAAAATACAGTTACATTCATCATTGGATTCTTATACCATTACATGAGTATCTTGGTTCTTATTTTTTTCCCCTCCCCTGCCCTCCCTTCACCCCCTCCACCCTTCCCTATTTGCAAAGACTTTGTTTCCATTTCTTTCCTTTTTTTTTCTTTTCCCTTTTATCCTTCCCCCTACTCCTCCCACTTCCCCTGCTCCTTTAGAAGTTTTCTTCCTGTTAAACAATATCAATTATACATTTTTTTAAATTACAATATCAAGATCTAGGAGACATTACCACAGATTTTACAGAATTTAAAAGGATATAGAAAGCATATTACAAAAATCTGTTTTGAAATAAATTTGACAACTTCTAAGAAGTACCTTGGAAGACAAATTAATGAAACTGACTCTGGAGGAAATATAAAATTTGAATAGCACCTATTAAAGAAAGTATATTCCTAGCTTGAAAACCTACCTATATGACAACAGCAGGCTCATAAACATTTTAACTGATAAATTATATCAAACAATTAAAGCAGAAAAAAGAAGGAACACTTCTCCCCTCATTTTAGGAAATCAACATTGTGCTAATCCTAAAACTGGATAACGATAATAGAAGAAAAAAGTATAAACATAGATAGAAATTTGTTTAACAAAACATACTATTAGAAGTCAGATCTGGCAGGATGTAGAAAGTGGTTTTGTTATAGGGATGGCAGTGTTGGTTCAGCATTGGAAGATCCACCCCCAAAAGTCATCATTTTAACAGAGGAAAGGAAAAAGCCGTATGATCCTGTCACTAGTTGGAGAAAAAATATCAAACTAAATTCTACAGCTGTTCATGGTAAAAGCTATCAGGAGACTAGAAGTAGAACAGAACCTTCTCAATAGATCAAAGACATGAACCATACTTCCAGCGAGAACACCTTATGTGAATGGAGAAGATACAATGCTTTCTCCTTAAGGTGGGGAACAAGGGCAGATATCCTTACTCTTTATCTGTAGGACAGCATTTCTTATCCAAACCCACTGAAGTAGATTTGTAGTCCAGGGGAAAAAAAAGTCTCCATTGGTAGAGAACTAGGTGCCACACTAACAGGACAAGGGATCCATGGCCAGAGCTAGGAATCATGGTGAAATCTGAGTAGATAAAGCCATCAGTCAAGTCAGGAAGAAGCAAGCAGCTGGGTGGGCAATGGAATTGGGGTCAGAGGTCAGAGGTTAAGGGTTAGAGGGAACAGCACCAAGAAAAGGGGATTGGGGGGTCAGATACTGGAGTCAGGTAAGTCCATTTTCAGATGTTTTCATTCAGTGCCCATAAGTTATAAATGTCATCAGCAAGAGATCAGGACATACAGTTGAGTCTTACCCAAACTGGATGCTGGAATTATCCCCAGAGCTAACTCTAGCACTCAGAGACCTCACCTAGGTCTCTAGGATAAATGAAGCTGGGAGGAGCTTCTAAAAAAGAGAAGTTCATGACCTCAGAGGTCAGTATGGGATGAAGAGAGGCCTGTGATCAAAAGAAGAGTGACTTAAAAGAGTCCAGAGGCGGTGGGGATGCCATTGGCACTGGGCAGGCCTGTGTGTGCGTGTGGACTGCCCATACAGTGCCAGAGTTGGGCCTTCTTCCACTGCATCCATTCCTGCCCTGTCCAGGAGGGGACTACTACCACACATGAAATTGTCCCTTTGACCTCAGAACACACGGATTCAATGCTCAACTAAGGAAGTAGTAGGTGCTCCAACTACCAATTCTCCCCTCCTGCGGGGAAGTGGAACTGTGGCTTCATACTGACTCTGGATGCTGGGGCCACAGAGAACAGGGCAGATTGAAAGGGCTCAAAGGAACAGGAGAAACAGAAGAAAAGCATGGAAGCAAGAGGCAGCTGATGGGAGACAGCCAGCTCCCACTTTCACCTCCGATGCAGGGAGCAGAAAGCCTCTGTTCCAGCCTGAGCAGAGGAAGGGACTATATGGGAAATTTTGCAAAGGGCCTGCTTCACACCACCAGTTATGAAACAAGGCATTCATGCCAGTCCTTTAGCTTCAGCATTGTAGCTTTTGAATTTCATGCATTTTTAAGGAGGATGAAGAAAGCCAGTTGATGGAGCCACTATGAACATTTAAAGAAATGTGCTCTTAACCTATCACAGCACTAAACACCTCTTGAGACAGGCCCTGCATGTCAAGAAGATGTGAAACTCTTCCATCTCAGATCTCTCCATATCTAATGACCTGGAAGAGAAGGGAACTTCCATGTTTGTGCAGGATATAGACCAGTGATGGCGAACCTTTCAGAGACGAGTGCTCAAATTGCAACCTAAAACCCACTATTTATCGCAAAGTGCCAACACTGCAATTAAACCTGAATACTGGGGTTTTAGTTTAGAAAGAAAAAAACCTCACACATCAGCGTATTTTGTCTTAGAAGAAAAACAAATAACACACATACCATAGGTTCACCACCACTGATATAGATGATAATCATACAATAACTCTTGGCTCTATTTTTGGAAGTACATCTCTAGGCTGTTCAACAACTACATAGCAATGCAGAGCCCGAAATCTCAAGAAAGCAGACTGTCCTTGTAAGTATGAAAAGGCACTGAAGTTCTGGGTGTGCTCACATTCATTTTCGCAAGCGAGTAAATTGCTTGGGATTATGTACATATGCATTTTTCTCCTTAATCCTACACAAAACTTTTCAAAGAGCAAATACTCTGCTGAAAACATGTTTCTTTGTTTTTTAACTTATGAGACATAAAACAGGAGAGGCTAACATGCCAGGTTACAAACTCATGGCCATGGGCTAGAGCTGTAGCTCAGTGATAGAGAGCCTGCTTACCATGTGTGAAGCCCTGAGTTTGGTTCCCGGCACTACACACACACACACACACACACACACACACACACACACACACACAAATTGCAGTGCCTTGAAAGAAACAACAGATTTGTGGTGGTGAATGCTTGTAATCACCATTCTGGGCAACTTAGTGAGATGTTATCTCAAAAAAAACTACTCCACCCTTTGGAGAATTGTGATCTCAAGAGAAACTCCACACTCCTTTCCTTCCTAGAGAAACTGAGGCAAATCAGCAAGGGTATCTGAGATGCTCTTGTTTCCCCTATTCTTTGGGGCCCTTGTTTTTGGGGATCTGAATGTAGCTCTTTATCATCAGCTCAGAGACCAATGGCAACAGCAGCCATAAACACTTTTTGAATGGTAACCCTCTGAGTGGCAGCACAGTAAACAATGTACAGGCATTATCTCATTTAATCAACACAGCATCTCGGTAAAGTGGTACAGCCCATTTTACAACATGGAAATTGAGGCAGCACTTGGGAAGTAGCAGAACAATACCTCTGGATCTAGAGTCTTCCATAGTGTGAAGCATTAGCTCAGTTTCTGGCAATGGAGAAGAAAGGCAAGTGAACATTGTGGCTTTGGTGGGGGATTCCAGGGACATGGGAGGAGCCAGATAAACCCAGGGCCAGGATCTGATACCATGGTGGGTCCACATTATAGTCTCTGAGCAGACTCTAGCATCATTTTCTCAATACTTTCCACGGACAGGCTCCCAGTGCAATTTTAGTAGTTGCTATTGTTAAGGGTCATGTGAGTCCTCCTGAGTGGACAGGAAAGAATTGGTCCCCTCTGCCTGTTCCTTCTTTCCGTTGCTTATTCAGCATGTTCTCCCCGATGGCAGGGAGCAGCTGGGGTTAGTGAGCCGGAACCCAAGCAGATCAATGCATGAGCATGTGAGGACATCGTTAGCAGAGGACTAATGCTCATCCCGGATACACCCAGTGTCAGTCATGGTGTAAAGGTTAAGTAGATTTGCCTAATGTCAGGAATGCATCTTACTGGAACATGTGACATTTTTTTGTCTGCTCACCCAATACAGCTTTAGAGTGGGTAAACTACATGCTATCCTTAAATATTTGGAGTAATGCTTTGTATGCAGTGTTTGCATTAATAATAAAATGTCACTTTCAGTACATATGTAAAACATATGTAAACATATATTTAAAACTTTACACAATGTGTCTTCTACTCATATTGTATGCAAAACATCTTTTAAAAATTGAATATAATTTTCACTGTACCAGGTGATATATACTGTAAGGTATCCTGATGCTAAATTCTTTGGCAAAATGATCAAAGTGGTAATGTAATATTTGTCCTTTTTTTTTGGTACCAGGGATCGAACTCTGGTCCTTGCACTTGCGAGGCAGGTGGCGGAACCACTGAGCTAAATCCCCAGCCCTATTCATCTCTTTTTGAAACACCAGTTTTTGCATTTTGGGGTCATATTTTTCTTAAATGTACGGCCCTATTACAATCAATAGTGCCATAAGCCTAAGCAAACCTGAATGCCCTTCCTGATATTGCTGCCCCTGTCTACTCAGGGATGTGCTGTGTGATGAGCAGAGGGCCAGGGCTGCAGCACACAGCCCATTTTCCCTCTTGGCACTGCCTTTCTTTCCTAATTGTGCTGGGAGACATGATTCTTTGCTGTAGCTTCCAATTTTCTGTGGCCCTTTAAGAGGAAGAATGCGCTCTGTAAAATGGAAGAAGGAAAAAGGACATATTATTTTTTTCCTGGTAGAAAATTTCTAGGAATACCTTGCCTCAAACTTAGATGTAGTATTTTAGCAAATTTACCTAACCAAGGCCATAGATGCAAAAATAAAAGCTATGTTATAGGCCATAGATTTTGTCTCTCCTGAAGGAATTACATTTTCCAACAACTCCTACACAGATGCAAATGCAGAGAGAATTATTCTGTCAGATATCTAGCCACACAGATAAAACTACACAGCTTGTCATTTTTCTCACCTACAATCCTAACAGAAAAAGAGAGATCCTAAGTTCCTGTAGCCACAGGCAGCCCTGGGCCCTGCAACACAATGCCATAAGGAGACGGAAATCCTTTCAAAGCCAACAAATGACAGATCCCCAACTATTTAGAATGGCAGAACTATCTGGCTGCCCCAGGACTACACATTTTGTCCAAAGTCTCTGATCAGTGAAAAGACTGGAGCTGGGTGGATTGTACAAGATATTGGCTCTTAAAAGAGCCCATATATCTGAACTCTTTGCTGAGCTATTCAACGGAAAATGCCTCATGAAGCCAAAATGCAAAAGCATCCCTACACAACAGTCAGCTATGAGTGGCTGGAACATGTGTTAGTGTGAGCTATTTCTTTAAGTAGCCGCTATTTTGCAGGGTGGGGGGAGGGGTAGTTGACCAAAGGTGGACTGAGATCTGTTTATCTTGTTATATTGGCCTTCTGCTGGATTAATATAGAACAGCTTTTAAAATAAATTGCAGGCCCTTCAGACACCTCCAAGCTGTGGCTGCACATATAAATATTTAGGAGCAGTAACAACAGAGACTGTAATATGCTTCTAAAGTCTTTCACAAATACATGTGAGGGCTGGGGATTTAGCTCAGTGGTTCCAGAGCCTGTCTTGAAACCGCAAGGTCCTAAGTTCAATCCCTGGTACCCCCCCAAAAAAGAAGTAACACAAATACATGTGAAAGTTCTTGGTACATAATAACAGGCTTGTTCAAATAAGATAATATTCACTATATCACTGCTGTTTACAAACAGAAAGGACTGCTGCCTGTAGGCAATGATGAGGCTCAACTTCATAGGTTATTGGGATTGGGAAGAATTCTGAAAAACACAGACTAACCCTGTGCAACTAGAAAGAAAGAAAAACTCCTCCATAGATAGTTCCAATGTCGACTGGGTTGCTCTAGGCAGTTCAGGCCACCTAGCTAACAAGCTCACCCTGTTTGAATTGCTTCACCTGTTTTCACAGCGTAAGCAACCCATACTCTTGTAGTATTTACCCCAGTGCTGTGTTTCTCTGGCTGTGTAGAGCTAGGCTTGGTGTTTTTATAGGACATCAATCACATCAGTTATAAGAGAGGGACAGGACTCAAAACACAAAGTAAGCTGGGCTGTGATCCCAGCACTCTGGGAGGCTGAAGCGGGAAGAATGTTCAATCCCAGCCTGGGCAACTCAGCAACTTAGCAAGACCCTGTCTCAAAATTAAAAATTAAAAAAGGTTTGGAGAACACAAAGTGAAGGTCCTCAGTTCAATCCCCCGTACAAAACAAAACTCCACAAAGTAGCTGTGGAAGAGTTGGCAATCTTAAATTTCTGCCCAATTGTATTAGAGGGACTTTAAAAAGGCCAATAGAACTTTCTCTGTTTCTGGTCCATTTCCTTGTTTGGACCGGGAAAGAACAGAAAGGCCATCCTCCACTGAGTCACTGCATGACACCTTCAACAGCACACAGGACCCCCAGCTTTCAGGGCAAAAAAAGCTTCTGGAAACTTTCCTCAGGGGAAGAATCTTATAGCCCATACAACTGACAGTGGCCACCTCCTGCCTTCAACTGCCCATTAAGAAACTATTTTTTTTTTGGTACCGGGGATTGAACTCAAGACATTGCGCTTGCAAGGCAGGCGCTGGAAACACTGAGCTAAATCCCTAGCCCATTAAGAAATTATTTTGACTGAAATCCATCCCTGGTCTCAGTATATATATTATGTTGTGCTCTAATATTTCCCAGGGACAGATCTCCTCAGTACTGGTACAGAAGACAAGGCAGGTGAGCCGGGCTCAGACCAGTGAAGGCCAATATACCCAAAACCAGGGAAGTAAGTCATAAAGGAGAAAAAGCAATCGTAAAATCACATAAAAACATGATGTGTTGTTTGGTTTATGTGTTTTCCTATAGTCATATTTTTTTATCAAGGTGATTTATTCATATTATTTCATTGAACATAATAGATTCTGTAGCTCATCGTCACCTTCCCACGACCTTGGGTTTTATGGTATGATAACTACGTCAATTACAGTTGCGTAGGACACAAATCAGCTCCGGAATGGCCTGGGTGACAGCATGGCAGGGAGCTGCAGATAGACCGGGAAGGCTTCCCTTATGGGATGCAGAGGGGGCAGGGTGGCACTGGAGTCACAGTCTGTATGCTGGGGGCAAGTGTCCCCAGGAAATGCAGAAAGGGATGACAGCAGATGATGGGCAACTTGATGCTGACTCTTGTGTTTGCTTTCCAGTCCTGCATTTGGCCTGACAGAGCAAATCATACCCTGGATCTCACCTGGCCTTCTCCCGGGATAAGGCTGCCGGGAGCACTACCCTTCCCTTCCTCCCCAACTCCTCAAGTAATAAGAGAAATAGCTAGCTCCCAGTTCTGCACTGGACAGAATCTGTGTGCCTTAAAAGTTCTCACCATCTCATTTAATCCTCACAGCACCTCTATGAGGTGACCTACCATTTTGGCTACTTTTACAAATGAGGAGCCTGAGCTACAGAAATATTGGGGCATTTCATCTTTTCTCAATTTCTTTTACCTCCAAGGTCATGTATTGACCTTGAGCCCTCTCGGCTTTTAACTTTTTAGGTCTGGTGTTTAAGTTTTTACTGTGAGAAGCGACAAGCAAATAATGGCTGTGACCATCAGCTTTGTTTGTGTCAACACTTGGGGGTCAGATGTTCTAGCCAGCAGCTGACGACAGGGGCCGTTGGCAGGAGGGTGTGGACCCTTTTGTGGATTGCCCAACAGAGGCCTCCTGTCTGGCTCCTGAGACTGCTGAGATGCATTGAAAGAAGAGAACATTTAGAAGAACCTGGGGGGGCCTCTTTAAAGAGCGACTGCCTCTGAAGAGCTCCCAGATGGCAGCCAAAGAATCCATTTCCTCCCGCAAGCACACAACTTGGAGGGCATGATTTATACTGTGGCTTCTGCGTGCCTATTTTTATCCCTGTCCACTTACTGATGAGTTGAGATGTCTTTTATTTTCCACTGACCCTGCCATCTTTTGCGATTTATCTCAAGTAGATATGATTCTGTGAGAACAAAACTTCACCTCCACGAAAAAGAATGGGAGCGAAGATAGAGTTCTCCTCGAGCAAACTCCTAACGATTGAAGATGGTTACAGCTCTGCTTTGAGTTTGTCAATTATCAAAGATGTCAGATTTTTTTAAAGGCTTCAGCCATTGCTTCTGTTTGGTAGAGACTTCCATGGGAACCGTTTTTTCTTGGTGTTGAGCCACGGGAGCTGTTAGGGATGCGCCTCCCTTCCTGGCTTATTCCAGGAGGGCAGGAAGTTCTACCCAGGCAGGCTGAGCAGCCAATCACAAAAGCACAAGCACTACTAAGCCCCGCCCAGCAGGAGGAAGTCCTAGAGCCACTTAGGGAGCCTTGCTCTGCAATTTACAGGCCCCAGATGGGTGGGCATAGGGCATAGTTGACTCCAAACGTCGCCAAGCCAATCTTTGCAGGATGCAGTAAGCTGTCTTGGCACCCAGCTGAGCGCCTCTTGCTGGAACTTTCCTAGCAGCTTCTGAGAAGCCTGCAGATCCTATCCCTCTCTCTCCTGCAAAAACTAACCGAAGGATCCAGAAAACAAAGGTGTCTTTTCCAAGAATCAAGACACTAGATCCTTTAGTTTCCTTTCCTGTTCCTTGTGCAATGAGAGAGAAATTCTCAAAGGCAATGCTTGCAAGGGGAAATCAAGATGGAATTTTGCCCCGCGGTTTATTTCCTAAGCAAGACATAGCAATCATGTGAAAACATCTGACTTTTAAGCCAGAAATCAGATTCGAATCATAGTGAAGGAAATGTAGGATTTTGTTAGACAGTGCTTAGACTTTTATTTTTAACTTCTGAGTAAGTAATACAGTCACATAGGTCAACGTGACAAAAAGGTGTAATACAGTGACACATTTCCTACCCTTCTGATGCCACAGCCAAAGCTTTCTTCCTCCTTGTGTATCCTTCCAGAGCTGTTTGAAATGTACTCTATTATTTTCCATTTTCTCCTGTAAAGAACAGCACATTGTGTTCACACCTTGCTTTCTTTCATTTTAGAGTATAGCTTAGAGATCTTTTGCTGTCAGTCATAAGAAGTATGGCCACAGAGTATTCCACTGTGTGAATGTACTTGTTTTAATACTGTCCTCTAAGGTTGGGCAGTAATTTTCTGTGATTTGGCTACTTAAATCTGGTCTGGTCACTAAGTTGCAACCTGTCTACTTGAAGGCATTATAAAATGAAGTAAGTTCTCAAGTTATGCTGGTTTGAAAAGTACTCGGGAGACAGGGTCCCCAGTGACTGTTCCTTTTGAACAGTGATAGTCTCAACTGGAGATGGCCCAGAAGTGAGACTCCAAAATCTTTTTACACCACAACATATGGCACTGGATAGCTGCTAAGAAGGATTCATCTACTTTGACAGAATTCTTATAAATGAACATGGAAACTTTATTTATTTATTTATTTATTTTTGAGACAGGGTCTCCCTATGTATTTCAGGCTGGCCTTAAATTCACTATGTAGCACACAGGCTGGTCTTGAACACTTGACCATCTTCCTGCCTCAGCCTCCTGAGTGCTGGGATTACAGGTGTGCACCACCACACTTGACAAATGTGAAAACTTTAATAAATAGCATTTATAATAACTCAGAAAGGTATCAGTGTGTGCTGAAATGAGGATTATTCTAACACTACTTTTAAAGGACTATAGTTAGCACATTATAAAAGAAAACACATTTGACATCTGCTCTGTGCTACCATTGCACTGAACATAGGGTAAAGCTCCCCTTGCCTTATGGTATGCATTTCAAATGCAGTAGAAAAGAATTAATTGCTTTCGAAGTCAGTGATGCAAAGATTCAAACTGAAGCTCTAGTGATTAACCTTAAACAACATTTGAACTATAATTATAGTCTTCAAATGCATTCTCCCCATCTTTGGAGCTTACATTATTTATATCACCTGACATCTATTTTTGATTGCTCTCAGGACTGAGCTCCATCAACCATGCCGTTAGAACAAAGGGCTTGGGAACACTCGCTTTCAGGAGTAAAAATGCAGTGTGCAGAGAAGTGGCAGCATGCTGGACAGCTCAGCCTCCTGAAAACCCAGTTTGGAGAGTCGATTTGAGGTGAAAGTGGAGGCTTCTCAGCTGGAACCTGGTGAGGGCTGCTCCTCCCGGCCTCACCCTAAGGAGCCTACCTGAATTGTGCGTGCCCACTGGGAGATGCCCACCGCATAGTATGCCAATTGCTGAAACAAGTTTCGCAAAAAAGAAAGCGTTTATTCACAAAGCACAATCATGAGGAGGCAAAGGCCCCAAATTTCAAGCCCGCCTCCCTGGGGATAGGTTTTAAGGGTATTTGTGAGAGAAATAAAAAGGATGGGGAAAGCAGATTGGGTAAGAAAAGCAAGGCTATAGCGAGCTGTGTGCAGTCTGTGTGTGGTCAAACCCCATGGCTCTTTGTAGACACACACTTAGCTTGATCTAAGGGTGGGGCCTTCCATTCTCTGATATCCAAAGGTTGCACATCAGATGCCTGTACCTGCCCAAGTGCTAGGTGTGAGGTGGACATACATGGCTTCCAATTTCCTGAAGAACAAGGTAAACAATTGTCACCCTGTTGAGCACAATCAGAGCCATGGCCAAGAGCAGAGCTGACTGGGCTCTTCTACTGAACAATGTGAACTCTAAAGTTGGTGATAAAAGCAAGGAGCTGAAAGCAAGTGAAGCTAGAGGGTTTACTGGGTTTTCCTGTGCTTCCACCACCTCCTCTGTTCCTTGTGATTCCTTTATGAATGAGAGCTGCAGAGAGGGCCCTCAACTTCCTGTCACTGTGGTCCCAGGGCCAGGCACACCCTCGATGCTCAATGTGTGCTTAGTGAACTGAGTTTTCCAAGCATCTTCTTGTGAAAATGGGATGGCAAAGGAGCTTGTGGATATTCATTATGCATTATTAAACGAGTGAAAACAAAAACAAAGCAAAGCATAAAGAGAGGGATTTACTGCATAGCAAACTGAAGAAACTTAAACTCATGCCCCTTCACTTAAATGGGTCCCTTCCAAGGCTCTGGACATAGGTTTGTGTTCATAATTTTGAAATATTTTCTTAAAGATCCCCAAGTTTTGTAAGCTTCAGATTCACAAAATCTGTATCCACTCTGGGCACAAAATAGCATATAAACATGATTTGATTTTCAAAATTTGAAAAACAAATATATATGCAACACACAGGCCAAGGATGATATATAGGTTAAAACTATTTTTGTCTCAGCATGACTATTATTTGATGATCTCAATTTTCAATTTGACTAGAATGATCGATTTGTGCCATATTAAAATTTGTATTTTTAAAGCCAGGCTTGTAATTCCAGCACTCTAGGAGGCTGAGGCAAGAGGATCAAAAGTTTGAGCCCAGCCTGGACAATTTAGTGGCTTATTGAGACCCTGGCCAACATAAGACCAGCACCCAGGCCTGGCAAGAAGGCAAGCATGTTAGCATTGCCCTGGGTTCATTCTCCTTGTCCTTCTGTGTCCTCTAAGCCACAAAGAAGCCCTGACAGAAAAGACCACACTATGAATGGGTTGCTGCAGTCTTGGTGGGTTTGACTATGAGAAAAAGAAGCAGAATCAAGCATTAAGAGGCTAACTGGATGACCATAACATATCGCTACTGACATTTTATTGGTTTATATATTCACTCATTCATTCAACATATTTATATCCCATTCTGTGTTCCAGGAACTACTTTATGTGCTGTGAATAGAGTCAGAAGTGAACAAAATAACTAAGTTAACTTTGCATTTAGGTATTCACAATGTGGTAAAGTCATTTTCTGGTCATTGATGGTATAATTTTAATTTTTTTAATAAGAGGCAGATGCAGAAACATACACAGTAGAGAATAACAGACTTACAACTTTCCAATAAAATTTAATTACAGGCAGGTGTCAATATTAGCATGGACCAGCCATCCCTAGCTTATGGTCTCAATTCAGCCCTTCGTGGTGACAGTACCAGGTGCCCGTGCAGGGTGAAAGAAGATGCATCACCACTCCAAAAACAGGAGGCTCCTTCTGGGAGTTAGTGCAGGAGAAGACCTGGAATAGGTGACAGGGTCACCAGGAGCATGCCAAGTGCCAGCCGTCATCATCGGCAGTATCATCTTCATCATTTTAGCCAAGGGACCAGCATATGTAAAGGCTTAGAGGAAGAGAGCAGAGTGGCACGTGCTCAAGTTATTTAGTGGAGCTTGTGAGAGGAGCAAGGGTGGCGGGATTGAGTTAGAGAGACTGAGAGGGTACTGAGCATGGGGGTCCTTTCAAGTCATGCCCAAGAATTTGGACTTTGGTCCTGGGGAATCAGTATCCTTAATCTTGCTGCCCCTGAGGATCTCATTTGCATTCCTTTGACTTCTATTCAAATGGAATATCATCGTCTCTTTGCTCCCTCTCGTCCTCTTGTGCCATAACCTGGTCTAAATTGTCATATATTTCCATCATTTCTAAAATAGGCTGCCCCTCACATCACTTTCTTACTCTTGGCTACTCATGGTCCACAGAATTCAGCCCATCATCTCTAGCTTGTATGCTGGCTTGACTGTGCTCAGGCTGGGTCCCCTTGGACTATCTCCCACATGCTCCCCACATCTAGCCACATGGTCCGCTTGTTTCCAATGCCTCCAGCTTTCCAGGCCCTCCCTGAATGCCCCACCTCATCCTTGTGAGATCTACACCCCAGCTAAATTCTTCTCACGGCTGCCTCCTCTGAAGCCTTTTCTTAGACCTACAATAGGCTGTGCCTTTCCACCTCTGAACCCAACCCTAAATCTCCTCCCAGGTTCTTCTACTACACCCTGCTCCTCTCTGTTCCTCAGCACAGTGTCATAAACTCTTGGGAATCAGGCACAACTTTCTCCCATCGTTTTTTTTTTTTTGGTACCGGGGATTGAACTCAGGTCCTTCCGCTTGCAAGGCAGGCGCTGGAACCACTGAGCTACATCCCTGGCCAGCCACCTTCTCCCACCTGTCTACCCCTGCAACAGCCAGCATGAGTTCAAGTTGCACAGTGGTGCTCAAGTGAGAACAAATTGCACTAAGTGCCAGGAAATAGTGACCAAAAAGATATATTCCAAGAAATGGGGACATCTGGGAGTCTTACCACCTTGGCTTCACCCTACAGGTGTCGCCCTCGCTCCACAGCGGGGTTTCCACTGTCATATAAAGATGCTAACAGGTGGTCTCCCAAAGAAGTTTCATAAAACTGAATTAAGTGATTTTTTTTTTTACTTAGGGACTTTTTACACCTTTCATATACTATTGGTTATTGGTGATTCCCCAGAAGGACATATGACATGTAATATTCCTCTACCCCATATACATTAATCCCTAAAAACTTCCTTTTGTGGAGATTGTGTGGGGTAGGAGTTCCCTAGAATATACTTCAGGAAACACAATGGGAAGGAGTGGAAGCCAGACCCCAGGGTGGCCTCCCCACCTTTTTTCCACCCAGGTTTGCCTTGCTTTCTGCCGGAAGGACATGGAGTCTCGACAAAAAGGAAGGAAGGGCTGAGTGGCCAGCCCAGCAGTGGCCATGCTCCCATCCATCCAGCTGATCACTGAACCCAAGATGTTTCCAGGTAATTAAAGTGAATTCAGTCACTGAAGTAGTGGGAGGGAGAGCAATAACTCCATTAACTGGAAACAAAATCATTCTTCCTTCTTTTTCTGCTCCCTCTTTCTTTCTCCTCTGAAAAACATTTCTGCCATGTGATTAAAAGGATGTGACCCAGTGCCTTCCAATTTACCTAGCTTCTCTGATTTGTCACGTTCCCCTGCTTAATTATTGCTATCATCTTTCTAGATTCTTGTAAACTCGACACATTGAATAATGAGGTTAATAAAACCAGTGACACGACAATCCTTTGTCATGTACACAGACTATTTCCAATACAGTGCCGAGTGTATGATTAGCTCAGATTTAATCATCTTTTCTAACATCTTATAAACTTTTCCTGATGAACCTATTGGATTTCTAGTGGGGGCTTTACTTACTCAGTGTTAGAATTTTAATTCCTGTGGACTTGATTAGAGTTTATATATTTATAACTTCTAACATTTCTACAGAAAATTACTTCCCCCAATGAATATGCCTCTGAAAGTCAACAAATCAAGACTCATTAGAAGCCCCAGCAAGAGCAGGTACTGGCTCTGGCCAGCCCTGGGCCTTCGGTCAGTCACTTGCCTTCTGGTCAGCTCCTTTATTTCATCTGAAAAGCTTTCTGTCCACTCTTAATTCACAGCACTGCCACAGGACTAAATCACACAAACTATTCAAGTGGGAGAGTTTCTTTAATGAAAGGATCAGATTTAAAATTGTACATATTCATTCAACAAACATTGATAGCCTCCTATGGACCAGCACCAGGTATACAAAATGAATCAGCCAGATATTGTTGCTGAATGTGCTGAACTAAAGCTTATGCAAAAATGGGATAGACAGGTATCAAAACAGCCTTTTTATCTTGCACATAGGAAATTTAGCAATAGTTATGTTTATTTTGAACAGAGTAAAAGGGCTGGATCAGATGACATTTTTTAAAAATCTAGTTTTATTTAGAGTACAGATAAACTGTAGAGGCACAAGATACTTTTTGCTATTCTTTGAGGAGCGAACTGTTCTGAAAAAATAACATCATTGGCCGAATCAGCCCACTGCAGACAGGCAGGTCTGTGCATGCCCTACCAAGGTCCCGAGTCGCACTGAAGATACCGAATCAGCCCATGCCCCAGCAAAAATCCACTGGACCCCCCACCCCCCACTCCTCTGTACAGCCACCTGGTTCCACACTACAAAGACAGAGAGGACACTGGACCACCAGACCACGGTACTGAGTCCTGCTGCTCCCGGCCCAGAGGTAGGGGCTTCTGAGCTGTTGTCCCACTGCTCCTGGTCCAGAGGAAGGGGCTTCCTGGCCACCATCCCTCCTGCTGCTCCCAGCCCAGAGGAAAGGGCTTTGGGGCCACCTTCTGTTCCGCCGCTCCTGGCCCAGAAGAAGGGGCTTCCAGGCCACCATCTCTCCCACCACTCCCAGCACAGAGGTAGGGGCTTCTGAGCCACCATCCCACTGCTCCTGGACAAGAGGAAGGGGCTTCCTGGCCACCATCCCTCCTGCTGCTCCCAGCCCACAGGAAAGGGCTTTTGGGTCACCATCCCTACCTCTGCTCCTGGCCCCTGTCCCACCTCTCCCAGCTCAGAGGAGGTAATCCGTGCAGGTGCCAACAGCCCCCCTCACAGTCAAAATGAGAAAACACATGAATAAGTCTCAAAAGCAGACTCCCAGATCACCTACTGCAACTCCAAAGGGAAGTGAGATGCAACACTCTGATACTCAACCACCTGGACCCACTGAACTGGAAAAAAAAGGGGATCTGGAAACAATGAAATCAGAAATAATTTCTCAGATAACAGGAGAAATTGTGCCCCTAGTGCAAGACATGATTAATAAATCTAGAGAGGAGCTCAGGAACATGATGGAATCCCAACATAAGAAACAAATGGAATCCATAAAACAGATGCAAATAGATTTCCAGGACATGAAAAGCTCCATTGAAAGTCTACACAGCAGAATGAGCCAAGGTGAGGACAGAATTTCAGATATAGAAGATAAGATTGCAATTAGTGACCAGGAAAAGAAAAATCGCTTCAAAATTATAAGGGAACATGAGAAATCAATCTAGCAGTTGCTAGATGATGCAAAGAAGAATAACATAAGACAGATTGGGCTCAATGAAGAAACAGGAGAGAGTGGAGATGACATAAAAGATCTCTTCACAGAAATAATGGCAGAAAACTTCCCAAGCAGGGGAAAAGAGCTTGACATACAGATAAGTGAGGCATATAGGACTCCAAGTAGCCTTGATCAAAAAAAAAATCTACACATAGGCATATAATTGTTAAGATTCCAGAAACTCAACAGAAGAACAAAGTTCTCCAAGAAGTCAGAGAAAAGAAACAAATCACATAGAAAGGAAAGCCCATCAGAATCACAGCAGACTTCTCAACACAAACCATCAAGGCAAGAAGAGCTTGGAGTGACATATTCCAAGCCCTAAAAGAAAACAGCCTCAAACCCAGATTGATGCACCCTGCAAAACTATCTTTCAAAATGGATGGAGAAATAAGATACTTTCATTACAAAGAGCACCTTAGGAACTTCGTGAATACCAAACCAGCACTCCAAAGAATTTTACACAATAGCCTATGAACAGACATTGAGGATCACAACCCCAGGAAGCAAAGCAGAATAAGCCCATCTGGCATGACAAGAAATTCAATGTAAAGGGGGGGAACCCAACAAAAAGAAAAAGTCATGGCAATGACAAGTCAATACATTTCAGTTATAACCATCAATGTTAATGGCCTCAATTCACCAATCAAAAGAAATAGACTGGCAGAATGGGTTAAGAAGCAAAATCCAACAATATGCTGCATACAAGAAACACACTTCATTCAAAAGGAAACTCATAGACTGAAAGGTAAAGGGTAGAAAACAATACTCCATGCGACAGGAACCTGAAAAAAAGCAGGAGTAGCTATCCTCTTGGCAGATCAAGTAGATTTCAAACCAACACTGATTAAGAGAGACGAAGAAGGACACTACATCCTTGTAAAGGGAAGAATCCAAGAGGAAGAGATGACAATCATAAATATCTATGCACCAAACACTAGTGCACCCAACTATATAAAACAAATACTAACAGACATGAAAAGTCATATGTGCACTAATACAATTGTAGTGGGGGACCTCAACACCCCACTGTCACAAATAGATAGATCAACTAGACTAAAAATAAGTAATGAAATACTAGAACTCAATCGAACTCTTGAACAAATGAACTTAACAGATGTTTACAGAGTCTTCCACCCCACAAAATCAGAATACACATTCTTCTCAGCTGCACATGGGTCATTCTCCAAAATAGACCACATACTCACACATAGAACATGTTTAAGTAAGTGCAAAGGAATTGAAGTTATCCCCTGTATATTATCAGACCATAGTGCGATGAAATTGGAAATCCATAACAAAAGAAACTCAAAAACTTTCATGAACACATGGAAATTGAACAACACACTTCTGAAGAACCAATGGGTCACGGAGGAAATTAAAGAAGAAATCAGACAGTTCCTTCAATTAAATGACAATGACAATACAACATATCAGAATCTACGGGACACAATGAAAGCAGTCTTATGAGGGAAATTCATAGCAGTGAATATGCATATTAAGAAAACAGAACGAGCCCAATTAAACAACCTGATGCTGAACCTCAAGCTTTTAGAAAAAGAAAAGGACAACCCCAGAGCTCATACAAGGGAGGAAATTATAAAGATCAGAGGAGAAATCAATGCAATGGAGACTAAGAGAACAATACAAAAAATCAATGAAGCCAAGAGTTGGTTCTTTGAAAGAATCAACAAAATTGATAAACCCTTAGCCAACCGTCTCAGAAAAAGAAAAGAAAAGGCCCAAATCCATGCAATTAGAAATGAAAAGGGTGAAATGACAACAGACCCAGCAGAAATCCAGAGGATCATCAATACCTGCTTCCAGAAACTATATGCCAATAAGATGGACAACACAGAAGAAATGGACAGATTCCTAGATACATATGAATTACCAAAGTTGAACAAAGAAGACCTAAAAATTCTGAACAACCCAATATCAAGCAATGAAATTGAAAATGTAATTAAAAACTTATCAACTAAGAAAAGCCCAGGGCCTGATGGCTTCACTGCTGAATTCTACAAGACATTTAGAGAGGAACTGCTGCCACTACTGTTGAAACTCTTCAATGAAATTGAAAGGGAAGCAATACTCCCAAATTCATTCCTGGAAACAAGCATCACCTTGATCCCCAAAGCAGAGAAAGACCCAACTGAAAAGGAGAACTATAGGCCAATCTCACTAATGAACATAGATGCAAAAATCCTTAATAAGATAATGGCAAACAGAATGCAGAAGATCATCAAGAAGATCATACACCCTGATCAAGTGGGATTCATCCCAGGGATGCAGGGATGCTTCAATATACACAAATCAATCAATGTCATACACTATATCAATAGAGCCAAGGACAAAAGCCATATGATTATCTCCACAGATGCAGAAAAAGCATTTGACAAAATCCAACATGCATTTATGATAAAAACCCTACAAAAAATTGGAATAGATGGTCTCTACCTCAAACTGATAGAAGCCATCTAGGAAAAACCAACAGCCAATATCATACTAAATGGTCAAGAACTGAAATCCTTCACACTAAAATCAGGAACAAGACAAGGATGTCCACTATCACCAGTCTTGTTCAATATAGTTCTGGAAACATTAGCCACGGCAAGTAGACAAGAGAAAGAAATAAAAGGAATAAAGATAGGAAATGAAGAAGTCAAATTGTCATTATTTGCAGATGACATGATACTCTATATAGAAGACCCCAAGAACTCCACCAAAAGTCTTCTAGACTTAATAACCAAATTCAGTCAAGTAGCTGGTTACAAGGTCAACACACAAAAATCAATAGCTTTCCTCTACACCAATGACAGACTCACTGAGAGAGAAATAGGGCAAATAATTCCTTTCACAATACCATCCAAAAAACTGAAATACCTAGGAATCAACCCAATGAAAGAAATCAAAGACCTCTTCTCTGAAAACTATGGCACTCTGAAAAGAGAGATTGAAGATGATATCAGAAAATGGACAGACATCCCTTGCTCCTGGGTAGGAAGGATTAATATAGTGAAAATGGCCATACTTCCAAAACTGCTATATAGATTTAAGGCAATTCCAATTGAGATCCCAGCAGCATACTTCATGGACCTTGAGAAAACAATCCAAAAATTCATTTGGAACAAGAAGAGACCCAGAATAGCAAAAGCAATTCTAGGTAACAGAGACATGGCAGGGGGTATCACAATCCCCAACCTGCAACTCTACTACAAAGCTACTGTGATAAAAACAGCATGGTACTTCCAAAGAAACAGACCTGGGGACCAGTGGAACAGATTAGAAGATGCAGAAACAACACCAGACACACTCAGCCCTCTCATCTTCGACAAAGGAGCCAAACACCCTCACTGGAGGAAAGATAGCCTCTTTAATAAATGGTGCTGGAAAAATTGGGCTTCAACTTACCAAAGAATAAAACTAGACCTATATCTCTCACCGTGCACTAAACTAAAATCAAAATGGATTAAAGATCTAAATATTAAAATAGAAACTCTGAACCAGTTGGAACAGAGGTTAGGTAGAACCCTTGAAGACATGGGTGTAGGAAAAGATTTTATGAACAAAACCTCAGTTGCCCGTGAACTAGCACAAACAATCAACAAGTGGGATCTCTTCTTATTAAAAGGCTTCTGCACAGCAAGAGAAACCATTGGCAGTGTGAAGAGACAATCCACAATGTGGGAAAAAATCTTCACCTGCTCTTCCTCAGACAAAGGACTACTATCTCGAATCTATAAAGAACTTAAAAGATCAGACCTCCCAAATTTAAAGACCCAATCCGAAAATGGGCATCTGAAATGAACAGACATTTCTCAGACAAAGAAGTAGAAATAGCAAATAAATACATGAAAAAATGTTCAACATCACTGGTCATTCAAGAGATGCAAATGAAAACAATGCTGAGATTCCACCCCACTCCAGAAAGAATGGCTGCTATCATGAAATCAACCAATAACAAATGCTGGCAGGGCTGTGGGGAAAGAGGAACCCTGCTCCACTGCTGGTGGGAGTGTAGACTGGTGCAACCACTGTGGAAATCAGTATGGAGATACCTCAAAGAACTAGGACTGGAAGTCCCATTTGACCCCGCTATTCCACTGCTGGGGATCTTCCCCCAAAGAATTAAAAGAATCATACCACAGTGATATATGTGCACCCATGTTCATAACAGCACAGTTTGTAATAGCTAAAACTTGGAAACAGCCCAAATGCCCATCAACTGGAGACTGGATAAAGAAAATGTGGATTTTTATAAAATGGAGTACTACTCAGCCATAATAAATGAGAAATTAGAGACATTTATAGCTAAGTGGATGCACATTGAGGCAGTACTCTTAAGTGAAATAAATAGGACACACATGTATAAATACTGAATAGTTTCTCTGGTATGAGAAACTAAATAAGGACTAAAATGTACAATAGGTAATGTGAAATAGGAAGAAAAGGGGCAAAGGGGAAGGAAGTGGGATGGCTAGGGGAAAGAATAGAAGGGAATGGGATTAATATGAGAAAATGGAAAAATAGGAACAAAATCTTTGTAAATAGGGAGGACTGGGGGGATTGAAGGGAGGGCTGGGAAAGGGTGAAAAATAAGAACCAAGAGAGAATATGTAAAGGTGCAAATTTCCAATGATGAATGTCATTATATTGTATACCCAAAATGTACCAATGATTAGAATGAATAATCGATAATGCAAAATAGGAAGAAACGGTCCAAAGAGGTAGGGGTAGTGGGAGGGGCAGGGGAAAGGAAAGAAGGGAAAGGAAAAATGATGAGAAATGGAAAAAATGGAAATAAAGTCTTTGTAAATAGGGAAGGGTGGAGGGGGTGAAGGGAGGGCTAGGAATGGGGAAAAAATAAGAACCAAGATGCATCATGTAAAGGTCCAATTCCCAATGAGAAATGTAATTGTGTTGTATACCTACAATGTACCAATAAAAGAATTTAATAAAAAAAAAAAGAAGTAACTCTGAATAATCAATGTAAAAGAAAAAAAAAGAAAGAGATCGGGCTTTGAAATTGGGAAACCTGACTATAAGCTCACCTGATTAAACACTATACCATACTCGAACTTAATTTTAGTGATAATTTTGGAAATTGTTTTTATTTAGATAGTGTGATATTTTTCTATCCAAAACACTAATTAAGGCCAGGGATTTAGCTCAGTGGTTCTGCCGCTTGCCTCACAAGCTCAAGGTCCTGAGTCCGATCCCCGGTACAAAAAACCCCCACTAATTAAATATTTGATAATTATTTTTTAGAATGGTAAGAAATCAGACACACAAATATTGATCTAACTTCCTCACTGCTGTGAGCACTCACTGAGATAATCTCTTTGGTCTTGGTCAGGGAGGGATGGAGGAGAGCATGTCGTCGGGCCAGGGACAAGCCCTGCTTCTACTTCTCCATGCTATGAGCCACTGTTTCACTTGTGAAGTAAAATACTTCTTCTGGTCAAGTCCAAAACCTTCTACAATGTCCCTTTTGTTTTGCTTTGATTTGTTTTTAGTCATGCTGATTAATATAGTTTGAAATTTCAAGTAGTTAAAAGAGAATCAATTTTTATGTTTACCACAGGAGGGCATATGGTTTGAAAGGCTGGGAAATAATAGTGTCCTTCTGTTTCTTCAGGGTTGTAATAATATCTGTGACTGAGAGTCACCATGGTGACCCTCCTGGGCCTGTGTCATATTCTGGAGAGTGGAAGTGTAAGAACTCAGACATTGAAGCCAGTCCAAATGCCCAGAGCACAGGGCTGTGAGGAGGTTGGTCACGGTCCCATGTGCCTTTATATCCCATGAGCCTTCACATTGCATGCAGCCAGTGGACTCTTCCTGCGCCGTGTGCCCTAGAGTGGCCTGGTTCTCTGTCGCTGCTGCTGCTGCTGAAGAAATGGTGACTTAAGGGCATTCAAGATGCCATCGCATTCCACACAGAATCTGTGCCACTTCACAATTCTTTTTTTTTTTTTTTTTTTGTGGTATCAGGGATCAAACTCAGGACCTTGTGCTTGCAAGGCAGGCGCTGTGTCACTAAGCTAAATCTCTGGCCCCAACTTCGCAATTCTTTTTTTAAATTTTTTTTTGGTACCGGGGATCGAACTCAGGTCCTTGTGGTTGCACAGCAGCAGGCAGTGAAACCACTGAGCTAAATCCCCGGCCCACGCAATTCTTTATTGCACTGTGGGCAGTAAAGTTTCCCTTACCCTCTAAAGAATGTTAAATCCTCACCTCACACACACAATGGATATGTTGAATTGATTGTAGTAATCATTTATCATTTAGCAGTGTATATGTATATCAAATTATCACATTGTACACCTAGAGTATAATTTTTGTCAATTATACCTCAATAAATTGAAGAGGAAGAATGCTTAAAATACCATTTCTCTATTCTTCTTGGTTTCCTATATCTGTATTTCTTCCTCTGGAGAGCTTTATGAGGGTAGGGGCCAAATCTTTCTTTTTTATCATTATATCTTCATGAATTCAAACTGTATCTAGTACATTGTAGATGCTTATTAGTGAAGTGTTAACTGAATGAATGTATGAATGGCTAAATAAGTAGGGGTTTTTTTGTTCTCTGATATCACAACTTGGAAAACTTCCTTTCATTTGGTCATCTGTATATGACTTCCTATTTTCTTAGCCCTTTTTAAAAGTTTGCGACACACCAATGCACGCACACACACACACACACACACACACACACTGAAGGAACAAATCTGTAAGCAACTATAGAATTCTAAGCAGAACCAAGCTCCTCAAGAACTGCCAAAGTACCACCTAATGGGGAATTAGATACTTGCTGACCATGGGATTTGAGAGATATTGCCCAATTTTCCAAAGGACAATTTTGATTGTATCACTATTTAAAAAGCCAGTGGTTTGGGGCCAGGGATTTAGCTCAGTGGTGCTATGCCTGCCTTGCAAGTGTAAGGTCCTGAGCTCGATCCTCAGTACCACACACACAAAAAACAGCCAGTGGTTTTCAGACACTCTTATCCAGCTCAAATCTATTTAGAAGTTGAATGACACATATCCTGACTGTGTTTGATATGAAAAGCATGGAGATAAGAAATCCCAAGGCAGGCGCTTCCCAGCAGCCATGGTCCTCCTGCTGATTCTACTCTACCCATACCCCAACCTGCAGTGTGAGGCAGGGCTGGGCACAGGGGTCTAGCATCCCAGGATACATGGGTGCTTTCTAGATGGAATTGTTCAAGGAATGATCTCTCTCTCACTGTCTAACTCAGTGCTTTGGCTTCCTTTTACTATGGCAACAAATTACCACAAACTCAGTGGCCTAAAACAACAGAGATTTGCTATTTTACAGTTCTAGAGGTCAGAAGTTCTACTATCAAGGCATTGGCAGGGTTTCTGGAGCCTCTAGGGGAAAATGCATTGCCTTAGCTTTTCCAGTTTCAAGAGGCCACCCATGTTCCTGGGCTCATGGCCTTTTTCCATCTTCTAATCTCAACCTCTCCTCCTTCCTCTCTCTCCTCCTTATCCTCCTCCCCTCTTTGTATGTCCTTCCCCACTCCTCTGTTTCCATCATCACACCCTCTCTGCCAGCCCTGTTTCTTACAAGGACCCTTGTGATCATATTGGGCCCACCCAATGATGATCCAGGAACATCTCCTCATCTCAAGATTGTTAATCACATCTACAAAGCCCTTTACCATGTAAAAACATAATCACAGCCTCCAGGGATTAGGATGGGGACATTCTAGGAGAGCGAGAGCACTATTTTCCTACTACCCTACCCTGTCGGCATTCTTCCTAGTAGCTCCTACATGTACATGTGGCCTTCAGGTCTTCTGCCCTCCAAGACAGAGGACCCCATAGGCTCCTGGAGGCTTCCTCCACACTTCTTCCTGCTTTCCTGGTCTTCCCAGCTGGATGCCCCTGCTTCTTCCTCTATACTCCTTCATGCAAGCTGTCCCCTGCTCAGGGTATTCCTTTCTGCTGTGTATGCATATGTCACTTTCCTGACTTACCTAGGCCAGGAGCCAACTGTGAGCCCTGCTGGAGCCCTGTGGGGCAGATTGCAATGGTCAGTTATTGCTGCTGGTGCTCTGTGGGTGACATAGGAGCCACTCCTCCTTGGGTCTGGGGCCATCCAGATGTTTCCCCCAGAATCCCAAAACAATATGCCTTCCCTTCCACCCCAGAGAACCTCTGCTAGCCAATGATATCTTCCTCAATTGCGAACTGGGAGGATGCCCCAGTTGCTGCCCACTTAGAATCCCTGTTCCCAGGGGTTGCAAGCCTGGGAAGGGAAGCTGCATTTGGTCCTGCAGCTTCCCACCTTGTGCAAACTGGTTTGTTATTGCTTTGCTCTTTATTGTGACAGTGGCTGCTTATTTGCAATGCCAATTGAGAATCCTGTCTCCATGCAGGCTTGGCTATTTTCACTGTAGTTACCCTCTCTCAGGATGCCATCTTCCATATGTGTTGGAATGATTCACTTGGCCCTTGTGCTTGGAAAAAGCTGGAGTTCAATGAAAAGGCATTGGCCACGAACTCCCCTGTCTCATTTTCAGCCGCTCCCTGGATAGGCCTCCACCTAACTCAGGTGGAAACTTACCTCTCCAGCAGTGGAGAAATGTAAAAGCAAGAGCTGTCTGTCTAATTGCTGGGCATGAGGGGAAGCTTTAAGCTGGGATTGAAGTGGATTAAAGGGCAGGATAAGTGAGGGGAATGAAAGCATGAAATCAAAATTTCTGCTCTCACAGACTTCAAAATCAATCAGGGGAGAAAGATAAATTAGCAGATAATTACAAAATATTGAAAACTCTTGTATAGACAAAGTGCTAAGAAGTTGAGGAAAAATAAATGGATCCTATATCTCATAGTCTACATCTGAATAAATTCAAAATATTAAAAATGAAGACTTAAAAAAAGCCCTGGGAGAATTTTTCTCATATAATCTCAGAGTAGGAAAGGCTATTCTAAGGCCCGAGTATAATATAGGACCCAGAAGACATAAATAAAATGATAGTTAACTTAATTACATAAGAATATTCCCCATGTAAGGCCAATCTGTGAAAAAAAATTGCAAGTCATACCACAGAAAAAGGCAAATTTCCTTAATGTATAAAGAATACATATAAATCAATAAGAAAAATGCTAACCATCCAAAAGAAAAATGAGCAAAGGATATAAGCATTGAAAAGAATATGTAGATGGGCTTTAAACATATTAAAAGATATTCAGCCTCACTTATAATAAAATGCAGTTAAAATCATATAGGTTTGGAGTTTTTCACCTATTATACTTTTGCTGATAAAAGTTAAAAAGTTTGAAAATACTTGTATTTTGAAGAATCAACAGCTTGATGATATATAACTGGTAGAAGCACATATTGGTACAAAGCCTGTAGGAGGCGAATTTTCAACATCTTTAAAAATTCCAAATGTGTATCCTTTGACTCGGCAATTTGCTATAAATTCATCCAACAGATAGTCTCTGTGCTATGGGAAATGACATATAGAAAGACTTTTTTACTGCAGCACTGTCTCTGTCATCAAAAGATTGGAAGGAGAGAAGAGTGATGAATATGATTTCTACATGCAGTGGAATTCTCTGCGTTGGTCAGAAGCAATGGGGGAGTGCCCTTTATGGCGATATGGAAATATTTTAAAGATGTGTTGTTAAACGACAACAGCAAAGTGTAAGGAAGTTTGTTCTGTCTTCTGTCATTAGTGTATAAAATGGAGGAGTGGATCCTTGACTGTTTTGAAGAATAAGCTCATTGTAATCCTGCTGGCTGCTTTTGTTCATGCCTTCCCTTCATGTAAATTGTCCTATTTCATCTCTACATGGTAGAAAAATTATTTTTCCAGGACAATTTCAAGTATTTTTGCTTCTATAAACCTTTATTGATCTTGTGAATTATATACTGTCTGAATTAAACAAATCTCTAAAAAATTATTAGAATAGTTTTAAGGTTTGGGTGACAAAGTCTTCCTAAGACAACTCCCATATTTATGAATTCATAAAGGAAGAGGATGGTTGAACCTTATAAGAAATTTAATATTTTAACAGGGCTAGGCCTTTGGCATGGAGGACAATTGTGGACCAAGGCACATTCACTGAAGGCCATAATTGTAAAAAGAGGGAAACTACAACACCCTTGTGCTTCCCCTGGGGATAAATAGCAGTGACTGATATTCTAAACAGGTATCAACCAACTGGGTGGGGGTGGGGTGTCAAGATCTTAACCCAGCCTTTCCAGGAAATGTCCCTGACTCCTATCCTTACTGAAAATCCTTGTATGCTTGCTGTGTGACTTGCTTCCCAATTGGACCACCATTACCTAAGTGACTATACTTGTAACCTTATTGGATGTTCGTGGCTGTGGCCCACGTTGTAGCCACACGAGTTTCACCCTATAAAACTTCTCTGTACAGTGGGTTTTTTTTGGCTACCGGCTCGGGACCCCTCCTGCCCCTCAGGAGCTTTCCTATCAATAAATATCTTCCTACTTAAAAAAAAAAAGAAATTTAATATTTTATATGGCCAAAGACATCAGAAATGGACCTAAACACAAAATCTAACAGGCTGAGAAGAAATGTTTGCCACATAAATTGATGACAAAGGTTTACTATCTACGTTATACTAAAGCTTCTACAAGGCAATAAAGATGAAACAGTCCAAAAGAAAGGACAATGTGGTTAGTTAAAAGAAAAAAGAGAAATGTGATTTAACATATCCTTAATTTTTTTTTTTTGGTACAGGGGACCAAACTCAGGACCTTGCACTTGCGAGGCAGGTGGTGAAATCACTGAGCTAAATCCCCAGCCCAAAAATATCCTTAATTTTTAAACAATAAATATATTTCTCCCTTTGATGAGCCTAAATTAAAAAGACTTATGATATGGGGAAAGAGACAGTGATGTGGTAGGAGTATAAATAGTTAAATTCTCATTGGAGAGTAATTTGACAGCAGTTATCAAATGTTAAAATTACATTATCATCTTCAACCCATCTATTATTCTACTTCTAGACATATATGCACACAGAAGCACTTATAAGTATGGTCATTATAACATTATTTAAAACCTAAATATCCCCTAAATGACCACTGATATGGGAAGGAATAAATGAATTATGATAAATTCAGAATATGTACTACTGCGCAGCAAGTTAAAAATAAGTAAGATTTTAATATATTTCAAGATAGCTCCAAAAGGAGTATGTCATTTGAAGAACAATATATAAAATAATATTCCAAGTATGGGGAGGAAAGCTCTGTGTGTGCATATGCACATATATACATATACATACACATACATGTGTGTACAGAATATATATATATACATGCTCATACACACATGCATACTATTATATATGCAAACATGTATAGTTTGGCTGAATAATAGGAAGGGGAATAGAATTAGTAGTATGGAATACGGAAGTTTTACTTTGTGCTTTATACATTTATAGGGTTTTGTTTTCCTTGTTGTTGAGACTAGTGATGGAAAAGGCCCAATTCATGCTGCTTTTAGAAGGGATTTGAGCTCAGTTGGCCTCCCAGTGTGATATTCTTTCCAAGTGTTCTACCGAAAGAAAAGGGGCACTTTAAGTCCAGAAAGATTAAATAGAAAAAAAGCACAAGACATTTTCCTCTAGTTATAAATGTTACCCCTGAATTTTCAGAAATATCCCTCTGACAACTAAACTAAATGGCCATTGGAGAATAGCTGCCCCTGTCAGTGACACAGCACATAGCTCACACTATTAAACTTCTCTGATGGGGCATCCTATAAATTATTTCTCTATTTTTTGCTTCTTTCCCTAGACTCTTTTGGTTTTCCTCTAGCTAGCTGGACATTGGAAAAGAATGACCAATGCAGAGTAAACAATGACTACTGCTCGACTCTTAATAACATATTGCTCTAAATTACATCCAAGAATTGCTTTAATTAGAAATAACATAATATTAGAAGTTCATTTGATGTGAGATTTACTCTGACTCCTAGGTCTTTCTCTTATATTCTCTCCCAACCAACACTTTTGCTTGCTTTGGTTCCTTTAATTTGCTTTAATTTCTATAGCATGGAGGAAAGGTACTGCTATGGTTTAGATGTGGTTTCTCCCTCAAGGGTCCATGCGTTAGAAGCTTGATCCTCAGGGTGGTCATGGGCCATGGTATGGAACCCCTAGGCAGCAGGGCCTAGTGGGAGGGCCTTAGATTAATTGGGAGCATACCTTCAGCGGGTACTGTGGGATCCCTAGTCTCTCTTGGGCTTGCTGTTTCAAGATATGATGCTCCCTGACACATCTCACCATCTGTCATCGAGCCCTTGTCAGACCTGCTGCTATGCTGTTTGAACTTTCATCCTCCCAAACCATGAGCTAATTAAACCTCTTTTTCTTAAAAAATATCCTACTTCAGGTATTTTTGTATAGTAGCAAAAAGTAGACTAATACATATTATATACTATAGTCCTGGACTTTGAAGTCTAACATATCTGAGTTCTTTTCATGAGTTTTCAACTTACTTCTGTCAGACTTGGAGTCAGTTATTTAGCTTTTCTGCAAGTTGGTTTTTTATCTGACAAACAGCAATAATAATTACGCATGGGAAAAAAATAATAATGAAATTAGAAAAAAATTATGAAGTCACTGATGATGAAAACACAATATACCAAAATGTATAGGGTGCAGCAGCCATGGACTGAAATCTCTGAAACCATGAGCCAAAATAAACCTTTCCTCCTTTAAGATGATATTCTCAAGGATTTAGTCACAGCTTATTCAAAGGTGATTAACACAGACATTCTAAGAGGTTTGGTCTTTATCATAAAAACAATGCGAGGCCATTTAAAGATTTCCAGGGGAAGTAGGGTAACATGGCCAGGTCAGAAATGCTTATTTTCCTAGTGTTGTGAAGCATAGACTGGCTGAGGGTCAGAATGGACATAAGGATACCAGTCAAGTGACCACTGTTGCACTGGGGAAAAAATAACAGCTGTAACTACTATTCATAGTATAAAATGAACTGGAAATAATGCAAATGTCTATCAACAACAGACTGGCCAAATAAGTTATAATAAATAAACATGATGGGTTACTATGTGGCTGTAAAAATGAATGAGGGATATAAATATATACTGTTATAGAGTTATCCCCAGAATATATTAAGTGGAAAAAATTATAGAGACGCTGCTATTTATCTTTAAAAGGTAGTGGATAGTACGCATATTTTTCTTTTCAGTGCTGGGGATTGAACCCAGGGGCTAGCATATGCTAAGCAGGAACTACACAACTCAACTATACCCCCAGACTATGTGTGAATATTTAAAATGAGAAGCTAAACCAAGGTTAAAAGGCGTTACTTATAGGGAAAAACAGGGAGCATGATGGAAAGGACAGGGATAGAGGCTGAAGTTTTCTGTTGCATAAAAATTGTCTTGTAGATGACCCTGAAATAATGTAAATATTTTACATAATTATAAAGCAAAGTTAAATTTAAAAAATCAATTTAGAAATACTGGAAACAAAATGAAACAAATAAAGCTATTGAGTTAATGGCATAATCATATAAGAAATTAATTAAACCATAAAACTATATGCCTTTGGGATATATCTATTGACAAAGAAAATTGAAAAAAATTCCAAACTTCCTTTAGCAATCCTGTAGATATTAGCAAATGTTGTTGTTGTCCTGAGAGTATTATTTCTGAATTGTGGGATCAAACAAAAGAATAATCATTTTAGTGTCTGGGAACTTGGAATTTTGGTTTTCTAGTGTGATACAGTCTTAAGAACAAAAATAATTGCAAAAAAGTTTAAACTGTTTTCAGTAATCAAAGTATTCCATTTTTATTTAAAGCCATTGTGAATATAATTTGAATATATTGTGAGACAAGTATAATGAATAATTGTTCTTCTAATTCTATTATCTTTGGTGTCTTTGAGAATTGGAATTCTAGGCACAGGACAAAGGAAATACAGATGAGAGATAAAAGGTTAAGCAAAGTACCTGTGGTCATGATCCTGAATTGGCAATATCACTATGAACTCTATCACTATCTCACCTTGATAAAATTTTATTTATTTCTGTCCACTGAAAGAAAAAAATCTAGGAAATATCTAGAAAAATATCTAGAAAAACACGAGGAAGATAGCAGCAACACATATTCAGATTATGGTCTCCACGTATTATTTTCTACTTAAGGAATCTGGATTCCTCAGAGGAATGTCTAAGACCAGGTAAGTACAAGGTGAGCAAGGAATATCTTACCATACCATTGACCAAAGATGGGGGAAAATAAGGCATCAGTATAAATAATAGCTGAAAGTTATATTATTAATGACAAAAATAATCATCACTTTTGGAGGATGCAATGGAATGAATTCATTATTTTGAGAATTAGTAAATAAAGAGAAATAAGCATGTGTTTAATCTTTTTTTTTTCTGTACAAATAGTACCTCAGGTTAACCAATGCATGGGGTGAGGTTCTCCTAAAATAAGACTTTCAGCTGTTGAATAAAGAATTATAAAATTAGACTTATTATAATTTTCTGATCTAGATAATCATCATCAATAGCTACTAAAATCACAGAATGAGGGTCAACCAGTCTTCATGCCTCCTGATGAAAGAACACAATATCACTTATGACATATAATTGCAAAAATATCAAACCTACATCTGATTAAGTCTTTAGATTTACCTATCAACACACAGGGAATGAAAAAAATCTTTCGATTGGAGCCATATGTTTGAACATTTCTATACTGAAGTGACAATAACAAAAAGAGCAACTAACCTCTATTGAGCGTTTATTATATACAAGGTACTTTTAAGCACTTTCTACCTTTAAACTATCCCAAAGGCAGGATGTGGATAGGTACTCAATGCTACTACACAGTACAAAGGAGAAAACTAAGGCACAGAATGGTTATGTACCTTGCCCAAGGTTATACAGTTAATAAATTTTTAGATTTAGGAGTCAAGGGTGTGGATCAGAGGTAGAGCATTGCCTGGCATGTGTGAGACTTGGCTTCAATCCCCAGCACTATAAAGAAAAAAGAAAAAATACGGTATTAATATTGTAAACCAAGTAGTCTTGACTCCAGAACCCATTTCCAAACCTGTGCACTGGTACACTTATGATGATGACCAGGGTGATGACGGTGAGATTCTTCAAAGGTAAAATTTGAGCAGACTCCATGCACATGAAGTTCAGGGGCAGAGAAGGTTTCAAGATGTCTGTGAGGTTTCTGGCTTGCTTCACGGGATAGATGATGATGCTGTTCATTGCAATAGGGAAGGTGGCTGAGGATCAGGTTTGGAGGTCATTGATATTTTGGGTTTGAAGCATGTTGAGTTTGAGGTGCCTTTGGGACTCATTAGGATAGCTGGCAATCTAATTTTCTTCCTTTCTCAGAGCTGCATCCTATTTCTTGGGGTGGGACCGGAGCGGGCAGGTAAGGCAAGGATAAGGCTGATTGGGCCTGGCATTTTTTTTCCCCCAGTAGTGGGGATCTAACTCGGGACCTTGTGCTTGCCAGGCAGGCGTGGCACCACTGAGCTAAATCCCCAGCCCTTTTTCTTTTCTTTTTTTTGGGGGGGGGGGCTGGCATTTTTGATCTCCTGTTTTCAAGGCTGGTTATTTTCTAGCTAGGTCATATTTTCAGGGAAAGAGGGTATGTTCCAACCACTGGATTTGGTGCTTACATAAATTTATATCATTTACTCTTTTCTGACACAGGCACTCAAACAGTTATAAAGTTCTTATTTTCCCCACTGTAAGAAAGGGGACTGAAGACCAAAAAGAGTCTCTTGCTCAAAGTCAAAGAGCTGTAAAGTAGCAGTCTGCATTCTGAGTTCACGTTCTCCCATTAAGTCTCTGTTTTTCAAAGTGTGGGTGATGCTTTAGGTAGTCTGTGGTCATGGTATTGTATTGCACAGACTATCCCAGTGAAAAAGCTCTTCTGTCTCATTTCCAGCCAACCTTCTGTTACAACACAGGAAACAATGCAGATGTTAGTATGACTTGTTATACTTCTCCTTGCTAACTCCTTGCTAATCTCTTTTTTGGTACTGGAGAATGAATTCAGGACCTTGCACTTTCAAGGCAGGCGCCAGAACCACTGAACTAAATCCCTGGCCTGCTAATCTCTTTTTATCCAAGACAGGGTACCCTCAGGCTCAGTCTTGAGCAAATAACAATTGCATGTAGCAGGAATTTGATAGTAATTTTTAGGGATATCTTCTATTTGTAAACAGTATTGGTGTTTCCATGTATATAATAATATACAATTTTACTTCAAAAGAAATATAAGTAAAAGAAATAAATTGAGTAAAAGAAAACTGTTACATACATAAAAGTAATGGTGAAGAGACGTGGAAAAAAGTCATGAAACAGGGTTGATTCCAATGACTGACCTTCTTCCCCAATTATGGGCCTCTCCATGCTTGCCTCTCCTCTTTAGCAGTAATTGGTTCAACCAAGATATAATGTGTTACCACTTCTAGAAACTTAGTCTGTTTCTTGGTGACTGAAGCTTTTTACTGAGCTTGTAACAGCTCCCAGTTGCTAGATGCCAGTCTGATTAATGAGGCATAGAGAATGGAACCCACAGTGTTCGGCTGTCCACCTTGTCTCCTATCCAGAGTTTCAAGAAAGAGCTAGGCCTCCCAGTGATGGGGAACCTTTTAGCTATGAGTGCCCAAACTGCAACCCAAAACCTACTTATTTATCATAAAGTGACAACACTGCAATTAAACCTGAATACTGAGGTTTTAGTTTAGAAAAAACAACTCATAGATTAACATGTTTTGTCTTAAAAGAAAAATAACATGTGTGCCATAGGTTCTCCACCACTGATAGGGCAGAGTTCATAACCAGTAAGTCATGGCAGTTAACAGCAAAGACACCGGGTTATTTTGAACGTCTTAACTGATTTTTTTTTTTACCAATATGTATTCTAACATTAAAGCTCTGCTAATTTCCACCCATTCTTCTTTTCTAAATCTCCCAGTGTTTATGAAGATACCACGTTTGCACCTTTTGTTTCTTCACCCTCCCCTCCTTACCTGGGACAGAACTATATTCAATATATTTGTGAGAAATGCTTATAGATGGGCTGCCTTTAAAAAACATTTTTATGAGTTCTTCTAAACATAGACAAAGGCAATAAAAATTCCCTATGCGACATGTATTTTTAAAGGCATCATAGTCATATGAAATGATTTTGCCTGTGTATTCTCCAAGGAACTGAAAAGTACATTATAGTCACCGTGCTCCTGCTGGGTTAGAGACAGTATCTTCTCTTTATTCCTTATTATGCCTGGTAACTTTCTGTTCAGCACATTAAGAAATCTGTATCTAAAATAATATATCTGTATCCCTCCCATTTCCCAGGAGCACAAAAGGCCAGCACTTTTTTTTTTTTTTTTTTTTACCATTAGCCCTTGCAGAGTAGGGTGTAAAGCCTCAACAAAAGTAGGTTTAGGTTTTGTCATTTTCATGCATTCTTTTAAGTAGCGGTGGCAAATATCGCTATTGGTAAATATCGTTAACATGCCTTCTAGATGCACAAGGTCAAAGAAAAGACAGGTTCCAGTCTTCCTGGGTGCGGTACCCTCAGCATTGCTGCTACCATAGCTCCTCAGACCCTGACTTCACCACTGACTGGACGGAAGCAGAGACCTGACTTCGTGTACCTCGGGGACATAAGAAAGATTCCCGCTCTGAAAAATGGAAACTCATTGCGTTTTCCTCCAAAGGGGAGGGGTGACGGGTTGGAGTGGGCGGTGGGTGTGCGAACGGAGGGTAGGTGTAGGTTGACAGCGCCTTCCCCCTTCGTGGTTGCAGCAGGAGCCCTTCGGGTCCCCTAGCCCTTGGCTCGTGGTCCTGCCCAGACCATTGTCCGCACACCTCGTCCCTCCAGCTTCCGGGCCGCGGGAGAGATGATTTGCTGCGGATGACATCAGCCCTGGGCCAAGGGCTGGAAGCGCGGAGGCAGCCACCGCGTGAGGATGTGCCGGGTGGTCCTTTCCTCCTCCTCCAGGCGCAGTGCCTAGTCCCCATATAAAAGCGGCGCCGCCTCCCCGCCTTGCGCACTCCCCGCTCCTCTCCGCCGCGCACTCTCCGCGGCGCTGG
The DNA here is from genome assembly GCF_053883595.1 of Heterocephalus glaber. Taxonomy (NCBI): domain Eukaryota; kingdom Metazoa; phylum Chordata; class Mammalia; order Rodentia; family Bathyergidae; genus Heterocephalus; species Heterocephalus glaber. Next base: position 2,383,468 of record NW_028258471.1, on the reverse strand, counting down.
GAGAGGGCGGAGGGGAGGCGGCGCCGCGCGGCGCCGCGGGGGACGCAGGGGGCGGAGCGCGGCAGCACCTTCAGAGATAATCCTTTCTCCTGCCGCAGAACTGAGGAGCGGCGGGAGACGAGTACTTCGCCGAGGTGTAGCGGTACGGAAGGATGGCGACCGTGGTGGTGGAAGCCACCGAGCCGGAGCCATCCGGCAGCATCGCCAACCCTTCGGCGTCCACCTCGCCCAGCCTGTCGCACCGCTTCCTCGACAGCAAGTTCTACTTGCTGGTGGTGATCGGCGAGACGGTGACCGAGGAGCACCTGCGGCGTGCGATCGGCACCATCGAGCTCGGTAAGCGGCCCCGCGCCCCAAAGGACGCGCGCGGGGGGCGCGCAGATGCGACCCCACCCCGGGCGCGACGCCAACCTGCAGGTCCGGCGCGCCCCGCACCCACGCCTCGCGGGGCCACTTCCTGCGCGCGATCTGGACTCTGTTCTGAGCCCATTGCGGAGAATTATCCGAATGACTAGATTTTTTTTATATTAGCGACCCAGAGGTAGTCTCTAATAACCTTGAGGAATCGGTCGCCAGGCGGGGTCTTTGGCCGCGGATCTGGCCACTGTCTCGCCCGCTAAGTGCAGAGCAGGTGTCTGGGGCAGAGGCCGAGATAAAGCCGCAGCCGCGGGTGGGGGTGGGGACCTGATGCAATCGCTCCAGTCCGCACTCCTCCCGCCTAGCCCGTAGACCTGGAATTGAAACACCATGTATCAGGGACCGCGTGGGAATAATCCTCATCAGGCGCCTCAATCCCCAAGAAAATCCTTTTCTGGCTCAAAACTTCCCGACCCTTTCTTTGCTCGGGATGACTGGGCGCGCGTCTCAAGACCACGCCCGCTCCCCCACCCTCGGGCCTCAGGGATAGAGACCCGCCCGCTCCAGGTTCCCGGCGCAGCCCGCTTCGCCACCCGCCACTGGGGTCCTGGCTGACGCTTTCTGAAAGGACAATGGGCCCCCCAAGTTGCAGGGTGGGGCCGCTGCTTGGAAAAGTCTCGGCCTCGGGAGAGAGAGCTCGGATGGAGACGGCTAGGACTCTAGCGCTTTCTGCGAAGGCCGAGTAGCGGTTCTCGGGCGCCCTGGGCGGGGCCAGGAGGGTCCGGCCGGCGCAGCCTCGGGATTGCGGACCGACCCGCCCTGCAGCCCCGCCCAAGCTGCGGCTGTGCCCGCACCTGCCCCCGCACTGCGGCGCCCCCCTCAGGCGCGGGCTGGCCGGGTGCGCGCTCTGCGGAGCCTCGGACTGGCGAGGGCTGCGCGCCCCACCTCTCCACCGGCCGGGCTTTGTTGCGTTCTCAGCCCTTGGGTGGGTGGGCCGCTCTGGTCTCTGCTCTTCGCTTTCCCCTGGGCGCCGTGGCCCTTCTCTCGTCCCTGACGGAGGTCGCTAGGTCCCTGTGCAGCCCCATCCCTGCTCTATTCTCCCGGGTTGGTGCTGAAGCGTTTCTGCCCGTAGACACCGGCTGGTGGGCGTGGTGCAGTCCGCACTGCGGTCTCTACGGCAGCCCGAGGCGGACAAAGGGCGTTCACGCAGCCCTCCTTCTCTGCTCCCCTTCACCCTAATAAAAAAGGAAGAAAAGCCTTGTTTTATAAGGACTAAATAAATAAATAAATAAATAGAAGCTTATCATTTGCCTCTGCAGTTGGAAATGGCCACTTGTCCCCAGAACAAAAGGCTGTAGGGTGGGGACTGGAGTTGCAGACCTTGTTCTTTTGTTTAACTTTAAAGCACCGATTTTCCCTTTTTGCTAAAAAGCAAAACAAAAAACAAAAATGTGAGCGGGAAAACAGTCATGATATTTCATTCGGAAAAAAATTCAAGAATGAGAGATTTCAAAAGTGAAGTGCCTTATTTGAACCACCTCTGTAACTCTTCGTTTGCAAACCATAGGCCTTTGGAGTCTGATCTGTTCAAATTTATTTTAGTTGTACATTTTTCTCCTTGGAAAAAAATTCATGTGTACTGACTTTGGGTGTGGCTATTGTGGGAATCAATGACTTTGGATTTTTTCTTTTAATCATTAGTCCATAGCATTGCTGGGAAGTCTTAATAGGTCAGGAAATGTTTTTTTATCTGCAAAATTTTTCTAACCACCCAGTGTGGTTCCAGGAGAGGGCTCATCAACCCCTATTTTAGGGATAAGGTCCCGTGGAGGCAGGAAGGGTAAGGGGACCGGCTCAAGGTCACAGCGCTTAGTAGTGACGGGAGTGCCAGGACTGCAGCGTCACTCCTTTTCTGACCGTGTCATGGTATTAGTGCAGGGCAGGCGAACATCAGAGGGAGAGCCGGATTCCGCGATTTTCAGAGCTTGCTTTTGTACAGCCATTCACTTGTGGGCAGCGCCCCATGCAGGAAGATGGTTCAGCAGTCACCTTCCGACCATAATTGTCTTCCTGCTTTGTTACTCAGCTGATCATCCTTTCAGTGCCCCATTCCTCAGCTGGTTTATTCAAGATCTTCTGTTGGAGGAGAAAATAGATGGAAACAAATAGTGCTCCTATCTTCACTCCTTTTTACTACTGGTGCTGAGTGTAAAATTCAGATTTGTCTTCCTGACATTTAAAAGTTTTTTAAAATCCTATTTAAGTGTTAGAGAAAAAGCACAAATCACTGATGAGCAGCTCAATTAATTTTCACAAAATTAATACACCTGTGTTATCCAAATAAGAACCAGGCATTACTAGAATTCCAGAAATGCTCCAACCCCTCGTGTTCCCTTTGCGATCATGATGCCTTCCTAATTTTTAATTCCCTAATTTGGTCAGGTTTTTTTTTTTTTTTTTTTTTTTTTTGCTTGAACTCTGAAATGGCTGTATCGATCCCATTAAGAATCAACAAAGTGAGTGAGCACAGCCATTTCCAATGCACAGTAACAGATGCTGCCGCTCTGGAGATTGCCCTCCTGGGTCCCGGGGTCTGGAGTGCAGCTCAAGCTGCCAGCCCTTCCAGGACTAAGTGAGAATCCCTCTCCCCCTGGCATTTCAGACAGTCTGAGATGACTTAGCAACAGGGCAGCAGTCTCTGTTTCCCTGTGCATGACATGCTACTGCTGCTGCTGCTTGAGCCCCAGATCCCAGCTGGGCCTCCTCCAGAAGTCACTCTGAGGACACTGCTGTTTTCCCTGGTGCCTGCGGGGCCCTGTTGTGTGAAGCAAGATGGAGCTGCTCCAGGAGCCTCAGCTCTGATTGTGCACGTGCGGGGCTGGGAAAACAGTTTCTCATCTGTGACTCTTTTCCGATTTCCCTTCCCATCTTAACGGAGGCTCAATGCAGTTGGAGACTGGTGAATTGGATTCTTGCCATTTGATTACTGAGGGTTCCCTGAGAGGCCTGGAAAATCATCTGTAAGTCTGTAGAGAGACAGTGGTAATGCAGCAGGCCCACAGGCCTGATGCTTAGTAAATGCTTCTTGATACCAAAGAAGAGAGATGTGCACTCTTGTTTTCTCAGCTACATTCAAAAGGCATAATACTGCGTTTGGTCATTTTTTCTCCAGAGTTTAAAACAATAGTGCTTCCTCCAACCGAACAAGGCTTACTTACTTAGTTGTGCAGGACTTTATCCCAAGCCCTTGTTGCTATCACCATCTACCATTCCTTAGCAATTCCTTTTCACTCCCCCTAATTAGTCCCCAGTGTGGATTTAGCCAGTCACTCCCATTTTTAGCAAAGCATCCACTCATCATGCAACCATTCTTTGCAGGGTGAATTCTAGAGCCTTGTGAAATGACTTTTCATTGTTTCATATTATTCTTTTAAAGGAACCAAAACAAATAAGGAATGCTAAATATCAATTTGATGTTTTTAGTTATTGTTAGAGTGTAGCTTTTCTTCTGGTTGACACTGGGAATCAAGATTTGTTCACGAGAAGATAGATGCGTGTAACATCTCTGGCCCTGGATTTTTAGTTGTAAATTGAGCTAATTGCATTGTAACATTCTGATGTCATTTTATTGAATGTGTTCAGTCTGAAATGGTAAGAGAATTAATCCAGGAAAAATTGAGGGTTTAATTTTCTTTTTCTTTTAACAGGAAAAAGACAAAACCCAAAAATCATGTGTAATAGGAGTTAAATGGAACGTTAGATAGTATTAAATTTATGATATTTATCTTTATACTTTTCAAAGTCGAAAGGCACATAGATTTCCCCTTGCTCTGCTTACTTGGTATCACGTATTAATGGCTCTGTGAACCATGATGAAATACAAGCCCATCTCCAAATTTAAGGCCATTAAATTAATCACTCATTGTTAATCTTCTTCTCTAAGGGCTTACTTTTTAAAATAACTTTTAGGCCAATAAATTATTATAAAGCTTTGTTGTTTGCCACTGTAGAAAAATGTTATCAAAGACCTGAATTATTATCAATGCTTTGAAACTATGAACTGTGTATGTAAGATATTGTCTATTACGTATGACATACATGTTACGAACAAAAAGTTGCTGCCTTAAAAAGGAAAAAAAGCAAATTGAAGGCTAGAGTAAGGGGGAAAATAGGAAATCTTTTCTCTGAAAAGTAAAGCCTTCCTTAGCTTAGCATTTCCTTTTTAATTGTTTCTAAAGTTTATGATTGTATTCTGTTTCAGCATAGTTTTACAGATGGAATCTTTCAGAAGTTAACCATTTAGGTATTTGCAGAAAATCTTCAAAATACCTGTTTTTCAGAGAAACAACTAAAGCACATAGAGGAAAGTCAACTCTTCAAAAGCCCAGTAGAACCAATGAGCCATTCACATGAAATGAGGTTATTTCTTGGCTTCCTTAATCCACTGTCTCTTTAAGAAATATAGGGTTCGGGTTTGATTTTTTTTTTTTTTTTTTTTGCCTTTAAAGGGTTGCTTTTGATTTGTTTTTAGTTGTTGGTTTCATTAAACAATCCTTCAAGGTGCTTGCATAGTTAGGGGAACTTGGTGCAGTCTGGCCTGTGGAAGGCAAGGATACCTAGCTCATCTTCCTTTGTCATCCCAACTTGTACTGTGTTGACCACCCCCTCATCTTTTCTTTTCTCCTTTTCCATCTGCAAATACACTGTGCATGTTTGCCTGCCCTTTGTGTGCTTCATGTGAGGCCAGAGAACTGAGAAGAAAAGACCCTTTGGTGCCTGTCTGTCAACAAGGATAGATCCAATGACAGTGTTCCCTTCTCCTCGGTGGACCACAGTCAGCGAGTAGCCAGGGGTGCTTTTCAGGGTGACAGATGCCCTTTGGGCCCAGACATTTAAAAAGTAGTGGTTCATTGCCTCCAACTGCTAGAGTTGTTAGCAGCTGTTACCCACTTGGGCCAGCGGTAAGGGTGCTGTCATCTGAGGTTGCTGGCGAAGCAGAGCCTCAAGGAAGAGTTGACTTGGGGTGCATTGGAAGGACAGTCAGAAAAAGGGCCAGGAGTTTATCATGGATTCTCTGTTCCCATTATAGACCAAGATGACCAGCTTCTGGAAGCTGCTTTGAACCTCTTTCCCAAGGCCCTGGCCTCCCCAATAGTTAGGGACACAGAGAAGAAAGAATATGGAAAAGGCTGGCAGTTTTCTATCCTATGAACTTGAGCATGCCCACCGTTGGCTGTCTGTTAGCCATGGGGGGGACATACAGAAACCTGTTAAGTGCACATGAACTTTCATTGAGAAATACTCTTTCCCTTCACTAATGTTATCCAGCGAAAAATATTTTATTTCTAAAATTAGTATAAAAAGTGGCCTGGTTTGAAAATTTTTCTTTCCAACTACAGTAACTAGTAAGCCCATTGTGATCTTTATTTTATAAGTGGTAGTAGTGATGTACATTGTTAAAAAAATTATTTGGGAATTTCTTAGAGAACCCTAAACTTTTAGTTTTTTTGAGAGTATAAAAATGAGAAATATTTTTATCAGCTGTTTCTATGTAATATAAAATTACTAAGTAGATTTCATAATATTCAGCGCTTTTTCCACTGATTACAAATATAATTTATTTAATGCTAAATGTATAATGTTATATAATATGTATTACATATGTGTATATAAGCAAACATTTAATTGCTTGTGCCACAACAAGTTAATTGAAGCCAAGGGGAAAAATGGCACACAGCAATGTAAAAGCAAGTGTATGTATAACGCTAGATGAAGTCATTCAAATAATGTAGCAATTAAGACATTCCTTAGAACAAAGACAGAAAAATTGTATGAATTTAATTTAAACACATATATTTCCTTGTTAACTTACTGACCCAGCTTGACAAGGCAGAAGACAAAATGGAGCTTCAACCTGTGGCACAGAATTTTCAGCTAACAATACCAATTAAGCAGCTCAGACAGTAACTCAATGATTTTTCACGCTGCGCTGGTATATAATGTATATGTTGAAGTAAAATACTCTAATGAATTCAGACCTCTCAACCTGTCAAGCTCTCCAGGAAACAAAAAGAACCCATTTATCATTTCTGCACTAAAAAGATCCACAAAATCTCAACATGCTTTTCTTGTTAAAGTTTAATACTCCATTAGCACAAATGCAAACTGAGACCATTAATGTTTCCAGGAAGATCCATAAAATTCTCCCTTATAATTTAGCCCCTCTTTGGGAAGGTTAACTCTTCCATACCTGAATTATTTCCATGGGTCATGCTTCTAGTTAGTGAATATCTATTTAGAGATATTCCTTGTGGTTAATGATATTGGAAGATAGTTTGGATGTGCAATGAATGGTGTTTCCAGAATCTTTCTGTAAGTGTTATTTAGCACATGTATATAATACCTTGATTCTTTTAAAGATAAGAAAACTATAAATGGAGGTAAACACAGATGGAAAGGATTTAGAGGTGTATTTAATTCACTGCAATTTGAACCCCCAAGTCAGTATGCACCACTAATGACCAACAAAAATGATTAAATGCCTGGCTGTTTATTTAGAGATAATTCATTTTCAGTGTTTTAGCCAGAGGTTCGAGCCCCTTCCCATAGGAGGTAGGCAATATGTGTTTGTTGTTCCAGAGATTTGTTCCTGCCAATTGAGGATGCTGTATCTAAGGGTATGATCATGTATAGGACACACTGGCTCCACCATGAGCCAGCTATTTGGGAAAAATATAAACAGACACATGCTCCAGAATTTTAAGGTTCCTCTGGCTTACTCTCCAGGTCCCTCTTGTCCCATGGCCTCTGGGTTTCCCTCTGAGGATAGGATAGGAGGTGGACAGAGGAGAGAGGAAGAGACTGTTAAGGCAGGGCATGAACACAGGAAACCACTATCACCTACTTCTTGATCTTCGTTCCTCTCACCCCTGATGCTCTTTTCAGTCTAGTGAAAGGAAGTATGAACTGAAAGGAAGTTCATGGCCCCAACTCTATTAAAGTTTTATAAAGTATAAAAAAGTTGCCAAATTTCTTTGTTTCTGTATAAGAAAATTTAAGATAACTAACAATTGTGAACAACAGCACTGCCTGCCAGTCCTGAGAGGACACACAGCCAAGTCATTAGATCCAGCCTGTTTATCAGGGAGCACACAAAGTTTGGATTGATATCCAGGGGTTGAAAACCCAAGGTCAGAAATGGGATGGGTACAAGAAAGAAGTCATATATTCATACTTCTAAAACATCATTTAAAAAAACAAAAGCCCAGGCTTGAATGACTGCCCCCACATTCTGTTCCCCACCAGCATGCTACCCTTTCTTGCCACCTACAAGTGAATTGTTAGAAAGTTAGAGATAGTCTTGTAACCTCTTAGCTGCCAAAACACTAGCTGTCTTCCTGCTCTTTCTGTTCCCTCCCTGGAAGAGAGTCTGTCATTTTCCTAATAACTGTTTTCTTTTACTCTTCCAGCAAAGCAGCATTTACATTTTATGAGGGGCAGAAGTTCAGTCCCCACTGCTAGTTATCCCTCCCTTGTGGCTTGGCGGAGAGACCTCCCCAGCCTTCCTATTTTGTGGGCATCCACTGGTAGTCACCAAGCTCTTCAGAAATGACTCCACATCCTCCCCTGAAGCCTGAGAAATGTTACAGCGATGTTTTCCAGACCACTCTGAAATGGCTGACTGGAAGTCTTTCAACTCTCTTCCTTTTCTTCCTTAGGGATCCGATCATGGGACACAAACTTGATTGAGTGCAACTTGGACCAAGAACTCAAGCTTTTTGTCTCTCGACACTCTGCAAGATTCTCTCCTGAAGTCCCAGGTGAGGCCTCTGTCCAGTATTAGTGTAGAATTTGAAAGAACAAGAGTCCTTGGCTGAAAAATTTTTGCCTGTCTTAGGGATTGTTTATATTTGCTTTTTATCAATTAGTTAGCTGGCAGCCACAATTTAAGAAAGTCAACTCTAGATTATTGCTGTGCGGGTTATCTATTTTGTGGATTCTTAGAAGTTTTTAAGTTATAAGGTAATATTTATGTACGTTTGTATTTATTTATTGCCATCTCACTGTATTGTAAGTTCAAGGGATTGTAAACTATTTACATATTAATTTTGCTCAGATAAATTTAGGAATACAAATTGAATATCCCCAGGATCCCACAATTCCTTTCTCTCAAGGTAAAGGGAGACATCTTGGGCATTTCAAAGTGAAATGTGCATCATTGTTTTATCATTGGTTTATCACCTACCTTTGCATTATCATTTATCTTTCTCAGTGTGGGTGAAAGAGTCTAATATTTCAAACTGCTGTTAAAATAGCCTTTCTTTCAGAAACGAAAAAGAATACTACAGAATAATTAAAGGTAAGCACACAAACATTTGTTCTAAAGGTGTTCCTGCTGACCAGCACCTCCCTGGAGCAGTATGTCTGTGTTGACCCATCTCTTCCTCCCCCCATGGGCTGTGACCTCTTTCTACCAGCTGATCACATTTGGGGATAACAAGATAGTTCCTGGCCCACAAACGCTCCAAAGCCAGATATGTTTCTCAAAAGCTTCATCACTGGAACTGTGTTGCATTTTATTTCTTTAGTATCACTTGAATTTTGTGCAAAGTAGAATAAACTCTTCCATCTATATGCTTTTGTTCTGCAATTACTAATTTTATTGGCATTGATATATCAAGAATGAGGTTCAGCCTTTTTTGGATGATTAGCTCATGTTCCATTATCCTGGAACATAAGATTTGAAATGTAATTTGAGATTTGAAACTACTTTTATGGAATGTCAGTGCCTTCATGAATCATACTTGGCTGCAGTAATATGCCTGTGGGATTATCCCAGTTCTTCCTTTAGAGTTGGATGTTACATTTCCCATACATTTCAGTTATCCAAACGAATTGTAGTTCTTGAGCATGGAATTGAGTGAATATGTGAAGAAAATCTTAGTAAAAAAAATCTTCAAACTTAAAATCAAACTTGCTACAAAGGCTTGTGAAAAATTAGCTCTTAAATAACTTTGCACTGAGAGAGAGAGAATATAAATATGATACAGAGACACATGGTTTGCTGAAGGAAAGGTGCAGTATGTGGTTCTTTTGTTATTGTATTGTAATTTTATATCTTGCAAAATCTCCATAACTTTTAAAAGCATCTCACAAAAAATTAGAAGAGTTACCTTTGCCAACAAGTATGCTTATTTCCACATGTAAAAGTCAAGTCTTACCCTTCCTCTGTGTAGGTTGTTGTGGCTTTCTTACTCTGACTGTATGTTAAACTAACTACTTTTTTCTTTTCCTGTAAATAAATCTTGCATTTCTCATTGTGTTCACTCATACTTGGATTGACCTTATAGAATCACAACTGTGTATTGCAAAATGAGTGGTTACAAGAATTTCTGAAGAACTAACCATTTTTGGACCAAAGGCCTACCTAGTATTATTGTTCTGGACTAGAAAGATCAAGTCCCTAAAACTTCCACTTTAGCCTAATGTACTCTGTTCTCTCTTTCTCCTGCTGTCATCTGCAATAAGAGTGGTCACCTGCCTATTTATATCAGTGCTGTAGTTGATACTGGGCATAGAGACTGGCCGCTGGACACACAACAGCCTTACCATTCTCACCACCTGCAGAAAAGCCTGATGTTACAACTTTCCCTCTGAATCCTATGTAGGCCCAGCCTCCCTTTGGAGCCATTGTAGTGATGGCCCTGTATGGAGAGTGTCAAGGCTTCTCACCAAGACTGTACTGCAGGTGGAATATTCCTGATCCCAAATACTCGGGACTAGAAGGACTTCAGATTTTGGAGTTTTGGGACTTTGGAATATTGGATGTTACCAGTTGAGCACCCCCGATCCAAAAATCCAATCTAAAGGCTCCAAAATCCTTGCGTTCTCAACCTGTGGATGATAAAAGTACATAATCAGATACAGTTTTGGGTAAGTGTACTTTAGAAAGAAGAGGTGCTAGAAGACCAGAGCACAGAACTGTTCATGGATAATGGTGCATGGACATCCCAGGATCCTTGGATTGGGGCCAAGGAAATCTGTAGCTTTTCCTAAACAAACTGGAGAAATTTGAATCCTGTTTCTAAGTGGGTCCATGTCTAGTGGTCTCTTCCCTACTCACTTTAGGTTCTGTAAAAGTGAACTCATGTACCTTAGAGTTTTAAGAAATATATATATATTCATACTCATTTAGTCAGTTTAAAGTATTTAAATGGTAGTTACAATGTGCCAGGCACTACAGGATATGGAGTTGGCAAAGTCAAAGTGATGAACAAAACAAACTCAGTTGTGATTATTACCTGTATCATGCTTATATTCTTACGAGCGACATCACATACAAATCAGCATGAAGTCTAGCACCCTGCCTCAAATTCGAAATCCAAGCTTCAAACTGGCTTTTTTAGGGGAGGGTGGGGAGGTTGCAGGCTAGTAGAGTTATAGTAAGATATTCTCTGCCTTCTGTGGCCCAGTAGATTAGGACTCAGATTGTTGTTACATATGTTTTATATTCGTGCTGGTTATTACACCTTTTGTTATTTTTAGGAATCAGTTCCCTTATAAGGCAATAGCCTCAAAATGCAGCTAATAGACCCTGCATATGGCACTGCTAGGTTTATTCCCTTGTACTAGTTTGTCCCTTGTACTGTGGTTTTGAGCTTTAGCTAGGCTGTTTCTCAGGATTTCAGTCTTTCTCTCAAGTGACAGTTTAGCTGCTGAGTCTGTTGGAAATAGAGCAACCATTTTGCATTCTTTTTTTTTTTTTTTGGTACTGGGGTTTGAACTCGGGACCTTGTGCTTGCGAGGCAGGCGCCAGAACCACTGAGCTAAATCCCCGGCCCCCATCTTACATTACTTATATTCACAAATTCAAACATTCCCATCAAGTTTTTATTTACATATTATATCCTGTCCTTTTTGTACCTTGATCATATTGGATGAGAATTATTTTTCTGAGTCTCCCCACAAGGGTAAGACTTACCATGGGAAGCATAGATTTACCATGCTGTATAGAAGTTAGTTCATTTTCCATGCCTATTGCTTCCTTCCCAGGTTGAACTTTAGACCTAGCTATATATAGAAATGAAAGAGGACATCAAGGTGTTACAGGGAGTGCCTACCATGTGGTTGACAGGCACAATTTCAAATGATAAATAAATAAAAACCATTGCTAGGACAAAGCACCTTGTCTTAGTCACTTTTTCATTGCTGGGACAAAATACCTGACACCTGCAACTTAAAGAAAATAGATTTATTTTTAGCTCATGTTTCAATCCATAGTTGGCTGGCTCCAAGGTACAATGGTATGGCAAAGGGGCCCGGCAGACAGCTGCTCACCAGATGCTGGACAGGAAGCAGAGAGAATGAAGGGGAGTTGGGAAGGGAGGTATAGCCTTCTTGGTCACACCCACAGTGACCCACCTCTTCTGACCAGGCCTCACCTCCTAATATCACATTTAGCTCTCATGTGCCCATAACCCAATCACCTTTCAAAAGGTCCACCTTGGAGCACATGAGGCTTTCAGGGGACATCCAGATGTAAACGATCACAGACACCAAACCGAAAATCCACTTCAGTTGTTCTACCTCATTTTTCTACTTTTATCTGCTTATTAAAATAGCTAAAAAAAGGGCTGGGGATTTGGCTCAGTGGTTTCGCCACCTGCTGTGTAAGCACAAGGACCCGAGTTTGATCCCTGGTACCAAAAAAAAAAAAATAGCTGAAATGATTTGATAACCCAATTCCACAGCAGAAGTATAGCATAATGATTAAGAAGAGTGGAGGTTCTAGAGCCAAACTCCTCAGTGTTATCTGAGCTCTGCCGTTGCTTTGCCAGATGATTTTTTTTTTTTTTTTTTGGTACCGGGGATCGAACTCGGGTCCTTGCCCTTACGCAGCAGGTGTCGAAACCACTGAGCTAAATCCCTGGCCCCCAGCCAGATGATCTTGAATGCTACTTTAGTCATTCTCTGCTTCAGTTTTCTTATCTGCAAATGGGAATGGTCATTTCTACCTCAGAGTTTTCAGGAGGATTCAGTGAATTAGTGTGTGTAAAATTCCTTAAAAGATTTTATCCTGTGGCAGACAATAAATATCAACTAATATTATATTCATTTGACTTGCATATCTGGTGATTATTACTACTGTAGGGAATACTGGGGTTAGATATTTGTTGGCTTCCTTGTGATCATTTTTAATTTGTCCTAAAGATGATTCTCAGAGGAACAGCTACCTTTAGACGGCACCAAGTTACTGGCTATGTGTAGTGGGGAGCAACATTCTGTGACTGGGCTTAGTGAGGTCCTTTGGGCATGAGAGCAAAAAGGAAATGCTGCTTTAGAGCTGGCAGGATAGGACCAGAGCAGACTGTAGGGTATTTGCAAAATGGTCCCATAGATGTGCATGTGGACTGCTGTTTGGTTACCGTGCGACCTGTCCCTGAGCAACTGCTGCTGTACTCCACCATTCAGATTTCTCTTCTGCTGTCTCCAATCAACAAGTGAATATAGCTTTGCAAGTTTTAAGAAATGGAGATTTTTTTTTGAGGCTTATTTTTTCAGTCAGCTGAATAAATAAGAAGATCTTAGCGTATTTACACTTTGCCAGTAGTTTTGTAACTCATAGGATGACATTCACAAAAATCTTCATACAATATGATTGATTTTGTAATGTGGAGATGGGTGGTTTTGTTTAAAAACCCATGCCTTTTTCATGGAAGATAAACAAACCACAGCTGAGCAACTTTAGATTTGTGTTGACTGACTGTTAAAAATATCCTGCCAGAGGATTGCTTTTTGATGGAGAATTAAAATCAGCGCTTTGAATTTCAGTCATGCAGATCCGCACCTTCCTTTGACACTAATGAGGCAAGGTTTTTACAACTAATATTTGTCAGTTAGAATGATTTTGTACTAAAATGCTCTTAGAAAAGGACCTTAGAATATTTTTAGTCATCTGTCTAGATTTGTATATTTATTTTGTCATAGTGCAGAGCCATGGCTTAATTGTATGTGCCTAGAATATATCAACTGCTCTGAGACAGGGTGTAGTGGATGTGTTTTCACTCCACTCCCAACCTTTAAATGATAAAGCACAAATATATGTTCCCATTGCATGCAGGGGGCTAACAGCACTCAGGGAACCTGCGATTTCAGAGAAAAAGCAGACGCTTGTCCCGTGTTTCCTGTCAGAGGGCACACACACAGGTCTGGGTGCCTGTCCCCATGCCCACGTGGCTTGCCCACCTTTTCTCATTGCATCAGGGTTTGAAGTGATCAGAGGATTCCTGGTATTAGAAGAAAATGACAGAGAGCCTTGTTGGTATTATAGTAGCCAGGACCTCTGTTTAATACCTATTCAGGCCAAAGCCGCTGGGAAGGGGAGGAGATTCATTTTCATGCAAATTCCTAGCTTTTCTCTCCCTTGCCCTCTGCCCTGAGCCTTCCTGGCCTTGGTGCTGGGAGGCCCAGTGATCAGTAGCCCCTGCCCTACCTGCTCTCGGCCCAGTGCTCCCATTCAGACTGTGGCTGAGTGCCTGCTTCCTTTGAGATCATCAAAGAGCCAACTTCCCAGGAGGAGTGCTGGAGTTTTGTAGCTTGTGCAGTACAAAGTGTTAATTTTTGCAAGGTTTACATCTTGCTCAACTTTAAAATTTCAGGGAATTCTTTATATCTGCACACACTGTGTAATAATTGTGATTTTTTCTTTTCTTTTTAGTGCAGGTGTGGCAAAAAGAAGGGAAAAAAAGTGTTGCGTTGCTCTATTCAGGAGCCTTCATTCTTCAGGGTAGTTAATGATGGCTCATTCAGACCACCCTAGAAATACCTACTCATCTCACTTTTTTTTAAAGAGTAAAAAGGATGTTTTAGTCTGCTGCCTATAATGGCTCTCCAGCGGTTCCTAATGGGTACTGTGGAACCACTCGCTGCAGACAGGCACAGGCAGGAAACTGGCAGCCTGGGCTCAGGAGCCATCTTAGGGGATGGCAATAACCCTTCATTAAGCCAGCTCCTTCAGTTCCAGAACAGCTGCTAACCAGGGACAGCATCTTGGGCTGGATGTCAGGGGTTTTGTCCTCATTTTCAGAGACTGAAATGCCCACAGTTATTGTCAGTTGAGCCTTTTTGAAAGCAGGTGACAACAGCAAGTCACCAGGCAGCCACCATCCCTTTCCTGTTACTGGTTCTATTTGCATCTTTCTCCTGGGGCATTTTCTGCATTTCTGGTAGCATGCTAGAAATTATGGTAGAAGGTGAGCACTAAAGCATAAACTAGAGATTACTTTTTAAAATGTCAAGTACATAGTATTTTTGAGTGCTTCTTAGTATGCGTGAGACTAAAAACATGAATGCAAGAATAAGGTAACCCCATTGTTTATAATTTAGTTGGGAAAATAAGTCATTCACAGCTTTAAGATGCACTGTGCTCTGTTTCACAGTGTTTCCCTAATTCACAAACACTGTGTGTGTGTGTGTGTGTGTGTGTCTGAGTGTGTGAGAGAAAGAGAGAGGAAAGGGGGTGTTGATATTTACTTAAATAACTAAAGAAGTCAGGGAATGAGAATGGAATTATAACAAACGTGTTTTGATTGTTCAACGATGGATTTAGTCACAGTGACAAAAGTTACTCAGGTACCAATGCCCTACCCCCAGCAGCAACTCTGGACTAATTAAATGCTACCAAGGCAACCATCAAGTATCCCCAGATGTCCTACTCCAGGGCTTACTCCTTTTGTTTCCCTGGCTTCAGTTGGTTGAAGGGTAAGTTCTGCTGCTTGTGAAGTCAGATTTCCTTAGTCCTAGAGACTTGTGAGAAATTAAGACGCTTCCCTGGAGGGAAATTAACATAAATACGAGACAAAAATAATGTTATTTTAATAAACTCTTCCAGCCTAGGTTAAAGGATTACTTATAGTTAGGATGGGTGAGATGAATGCTTGTAGAAAATGAAACAAGAGAATGATTTAAAAGTATATGATTAGGAGGTGGAGCTGTAGTTCAGTGGTACAGTGTGTGCTTAGCATGCACGAGGCCTTGGGCCTAAACAAATACACAAATGTATGTGTATAATTAAAAATGAACACTCAAAGCTATAGTGCACAACACCTCATTTTGAAGACTCCAATGGAGGTTGCCTCTAGCAATTCCTGAGTGTATTTCTGAGCTTTGAACACAGTATACAAACATCCTAAGGACCGCCTCTGTTGTCAGAGAGGAGACAACAAAGTCCCCTACACCAGCACATTGCTGTTAAGTCAGCCGTTTCCTTCTCAGTGCTAAAACAGGTTTTCTATGGAGCTATGAGTAAACAAGCCACCATGGAGCATTTGGTTCTAATTCCCAGATTCCCAGGTGTCACTTTCCAAGGGTGGTGTGAGGAGGAAGGGGCTACTGCCGGGAGTGACAGGCTTCTCCAGGGAGACTGCTCCTCACCAGTAGTGCTTTTGGGTTCTGGAAATGTCAATCAGTGGAAATGTCACATTTGGGGAAGTTAATCTGATAGCAGTAAAATTTAAAATGAAATAAATTCTGCAGCCCAGGTGAACAGTATTAGCATAGAGCTCCTTAGCTAATTTTGAGCATTTGTCTCTTCCTTTTTAAACTCTCAAAGCCTACAAGTTATGACTTACGAAAGACCAATGAAAACCACTTGATGAAATTTTTTCCTCTTAATTGTACTTAGAGATATTGTTGCAGCTGCTCTTTTATCTAGAATTCTAGTTTCTCAGCTCAGATGCTAAGAATTTTTTTTTTTTTTTGTACCAGAGATTGAACTCTGCACCTTGCACTTGCGAGGCAGGTGGTGGAACCACTGAGCTAAATCCCCAGACCTAAATGCTGAGAATTTTTGAGAGCATAATTCAGTAGGAAGACATGGTGTAAAGTCCCAGGGATCCCATTAGATGCTCAAGTCCCTTAGAGATAGTTGGTTTAGTATTGTGTGTCTGCATGTGTGTGCCTGTGTGTATGCATGTGCACACACATACATGTGAACATGCATGGATGAGAAAGTGAGATGGGGAAGGAGATGGAGGAGAGTACCTTGTACTCATTGGAAAGGAGATAATCTTTTCACATTATACAACTTATCTCTTTAGAAGGTGCCCTGTTATCAGCCAATCTGTCATTAAATATTTATGTTCTGCAGCAAGGCACAGTTTCATCCCTACCTCTGCAGGCCAAGGAGAAGACTTGTAAATAAATCCTGGCCTGAGAGTTGTTTACAATGAGTGTGTATAAAAGATAACTAAATCAGTCTATCAAATGTGCCAAATGAGAATTTTACAAAGGAGTCCTTCTGAAAGTTCTGTTTGTTGAGGGTATTTCAAAAAAATATGTGCACAAGAATCTGCATTAAAATAATATTTATACAAATTGGAGCATGAGTATAACAGATTTTAAGGCCTTACATTTTCCTTGTGACCCAAACTAAAGTGTTCCTTAGTTCGAATGTGCATTTTAAACTAAGTCCTTTAACAATTCAACAATGAAAAGATGAATTGATATTCTAAGAATTCATCCCTGAAACCATAGGGTCTGCTGAGTATGAGGATATATATATATATATATATATATATATATATATATGATATATATATTGGAGATATATATATATATGTTTAATTTCAAGATTGTCTTCATCTCTGAGTGCTAGAAAATTGTTCATTGGCAGACTCAGACACTGAGGAGAGATTGTGAAAGTGTAAGATTGTGCAGAAATAAAGGTGAAATGATTGGTTCACTGCCCAAAGCTAGAATTGTGGAGAGAGCATGATTCTACTGTCCATGAGTTGGTGTGTGTGGGGCTCAGGGGAGTAGATAGTTGGGAGCTGCTTCCCAGAACCCTCCCTTCTCTAGAGAGTCCTACAAGCCTGATCTGTATGGCAGCCCTGGGTCCTACTGGAGATTGTCATCACCCATGTGGCTCCCTGAAAATCAAACCTTTCTTTTCCTGAAAACAAAAAGAATCAGCCAGATCAAAGCATCATAAATTGTGTTCTTCCAGCCATTTGTTCTGCAAAGCATTAATAAGTGATAAGTGGAGAAGAATTCCATGAGAAAGTAAGTTTGGAGACTGTGGCATTCTTGATCTTATTTTTATGGAAGCATAAAGTATATATGTACAAACTTTCCTAATTTTATATAATCATAAAATTTAGCCATAAAGTATATATGCATAAACTTGCCTAATTTTATTTAATCATAAAGTTTTTGTACAACATTTGGAAAGAGGTGGACTAAACTTTTGCCGAGTCCCTTCCAGGTTTTGTGTTTCATGATTCTATGAATTTTTACCAAATTGCCTCATCACTGAAGAATAGACAAGTACTTGTCCTACTTCATTTAGCTTAGAAATGGCTTTTCATTTAGGTTAAAATGTCAGTGAAAAAATTTTACTTAGAAAATCTACCTGTCCCACCTACTAGGATTATCAGTTTTAGGAGGAGATGTGTGGCCCTAATGATACTCAAGTTGATTTCCCAGTTTGGGGATTCTCGCCATTAGCTGTTCCCATCTGTGTAGACAGACCAAACAAGACAAAACTTAATCATGTTTGCCCGGTGCCAAACACCTGCATGGAAGATATTTCAAAAATCAAAGTCATGTGTTTTATATACAGTGCCAAGGGGAAATAGCTTCATTTTTTCCATTAAAACAAGAACTTGCATGTTGACATTTGGTGCGGCTTTGAAAAGCTTCAGATCAGCTACTTATTCAAAGCTCTAAAAAGAGGGGGAAAGATTGAACCTCAAGTGTTCTTAGGATTATCTGTATGTAGGTTGCATATGTTAAAAATCCCAAGTATATTGTTTGTTAAAGATAATTGAGAATGGCCTGCATTTTAATAAGCATGATCAACTATGCATATCTCATCGTGTGAACCATCAATTAGTGCAAGGTAATTTAACAAGTCAGAACACGCAGCTGTGAATGCCCTTGGGAAGCAGTGCTTAAATTATTACCGACACTGTACAACTTGCACACAGGTGATCATTATCAGAAAGTCATGATTATCCAGAAGGAAAAGTGATTTTTATGGTAATGCATCTTAGGATTGGCTGTTGGTATTTAACCTTCAAGGTGATGATTTCAATTTGTCCTGTCTCTAATTTGATCATGTTTTCTGAAAACGATTGAATTTGTGCATTAAAACCAAGATGTGGCATTACATTGTGCTTATAGCAAAACTTCCAGGGTGTTCTAAAACTTGAAAGAAATAATTTATATACAGTAACACTATCGATGACAGTATTTCTGTGGATAAAGTACAGTGTGCTAGTTAACAGAGTTACCAATCATTCCTTGTGGGGTTATTATTTTTGAAGTTTTAGAATCTAATGATGACCATTTCTTTTTTTATAAACACCTCAGATTTGTTTAGAATTAACTTCAGATTCCTAAACCAAATTCATGCATTAACTCAAGATATACTGTTATACTATTTATAGGAAACATGAATTTTACAATTCCACTATTCCTTTTCCCTCTCAAATAGAGTGAAATATTCATTCTCCTCTCTCTCTCTGTCTCAGTCTCTGTGTCTCTGTCTGTCTGTCTGTCTCTCTCTCTCTGTACTGCAGTTGAGCCCACAGCCTTCACATTAATCTACATCCCCAACTCTTTTTTTATTTTTTATTTTGAGACAGGATCTTGCTAAGTTATTAAGTTGCCCAAGCTGGGTAACTTGTGATCCTCCTGCCTCAGCCTCCCAGAGTGCTGGGATTGCAGGCATGTGTTACCACTACCAGCCAAGAGTGAAATTTTCAGTTTTTTAAAAAAGAGATATTGCACTCTTTAAGCAGATATCAACATTTATTTGAAGCACAGGCCAAGAGAGACACATTCACTTAAGAGGAAAACACATTTTGCTCCCCACTTGGAACCCACACTCAGAATAATCTCACAGAGTCTCCCTTGGATAATTCAGGATGAAAGCTATTTCCCTGTACCCCAAGGTTGTCTTGGGAGACCTCAGTGGTTATTACTCTGTGGGTCTGAGGGTGTGCTGATGCCTGGGTAGTTCTTGTACTGAAATATTACTGGGCAAACCAATTATGTTGAGGTAGCCAACAGATGGCCACATCAACGCCAACACAATTTTATTTCTATAGAGAACTCTCTGAATGTTATAAAGCTTCTGAAAAAGTCATTGCTTCTAGGTACTACAAAAGAAAACAAAGCTGCTATAGAGAAAAAGGGAGTATGGAGAGAGAGACCATAGCAATCTTTTGGTAACTTGAAAAAAATTCTCAAAGTTTGTAAGATAGGTACCAACCAATGATATTTACAATGTCCTGGCATGTATACAATAGGCATACCTCGTTACTAAGTCCCAACCATTTTTTCTTCCTACTTCCTATGTCCCTTGCCTACGAAAACATGTTTTGAATAGATAATTGTCTCCCCATTGTACCATCTCCCACCTGATAAGCTAATAAACACAAAATGGAAGTAGCAAAAGTATTTTTAAAGGGTTGCTATCTTTGCTTTAAGATTATCCAAACTATCTCTAGATCTTAGAAATAGACAAAATTATAAAGTTATGTAGCCATTTACATGCGTATATGCAGTTATGAAGATGTGCGTGTGTGGGGCGTTTCTTTGCTTTTATGTTATAGTTATATACCACAGAATGACATTTTGGTCAGTGACAGTCTGCGTACATGACGGGGTCCCATAAGAACGCAATGGAACTGAAAGTTCCTGTTGCCTGCTGACATCATGGCCATCCTAGCAGCATAATACAACACGTTGCCCATGTGTTTCCGGTGATAGCCACTGCCAATTGTGTAAAAATACTGCACATACAATTATGTGTGGTATATGATACTTGGAATGGTAATAAACAACCCTTACTGGGCTATGCATACTTTAATCTGTCATTGGGCTACATGCACTGTATTGTACTTTGAGCATTATTTTAGGGCACACTTCTTTTACTCACAAGGAAAAAGGTTCCTGTACCACAGTATCCCAAGTTGCACCAGCAGCAGCCTCACACCTCACACCTGTTTACCTCCTTTCCATCCTTTCATCTCTCATCTGTATCACTTAGAGTTTTCCCCTCTAATGTCTTCTGTTTCCCTCCTGGTTTTCTTCTCTCCATCTCTTTTTGCTTAGTGTGTTCTCCCCACTCTCCAGTCCCAGCCCTCTTTTCTTCAAACAATGTTGGTTTGGGTTATTTTAAGTTGTCTAACATGAGGTCAGTGTTTGCTTTTCAAAGAAGCATTGCATTATATATTAGTTATACTTATTAAGCTCTGTCTTATTTTTGTTTTATTTTATACATAGAATAGAGATTATTTGGAGCCTTTGGAATAACATTCCAGCATATAAATATAAGTGAAATAATTTGGCAAATTAACTCACTCCAGGGGTCATCTAGAAATATGATTCCATCAACAGATAGGAATTTCTATTGCTGGAATCTTTCAGTTAGCAAATAGATTTTCTGTGCTTGGTCAGCAGACTCATCACAAATTTGATGCTACCAAAAACGTTCCAGCTTACAAGAAAAGAAAAAAAATCAAATAAAAGCATACTTCAAATGAGAAAAATAGACGCCAAAGAGCTTCAATGAATCATAGGGGCACTTTTTTTTTTAATAGTTCAGGATTCTAACTTTCAAAATGGCTTTTCCCTAGTTGCAACCCAATCATAAGACAGAAGGAATGCAGGTCTCCTTTGCGCACACAGATATGGAGGCCTAAGGCAATGTACCTTGATAAAGAGCCTCAGGGTAATGCCAGGAACGTGGGCTTAGTAGAGTATGACTATGAATAATGAAGTCTCAGGGGCTTGAGAAACTATTCAGCTCTTAGGTTTGAAAAATAAGCTGTCTAAGAAACCTGACAATCTGTAGTCATTATTTATATAGCAAACACTTTCTTTGTTACAGATTTCCTTTAAACACTAAAGTATGGTAAAGTGTTTACTTACAAACTATCAATCACTTTCAGAGATTTGGCAAAGAGCTCTGATAAAGAGCCAGCCTCTTGAGAGTGAAGGACAAAGGACAGCACCCTTAGGGGAGAGGTAGGGGACAGAAGTCTGAGCTCTAACCCTAGTTCCACTGGTAAGTTGATGTGTGCCATTGTGGAAAATGCACTTTAGCATCTCCTTTCATATTTAGTATTCAGTGATGTAATAATTTTAACTCATGCTGAAGTCATTCAGATATATTAAAAAATAGTTTGCATGCAAAATTGATAAACATAGCTAATGTGCAAAGCCAAGATGTGTTGTTTGTGTAAAGTTCTTCAGCATTGTTAGGACACAGTAACTCCCTTGGCTGATTCAAGTATAAAATCGTGCACACGGCTATTCATTCCACCAATACATATTGTTTGTCTAATGGAATCTGGTACAGTGTCAAATACTGAGGGCAATAACAAGCAAAATAAGTGAATGACACATAGCCCCTCTACAGTCTCCTGTAGAGCTCTTGGTCAAGGTGAGGAGAGTATTTATAGAACTTTTTTTTTTTGGTACCGGGGATCGAACTCAGGTCCTTGCGCTTGTGCAGCAGGTGGCGAAACCACTGAGCTAAATCCCTGGCAAGAGAGTATTTAATCAAATAGTCACACACATCCTGTATCACAGAAGTGGGAAGTAGGGAAGAGAAGACAGTATAGTGCTATTTCATACATGTAAAAGAAGGAACTGATCCGATAAGGCAAAAAGTGGTCTTTAAAGCTGACATTTGTAAAAATTGTATTTTACGTTTCAGAGATTGGACACTGTATTTGTTCCTCTTTTAATATAACATTAGCAATTTAACCTAGTTTTATAGGGAGATTTTTTTCCTCCTGAAATTGATATAAATCAGTGTGAAGTTACAGTGA
The DNA here is from genome assembly GCF_053883595.1 of Heterocephalus glaber. Classification (NCBI taxonomy): domain Eukaryota; kingdom Metazoa; phylum Chordata; class Mammalia; order Rodentia; family Bathyergidae; genus Heterocephalus; species Heterocephalus glaber. The sequence continues at coordinate 2,361,266 of NW_028258471.1, read as the reverse complement.
CACATTTCTTAGGAAATAGAAACAATGTAATTATTTAAGAATATTATTTAATTATTTAAAAATTTTGTAGTATTTAAAAATATTTCTATAAAGGTATTAACATCCTTCTAAGGATTCTACTATTCTGCTGTGACTCAAGAATCTTTTAAAAGAGAACAATGTTGAATCTTCATTGGCCTCTTAAAACAATAGGATTAATTACAAGTTCTGGAGTGCATAAATTCCGATGATAGAGAAGGGGAGTCACCAAAATTTCTGGACATCAGGGCTGAAAGATGTAGGTTGTGACATAATTTTAGTAGAACCATCCCTTGTGTCTATGGTGTCAAAGGTTCACACATCTTCCCAATGTTGTCTTGCCTGTGTTTACTTGCAGGACACTTAACTGGTAATTGTTGAGTCTTGGTTAGGCGGTCATTTCTCACTGGGCTTTGCTTTTTTCAGGTAAGAGGTAAACCGCCTTCTTGTATTACATATCTGATCAATTTTCATTCATCATTTACCTTCGGATTAATGAAACATCCACTTGGAAGCCTCATTTCCTCCTCCCATGTTGATTAATATCTTTTGGCTGTGTTTGATGAACTCTCTAAAGTTCCAAATTTTGCTCATAGAAATACATTTTTATAGTCTGGAGGATATGCCTGAAGCAGCTTGTATATTGTTTGGAACCAATGCTGCTTATTGGAAAACAATCCTGACTTTATCATTAAATCTAATAAAGAACAGATTTTCTTGTTCCATTTATGAGGCCTTTATCTTGAAGTGGTAATAACTCACTTAGAGAGTAACTCGGAGCATTTGCTCAAATCTTGACTGATTCCTGAGTCTATCTGAAATTAAAATATGTTGTAAAGAGATGATCAGAGACTAGTCTTTTTCATTTATTTTGAAATGTTGACAGTAAAGACAAGACACTGTCCTCCCAGGCTGGGGTCCCACCCCACCATGGATGTGGGCTGAGGGGATTCACCTGAGTCTGATATGCAGGTGTTAGTTAAGAGAGAGTGACAATGCCAGCATGCAGGTGGGACAGAGACTTGCTGAGGAGTTCATACGACCTTGCCTGCTAGCGAATGCTGATCCTGGACAGCCTTCTGCCTGGACAGAGGGAGGGCCGTGAACTTCCAGTGTGGTTCTACCTTTGGGCTCAGGAAGCACTCACTGCTCTTTTCAATCTGCAGACTTTTTTCTAAAAACAGCACAGTTTTTTTCCAACTGTCTTTCACGGTTTCTCTTTCTGTTGTTCCGATTTCAACTTTAAGCAATAAGTATAATTCTTAAGGTGGAACTTGTTCTTCTTACCATTTTTCCCTTTGTTCTTGTGTTGTAGGACATTTCACATTTGCTCTGTGCATCAGAATTGGTATTCTGCACTATTTATTCTGTCCCTTACTGCCTCAGATGCAGATTTAAATTCTCCTATTGTATTTTATCTTTCCTTAAATTCTTATCCAGTCCTTTGGTGACTTCTTTTTATATCTCTGCCTATATTTCAGCTCACCCTGATTTTATTGTTCTCTGTTATTTCACAGAGATAAATAACGTCAGCCATCTTTCTAAAACACCATTTTCTCTACAAGTATATCTTATTTCCCACAGAAAGTCATTTTTCACTATTTGTTTTCCTCTAACTCAAGCCCATGCTCATTTTTCTCTTGCAGTGCAGAATCTTTTCAAAGGTCCCATTCTGGGTTCTATTTGGTATTTCCCTAGACAGGGAGATGTCTGTCTAGGGTGTGCGTTTGCCAATGGCCTACTTGGGTTTTGGTATTTTTATCCTCTCATAACTGGAACCTGGGCCTCAGGTTCAGGTGTGTACCCCATGCTGTGCCCACGGCCCAGAGTCATTCACCTGGGGTGGGGTGCTCACCTGGGAAGAGGGACTCTTGTCTTCACTGTCGCAGTTCTGCTTTTGATGGAGAATTCAATGGAACCTGCCATTCTGCACCCAAATATGATGCAACTGTGAAAGAGTATGCAGCAACATGTTCCCCTCGCCCAGCTCCTCCAAGTGCTTCTTCTACCTAACAGGTGCTTTTCCTGAGATGGCTTTTGGGGCTCGGGTTGTTTTGCAGGATAGTAGCAGTCTCCTGTGCCCCCTGCCTCTGTGGGGTTCTGAAGATGAAAGCTAGAGGCGGCGTAGAGAGAGGTAGGAAGGAGGTATCCATTTCCCTTGCAGTGTGCCATGCTTTTATGTCCTGTCCAACACGTAGAAGTAGGGGCAGGAATTAAGGAGTCCAAATCTTTCCAACCTTCTTTGAGTCCAGAAGAACTCAGAGAACTCAAGGGTAAGGGTAAGGATGGAGGCTCAGGAGCTGGAGTACCGAGGTTCAGATAAAGCTCCACCTCATGCTTATATTCCTTGTGCCTCAATTTCCTCATCTATGACCCTACCTTATGGAGGATTTATGAATGTTCAGTGGCTATAGGACATGAAAAGTGTCCCCATAAATGTTACTTCTTAATAATTACTTTTTTCCTGAAGTGGAATGTGTGTTTAAAATGTGCATTTTAATTGCTGTTGGAGCAGTTCTTCCTATCTGAGCACCACAGCCTCTCCTGTTTTAGCATATAGTTATCGATTTACTATAAATCACCGTGGTTGGTCCATCCTGGTTTTGTGTATTTTCATTAATTTTTGAAAAATTCATAAATTTGGGCAAGGATATATTAGGCTCTTCTGTTCTGCCACTAGGTTAAACCATCAGCTTACTTAATTCTGTCTGACTTAAAGTAATCATTACACGACGTAATCTTCATTTGTGAAAATTTGTTATGCTTATAGAATATACCATTTTGCCATCTTTGATATACGTCATCATTTTAAAAGAGAATTATGAATGTCATTTATACAAAAAAAAGTCCTCTGTTCAGGCTGATTGGTTCCATGATAAATAGTATACCATTTTTTTTTTTTTTTTTTTTTTTTGCGGAACCACTGAGCTAAATCCCCAGCCCTAGTATACCATTCTTATTCTAAGTAATGTGCAGATATTTTGTACTGTAAACCAATAAATAGTTTGCCAAATGTTATCCCATTTTTTTAGATTTTCAGGTAGAAGTTCTTTTTTAAAAAAGAATATCTGGCACCTGCCTCGGAAGCGCAGGGTCCCGAGTTTGATCCCCGATGCCAAAATAAATAAATAAAAGAGAATATCTTCCTTGATGATATCTATCTTGCTTTTAATCATTTATTCAAAGAAATGAATAAGAAATGTTAGGAAAGCTGGAAATGCTGGTTTATCCTGACTATTAAAATGATCTGGACCATTTTCACTCTATAAAATCTACAATATTACTCAACAGTAATTGATCCAGGCTTACAGTTTTTTTATAGCATTATCAGTTCTCTGTATGTAAAGTTCCCTAGAGCCAAATGTGTTCATTTCTCTGTCTAATCAGGACCTTCCACATTCCGGACATTTACATCCCTCTCTTCTTTATGGTGTTGTAGAAATTCCCTTCCTGCAACCTCCAGCTCCCACCTAAAGAAGCACCACGTATTCCTCCTTATTGTCACTGTAGGAAAACCTAATGAATCACAGCTTTCTTTTTTAACTTTAGTTTTTATGTTTTTATGAGTGCGTTTTGTCTGTGTACATGTTGTCTTTTGTGACAACACAGTGTGATTTAGTTGAATGAGCAAATGCAGTTTTACTTAAATAGTCAGTCAGGGATGCAAGTTTGCAGCTGAAAATCAAACCTGAATCCCTAGCCAACACAGTCCTTTGATTTCTGCTCCTTTTAGTATTGTCCCAGCAGGACTCCACCACTGCCTCAGTGAGTCTCATTGTATTCTTCAGGGAGGCTCAGGGGGAAGGGCTCCCCCACACCTCTCAGCCATCTCCCTTACCCTGCATGCTGAGCCCTGTAATTACACTAGACACTACATTTGTCCTCAGCTTCTGTGGAATGATGTCATTGCATGTCAAACAGGGGATTAGCATGAGGAAAGAAGCCCTCCTGACATTTTCGTTTTCATTGAGAAGAATTTTGGTTTTGCTTCATTTTGTTAACAGGAACTGTTGTCTTCATAGAAATTTTTAAAAAGAAAAAAACAAGTAAAACTTGGAAATGTGGGTGTAGACATGTGGTGGCTGCATGAATGGAGATGTGCTGCGTAGAGCCCCTCTCTCAATTAGTGCAAGTGCCTAGGACACAAAGCACGCCTGGGAAATCTTTTTCTTACAAAGGCAGAATATCATTCTTCTAAAGGCCACAATGGCCCCGGCCCTGCTACAGAAAATGCTCCTGAAAAATGAAGGCCGAGACCAGGCCACTGCTGGTAGAAAGGGAGCACTGGCGGCGGGCGGCTGGTCCCAGGAGGCCTCTGAAATGTTCCACTTTTTCCTGATGGCATTGATGGAGTGCATCTTCGAGTCTCATTAGTTACTTTTCAGGGTACGGCTCTTAGTTCCCTTCTCATATGAAAAAAATCAATCAGGGACTGAGGTGGAAGCCTGGTGTCACAGATGCTTTGAGCCCAGAGCTGAGTTTATCAATCATTTCCATCTCTTCCACAAACATAAGCATCCTGCCTGTGCAGGGGCTGCCATCCCTGGAGTTCACATGGCACCAGGACCTCCCCACATTCAAAGTTGCTTCCCAGCCGGGATTTTGACTTTGGATGACAAGGCTTTATTTGTAAATATGCTCTTAATATGCAACTTTGAGAATAAAATAGAAACCTGTTTTATAAAATAGAAACCTGTTTTTTAAAATGTAAAATGAAGTGTGATGCACTGTATACAATTTAATATATATTTTTAGGATTTTGTTATTTAAGAGAATAGAATGTAATGGTACTTTTACAAAAGAGAGAAAAATGTTATTTTTACTGTCTGGAGAAAATAACTATTCTCATTGTTGTAGAAAAAAAAATAAACATAAGCAGAAAACCACTGGACTTGGACTTGGGGAAGGGGACTTGTGTTCTCTTTGGAGCGATCTAACCATAACTCTGAGTCAGAAAACATGGGTTCACAACACTGCCATCCCTATAATAAAACCGCTTTCTACATCCTTCCAGATCTGACTTCTGATAGTTTGTTTTGTTAAACAAATTTCTATCTATGTTCATACTTTTTTCTTCTATTATCTTTATCCAGTTTTAGGATTAGTACAATGTTGATTTCCTAAAATGAGGGGAGAAGTGTTCCTTCTTTTTTCTGCTTTAATTGTTTGATATAATTTATCAGTTAAAATGTTTATGAGCCTGCTGTTGTCATATAGGTAGGCTTTCAAGCTAGGAATATACTTTCTTTAATAGGTGCTATTCAAATTTATATTTCCTCCAGAGTTAGTTTCATTAATTTATCTTCCAAGGTACTTCTTAGAAGTTGTCAAATTTATTTCAAAAAAGATTTTTGTAATATGCTTTCTATATCCTTTTAAAGTCTGTAAAATCTGTGTTAATGTCTCCTAGATCTTGATATTGTAATTTTAAAAATGTATAATTGATATTGTGTAATAAGAAAAGATCTAAAGGTACAGGGGAAGTGGGAGGGGTAGGGGAAAGGACAGAAGGGAAAAGAAAAAATATGAGAAAAAGAAAAAAATGGAAACAAAGTCTTTGCAAATAGGGAAGGGTGGAGGGGGTGAAGGGAGGGCAGGGGAATGGGGGAAAAAATAAGAACCAAGATACTCATGTAAAGGTACAAGATCCCAATGATGAATGTAACTGTATTTTATACCGAAAATGTACCAATAAACTTAATGGGAGAAAAAAAGGAAAGAAAACATGGGTTCAAATATCAGTTCTGGCTTTTACTTATCTGTGTGACTTTGGGTAATATACCTAGTGGTTGTGAGCCTGTTTGTTCAGCTGTTTAGTGGAGTTCACTAGCAGGACTTACATCTCATTGGGCTGTATGTGGCACCCATCAGCAGTGAATTTCCACCTCCAAAAATCATTTCCTTTCAGAAAACAGGCTAGTGTTCAGGTATGAGCCTATTGTGGTAACGATGGAAGGCCCTTTTTTCCTTCTTCTTCCCTCATTTCTGAGGGTGTTTTTGCAGAATTGGGTAAGGGAACTGACTCTGGCCTGTTCCTTGTCTGTGGAGGGGACCTAGGCGCTATGAGATTGAGGGCCAGCTGGATTAGAGGCTTTGAAATGTCAGCCGTTTTTAATTTTCACAAAACATTAGAAATAAAGGGTCCCCAATGATTTTTCTTGGTAGGTTTTACAAGGCCCTATAATGTTTCTCAGTTTCTGTATTTGGACACTAAAATTTTCTTAATATTTAGTGCCTGTGTATAGGGGAAATAGTATAACTCCAAAACTGCTAGATGTGAGATACACCAAGTTCATGTTCCCCCAAATTGAAGAATGAATTCTAAGGAACAGTGGAGCCTAAGAGTAGGAAAAATCTATTGAGAGAGAGAGCTCCTGAGAGACAGGAAGGGACCTGAAAGTGGGTTGCCAATGTGCCCACTTCTCAAAGGAAGTTTTATAGAATAAAATCATGGGGTGGGTACCAAATTACAAAGTGGGTACAACATGGGTCAAAACTGATCAACCAATAATATGAGAAGTATAGCCACTTAGGTAATATTGGTCCAGTGGGGGAAGCAGGTCACGTAGCAAGTGTACATTGAAAGAGCAAAGACCTTTTTAGGAAGGGATGAATCAGGAGGTCCTGGTCACCCACCTGGGTGACTGATGTATATCTAGATTTTATTGGTTCAGGTAATACCACTTATCTTATCCCTTGGGGAGGCATGTAGGCCTGGTCATTCCGTCTTTATCTTGAGGCCTGGCCTTCAACGGATGTGCCTCCAGCCATAGTTGTAATGTGTTTTCATCCTCTGCACTGACTTCCTCAAGGGCCTAGCCTTGTCTGACTGCCTATAATATTTCTACCTAACTTAATTGCCTATATTTGGGTCTGAGTTGTCCTGTTAGGAAAGATAAGTCCATCTAAATCAGGCCCTCTTGCCCGGGTGATAGGTAATTTTGTATCCACCTTGCCCTGAGACCTTTCTGTTTCCATGCTTGTGCTTGGAATAGCAGCCAGTGAGTCCTTGCTCTTTCTTCATCTGACTTTGCAGATCTGGTTATCTAGCTGAATGATATTTTAGGAATAAAATTCTGAATCACATTGGGTTTCAAGATGTGGTGCTACCTACCGACTTTGATTGAAAGGCTTCAATTACAATTCTGCCAGGTCATTGTAGTCGGTTAGGTTGGAAGGATCCCGGGATATGCCTGGGGCTGAATTTTGCTAGCCAGGACCAGATCACCTGAGTCACCTACCCTGTTGCCCTTGTGTGGAAGGATGAGAAGGGAGAAGGTGCTTCCCTGTGCTGAGCTGCTGCCAGCTGCCTGAGGAGCCAGGGACTGCGCTGAACATACTATAGACATGGACTGTCACTTGAGTTTCTTCTGAACTTACCGAATAGTGCCATCGTTTTCTGCACTCTTCCCTGTGGTGCTCCTTGGATTATTTGAAATACAGGGCAGCTGTCTTACGCCAAGTGATCTGAAAGTACGTGCAATCCACAGGTAGGCCCTTATATTTACCTTCAGAAGCTGAAGTTCTTGTCTAAAACTAGCCAGATGCTCTCTGCCTGATGGCTGAAGGGTCAGTTGGGTAATCTTCACAATGCCTCAGTCATGTCCCCTCCAACCTAGCATGGTGCTGTCATCCAAGGCTTGACTTTATTTGTGGATTTGGTTCTTTGGGATCGTTTAAAATCTGTCTCCCCTCCCCCAAGACTTTCTCCTCTAGATGGTAGGGAAAGGGAGGCATCCTCTGTTACTTTTCATAATCATTTTACTCTTCCCCTCTGTCAGATCCCACCCCAAATTGGACCTGGTTTCAAATTTGTTCCCTTCACTCAGTTGTTGGCCAGCTGCTTCCTTCCCCTCTAATTAGGGTATGTCCTCAAGTAGTTTTGCATCTTCCTCTAATTAAAAACTACAAATTTGCAAATATTGTTCACTGAGCTGAAGCCAACCTATAGGAAAAATTTATGCATTTGGTCATTTTGGTTGTAGAGATATCCAGATTTTTACATCTTCTTCCATCCAAAGGATCAAATGCCCATCACTGTTACTTAGGGCAGTGTTTATGGCATCAAATTGGCTGGGTTATTGGGGTTGTTTGCATTTTGTTTACATCAGAGCTGTCAGAAGCAGAGTAATAATTGTCAGTACCAAAAAATCAGTTTAGTGCATTCATAATGATGGCTTCTAATAAATAAAGCAGCTTTTCCATTTTCATCTTCCTTGAGATATCAGAGCACTTGATGATAAACCTTGTATTTTGACTGTTGACCTCATATATATATATAGATGGATAGATAGATAGATAGATAGTTGAAATCAATGCACTGTTGACCCTGTTGCTGTAGTTAATTGATCATCTTCTTTGCCCTAGTTTCTGTTTAACCTTTGAGCATATTGTTTTTCCAACATTAGTTTCCAAAGGGGTTTATAAACAATAAACATGATCCATAACTTGTTTTCTGTAGGTCAAAAATTAAATCATGTTTTTGGGTGAAACTACATGAAACCTTTATGATCTTTAACTGGTAAGACCCATCTTCATTTAGAATTAAATGGTAGCAGATTCCTCTAAAATACCTGGGCAAATCAAGCAACTGTTGATTTTAAATGATCTGTATGGGAGATGTCCCTTTCAAAACATCTTTTGTAAAAATGAATAATAAGACCACCTCTATGCATTTATCTGATTATTAAATTTGGATTTTCAATTACAGTGATTCTTTAAAACAAGGCATACATACCTTTGTCCAAACTTGGCACCAGAAGTGGCTTTGAGATGACTCAAAACTAAACTTTGCAGTTTCTTAACATCTAATACAAGTCACAGCTTTTTCTTTTTTCCATTTAGGTGGAGAAGTAACCTTAAAATATTTAAATGTGGTAAAAAATTCCTAGCATAGTATTTGTGTGTGTGAAATGTCATAAATAGCTTCAATCAACTGTTCATCCTTTGTTTCCAATATTTAAAAAGGGATAATTGGCCTAGAAAAAGCCTTAATATACACCCTACTTTAGAAACACGAAGAATTACCAACTATTCTGTTTTACCAGCAGGTGGCGTGACTTATTGCAATGCTGGTGACTGTTTAAAAACCAATACATCTTACTATGTTTAAGTAGTTGTACAATTAAAGTGATTCCTGAAGTCTTTGCCCCAAGTTTAACAGTCAAAAGCTTAATATCCTTAGTATATAAAGAGCTTTTACAAATAAATAAGTACAACCTTAACATTTCAGTAGAAATTGGGTATAGGATATGAACATTCAATTTATACATGTATAGGAGGTGAGTAGAGAGAAAGACACACACAAACTAGCCAATAAACATGAAAAATACAGTATCTCTCTAAGGAAGGTGAGTGAATACTAGAAGATACAGATTTTTACCTGTAAATCGCAAGGCTTTAAAAATGCCACTACTCATCACTGGCAAGATAGGCACCTTCATATTCTGCTATTTGGCTATAAACAATCTTTCCAGAATGGAATTTTTCAATATGTATCAAGAGCTTGCACATATTAACTCAATAATACACTACCAGGAATTTATTCTATAGAATAAGCAGAAATATGCACAAAAAATTATGTAAGAAATGCTTACTCCCACATTTTTATGTGTAAAAAACTAGGGAAAAAAACATAAGGTTCTCAACAATAGTGAGTGGTATAATTACTATTGATTAATCAATAGGATGCAATATAAGTCATATATTACCGGAATCTTTGGTGATATGCTATATATATTGACTGAGAAATGGTGAGGTTCATGAGAGGATTTAATACTAAAAGAATTGTTGTGTGTTTATAGACAAAACACCCTCAAATTTAAATATGGGTTACCACATTAATTTTTATCCATATCTTTTTTTGTGCTTTTTATATTTTGTGTATATATTATTTACAACCAGGAAAAAGTATAAGCATTTTAAAAAGTGATAAGCCTAGCATTTGAGATATGAATCACTATTGCATTTGTATTTCTCATGGAAATCAGATTCAGTAGTAAGTTCTATGTCTGGGGAAAATAGAGCTCATTTGAGTCAGAGTTTGGAAAGCTCTTATGAATACTAACCTCAGAAACCTCAAACTAGTATGTAGTGGAATAATAACATAGCACAAAAAGCCACAGATGTCAGTCTGAGTGAGGGAGGTTAGAGTAGTTATATAAAACAGTCATGAGAGGGAAAAAATGCACTCATTTCAGATCCCCAGCTGGGAACCTTGGGGTCAGTGGGTGGCTCCATATTGACTCTGTGGCAAAGCCTATCGTTTTGGGCCTGGACCTGGAAACCTGGGTTCCTCTTCTGGCTGCTCTGCAGTTTTATGTTGTTTTTCATACCAGGGTCTGAGCTCAGGACCTTGTGCTTGCAAGGTAGGCTTGGCGCCACTGAACTAAATCCCCAGCCTCCTCTGCAATTTTATTTTTTCTTAGCCTTGGGCAAGTGACCAGGCTCGCTGAACTCTTGAGTTTTCTTCCAGTGCTGGATTCTATTCCTTTGTGGGTTTGGCATCCTAATACAGCTTTCTGGCCCCATAAGGTGAGCTGTGAGCCTGGGAGTGTCTGGCCAGAGCTGAGGCAGATGGAGGCCCTTCCAATCACACCCTTGGACCCAATGTGTCTGAAGTCGTCTGGCCCCCAGTTATTTCTGAGTAATAAATCACCATGACATAAATACCTGGAAAAGGTTACAGTTGAGGGTAACAAAGGCAGTTTAATTCTCGGGGATTACAAAATGAAAGCAGAGATAAGTCACAATATGAGCAAACCTGGTATAGGTCTTAACAATGAAAAAATGAAAAATTAAGAAATATTATGTACATGTGCCCCCCCAGAATATAATCATTATGTACTACAAACATTTATTTTAAAAAATTTTAATTAAAGTTTGTAGTTATCATCAGGCTAATTTTTATCCTATCAGTGGTAGGTAAAATTGAGACTTCAGGGGCCTCATTTATACCTGGTCTCCCTCTGCAGTTCAGAGGATTTTATTATTCAACCTTACAGACTAACTTATATTCAGAGATGTGTTCTATAGGGCTTTTATAGTGGCCACTATATAGAAAATACATGGTTAGGGGCCAGGGATTTAGCTCAGTGGTTCTGGCACCTGCCTTGCAAGTGCAAGGTCCCGAGTTCGATCCCTGGTACCAAAAAAAAAAGAAAAGAAAAAGAAAATACATGGTGACCCATGCTTCTGTGTAAAATTGAAACAAAAGTTTTACAAAATAGTATCTATCCTCACTGTCTGCAGTGCATTGTGACATCTTGTAGTCTACTTTATCCTATTAGAGATAATTGTTTTGACTCATCAGTTTGACTTCATGCTATGCTCTCATTTTAAAGAACAGTGGTTTAGAGCTTTTTAAGAGAGACCCAGTATAGGGCTGGGGATTTAGCTTGGTGGCACCACACCTAACTCACAAGTGCAAGGTCCTGAGTTCCATCCCCAGTACTGAGAGAAAAAAAAAGGGCCCAGTATAAAGAGAACAACTACTGCACATCCCTGAAACTATAAAATATCATTGACAAATTTCTTTGCAGAGAAACATAAATGGAAAATAGATTATTTGTTCAGCTCATTGTGATAGAAACGAAGACAAAAGTAACCTGTTAAAAGAGGAGCTGCAAGGTGCTAGGGGTGTAGTTCTGTAATAGAGCCCAGGCATGGTGCTCTGGGATTGATCCCCCAGCACCACACAAACACATACACACGATGTGTACATGTCCAGTAAGTTCAAGTAAGAACAAGTCTCTGAAGAGTTTCCTAATTTTACTTATGGAAATTATCATATTTTACCTGTGCAGGTGAATGGAAAAAATGAACAAGCCAAGCTGTCCACGATCCTGGTTTTGCTCCCGGTGTCCATCTTGGACTTTTCCCTCTTTGCATCAGCACCAGTCTCAGAGTCTAGGTCTGTGTGAACTGAAAGGACCATGCAATAAGGGAACTCCCAGCAGCACCTCAGATAAGAGATGGGTGCACTGTTCACTTCCTGCATTGTTTCTGGGCCACTCAGTGACTGCAGGTGCCCATGTCCTATGACTTTTTTTTTTGGTATGGAGGGTTGAACCCAGTGCCTTTGCACTGAGCTGGATTCCCAGCCTCCCTCCCTTTTTTAATTCTTTAATTTTGAGACTGGGTCTTGCTAAGTTGCTTAGGTTGGGCTCAAACTTGGAATCACCCTGCCTCCCAGAGTGCTGAGATTATAGATGTGTGCCACTTGTGCCTGTCTATGTTCTGAAGACTTTGTGTGCTTTTTCTGGTATCTCTTTCCTATACTTTTTTTCTCTGCTGCCCTGCTGCTGCTTTTCTGTTCTCTCTGTTTCCCCTCTGTCTGTGCAGTGTGAGTGGCAGTGGCCTCGTGGTCCCCTCTTGGCCTTTGATTTCTTTAGCAGGTTTTTAATGGCCTTTGATGTCCAGTTAGATATCAGTGAAAGGACCTGAATTCAGAGCCTTTTCCTGCACATTTTCCTGTTAGACCTGAACCCACTGCCCCAGGGCCAGGAGGCAGGGTGCCCTTTCCCGCTGCTGGAGGGCTCTGAGAGGCTGGACCTTGTCCTATGTGGGCCACCTGCTCAGCCCTGTGTTACACAACATAGAAAGCTTGGCAGTGCCCCAGAATGACCTTTTGCATTGAGCCCAAGAAAAAGCACATAGGCCCAGTCTGTCTGGAAATGCCTTATATGGAGAGGTTCTGGGTCTATTTTATGTTTGGTTTGTAAGAGGATCATAGTTTTGAAAAAAAAGAAAAGCCTAAGGCAATAATATCATGTTACTAAGAGGCTTGGTTAAAGAAAACGCTCCTTGGAATCTTTTCCATGAATCGTCCCACCCTGCCTCGCTGACTGTGGGGCTGCAGTAGACCCACCTCTGCCATCTTGTCTTGTGCCTACATCTTGTGCTGTTGCACCGAGGGCCCCTCACTGGGCAGACACTGTCCACTTCTCCCTGCACTGCTCTGCAGAGAGGCTTCAAGGCTGGAAGGCCCTGCCACATGTTCGTGCAGATTGGTGGTTTTCATTATTCCTGGAAGTCAGTCCCCAGCCCTAAATCCTCAGATGTTGACAGGATAAAGCAAAGAAGACCTGCGGAGCCGCCCTTCCTCGCCTTGGTGCCCAGCCTGACTGGCAGCAGGAGCCGGTGGCAGCAGCGAGTGCCAGGCTTGAGGACCAGACCACCCTTGCTGCCCACCCTGTGGCCCTCCCACCTCTCAAAGGTGACAGGTTGGGCAGAGGGTGAATCAGAACTTATTTAAAGCCTTGTGAACAAAGTGATTGACGGTCCCTCTGTGTAGGGCTGAGTTCTGTGCTCACTGAGCCGGCAGGATTGTGGTGTGGACGTAGTGGGATTGGGCCTCCATGTCCTCCTCCTTTACCCCAAGCAGGAGGAGCTGCTCTCTGCGAAACTGCCCTGCTGCTTAACACAATGATAACATGACACCTCCTCCATCATGAGGAAAGAGGCAGAGAAACTAGCAAGGCCAAGACATGGGAGCTCTTCAGGAAGTAATTATGTAGAAACAAATATAAAGTCAAACCTTGAAAAGATAATTTTAAGAAACTTCAGAGCTATGTGTGTTGGGAAGATTTAGGACTAAGAAAAGTGATCTGAAATACCAAAAAAAAAAGATTTCTTAGGGGGGAAAAGTGTTCTCCACTGGAACAAGAGAAAGTCCCTAGCATAAATTTCAACAACAGATAAATTAGGCATCATGGCACTAGGGAGGCTGAGGCAGGAGGATCTCAAGTTAGAAGCCATCTTGGTCAGGGGCTGGGGATTTAGCTCAATGGTGCCTCTGCCTGCCTCTCAAGTGCAAGGTCCCCAGTTCAATCCCTGTCACCAAAAACAAAAAAACAAAAAACACATCTTGGTCTGCTTGGCAAGTTCAAGGCCAGTCTGGCCTAAATAGCAAGCCCCTTTGTCAAAAAACAAAACAAAAAATGTAAATTGAGTTTAGTACAAATGCAGAAGAATCAAAGAGTGAAATAGAATAGGCCTGTTATTGATCATTTTTATGTGAACTATAGTTCATATTTATTTTTTAAGAAACCATAGGCAATTTAAATATGGTAAAATAATGTTAGCAGATATTTTCTCCATTAACTCAAGGACAAGAGCGATCATGGGAAGCATGTATCACCATTCTGATTTTTGTGTGTTACGAAAAAGTTGAAAATACAGGAAAGCTTGTTAAGTGAACAGCCCTTAAACAACCGTTATAGGTTTAGCTTTTTAACATGTTGTATGTCTTAAATATTGCCAAAAGTTAATTTATAAAAAATAAACCACTGCTGAATTAAAAAAAAAGAAAAAGAAAAACAACATCATGATGGAAAAAACCCATTTGGTGTGCATCATTTAGTATCTTTAATAAAAGACTATTCAAAGAAACAGGCTATGTAACAGATGACTTCCTGGTCAAGAATGCTTTCTGCTAAATGCTTACATGTAATGAACAATACAAACAGGTGTGTAGATTGGACTTAAAGAAGTATGAGTGTTTTTAGAGTATGTCACTGACCAAAATTGCTTCATCAGCTGGAATTTAGAAACTAAAAGTTAGTGAAGGATGACTTAGAATGTCTAGTTCAGATTTTCACTTGGCTTTAAAATATTAAGTTTCAGAAGAACCATGAAAATTTGATTTTAATCATTTTTACCAAAAAAAGTGATCCAAAACATGAAAACGGGCTTTCTTTGGGTTGAATACATCAAAATGACATAGTCCCTTCCAGTTCACATATCACTCTCTGAGACACAGTGCAACTGGAAATGTTTTTGCCATCACAGTGGATATTTGTAAAAGCCAATGCTTAGGGATGCTCCTGAACCTTAAAAATAAAAAGAAGTAACAGGCACAGAGTTTTCTAAGGATGGCTGTGTTTCACACACTGCGGAAAGATAAGGAAAACAGCCTTCTAGAGTTTCAATCCGCATTGTAAAATGGATTTCATCTCCCTCAGTTTGCTTGCTGACTTCTTAGACCACTTGACCAGAAGCCTGTTTTCACTGGTTCTTTGCTAACTGCTGTTGGTACTTTGCAGGCTACACATTTAAACTTCTGTAAAGAACACTGCAAGTTCTTTCATGTAATTTAAGTTTGTGCTGAATATTTTTCAAAGGATTTTATAAATAATACAATATTTTAAATGAGTCTTCAGATTCACTTGTTGTTATATTGTTGCTTTCTCCAACTTTATCTACAAATGATCTGATTCCAGGTAAATTTAAGAGGGATCCAAGGACTGGCACTCTTCTAATAAAGCCAGCATCCACAGGAAAGAAGCCCCTGAACAAGAGAAAGAATCCATACATTTTGAAGATCATGCCTGTCAAAGGCCAACCAATAAGGACTACAAATACACCACCCAAGAAAAATCCTGTAGCTTTCATTTTATGTTTTTGGAAAAAGAATCTGAATGTTCTTTCTAAACCAATTACAAAAGCCAAGCCAGCCACAAATAAAACATTTCCAATAGCCAGTAGTGCTTTGTCAAAAAAGAGAATCATTCCAAAGAACAGGAAAAACACTCCAAATCCTGTTAATCCCATTCCAGTTTTCTGGGTATCTGTTAAGGAGATCATGGTTGCAGCGGTGAGACCAGCATCAGTGGCACCTCTGAACGCCCAGGGTGGGAAGCTGAATGGAGAGAAATGAAGCCAGGATGCAGCCCAGGAGAGCCGCCACGTCTTCCAGTGTAGTTCATATTTAAACATCCTTAGCTGTGAGGTGTTTATCTTTTATTTCTTAATAGATGAGAGAAGGGCTGGGGCATAGAGTTTATGATTTGAGGACAAGATGAAATTATTTTAAATCCAATTTCAGAAATAAGATTTTTCAGGCTGGGGATTTAGCTCAGTGGTTCTGCTGCCTGCCTAGCAAGCGCAAGGTCCTGAGTTCGATCCCTGGTACCAAAAAAAAAAAAAGAGTTTTCTGGTAGTTTTGTGAAATCCACAGTGAAAAGTTGGATTGCTGAGCTGTTGATAATACAGTGGTGCCTCGGTTCATGAATTCAATTTTCTCCACAATTCTGATCACAAACAGAACTAGACAAGAACAGAATCAAATTTCCCCATAAGCTCAACATGGAACCTAATGATTGAATTTGATTCGGTTCTCGTCCAACTTGGTTTGCAACCAGAATCATGGAAAGAAACAAATTTGTGAACCATGGTACCCCTGGATTAATTCTAATAAATGATTCTTATTTCTGTGACATTCTTAAGAGGGGGGAATGTTGTGTTACCCGCATATGTATGCAGCTGCAATAGAAAGACAAGTATTGGGGCCGGGGATTTAGCTCAGTGGCACCATGCCTGCCTCGCAAGTGCAAGGTCCTGAGTTCGATCCCCAGTACCAAAAAAAGAAAGACAAGTATTGACCAAGTGTAGAAAAATCTTTGGATGTACCATAGATGATCTATATGGTATGGTCAGGATGCTCAGAAAGAAAAATGTGCGGTGTTAGTCCTGACAGTTCAGAAACAGAAGAGCTCACTGCTGTGTTGGGATGCTGAGTACGAAGGAGACTATTTTTTGCAATCCAAAGGCAACCAGTACCTTTCCCTTCCAGGCTGTAGGGGAGGCAGGTCAGTGAGGCCCTGTTTGAACACCTGGGACAGCATTCAGCCCTTTATCCATGAGTGCAAGGTTGGCCTTATGAGCACCACCACCCCAATTCGATTCCGCTGTCTTTTTGGAGAGGACCTGCTGGTTTTGTAACCGGACAAAACAGTCTCAGCTATGATTTTTTAAATTCTTATGTCTTTTATAGGACACGGCCCTCTTGGTTTTTTCCCTTGGTATCATGTTGTCCAGAGTATCCTGCATTGGACGTGTTTGTTTCTGTTTCCTAGAGGTGTCTAACACAGCGTCACAAACTGAGGCTTTTAGCAGCAGAAATGCCTCTTGTCAGAGTTGCAGAGACCAGAATTCTGAAAGCAAGGTGTCAGCAAGCGTGGTGCCCTTTGGGAGCGCTGAGAGAGGATCTGGTCCCTGCCTCTTTCCATGAGCCAGGTGGCTGCAGCTGTCCTGGCATCCCTCAGGCTGTGGAGCTGTCATTCTGAACCTTCCTCTGATGTCGCGTGGCACAGTCTCCCGTGTGTCCACCTGTTTTCTCAGAAGGACACTCGCCATTGCATTAGGGCTTGCCCTAATCCTATATGACTTCATTTTAACCAATCACAGCTATAAAGGCCCTATTTCCAAGCCGGGGTGATAGTGCCCACCTATAATCCCCATACTCAGGAGGCTGAGGCGCAGTAGTCTTGAGTTCGAAGCCAACCTGGATCACATAGTGAGTTTGAGCTCTGTTTCTAAATGAGGTCACATTGTGAGGGTCCAAGTGGATGTGAATTTTGGGAGAACACTGTTGAATTCAATTTCCTTCTGTTTTGTTCTCTTGAATTTGCTGTAGATAGCCAAATCAGTACTAATCTTCCTAGATCTCCTAACTAAAGGAGAAAAGAGAAGAGGGACTGGTCCTTAGTGATAAACCTGAGTACCTGGCTTCAAGTCCTGGAGCTCTGAGTGTTTTGACTTAGTGCCCCACCTCCTCTTTTTTGTTTGTTTGTTTTTTCTAAATTTTAAGCTGAATTTCTTACAGCTGAGACTGCTGGATTAAAGAACTTCTGACATACACAGTGTTATGTGTGTGTTATGCTTTCTTGGGTCTTTCAGACCCAGTGTTTCTGAGTGCTGGGAAAAAGGGACGCGTGATGCTTCTGAGGGGTAGACCGGGCGGAGGAACAGTGGGAGAAGAGGGTGTGTGGGAGAGGTTCTAGAATAAACTCCTTCTTAGGGCTGGGACACAGACCCCGCTTTTCTCTGGGCCATCTGAGTTGCAGGAGACTGTGGCCGCCTGTGCGAAGACTCTGGAGGGCCCGTCTCTGCCTATCTCGGGTGCCGCCTGTGAATTACACTCTGTTTTGGTGAAAGTGACGCTCTGTCCAGCTGTGGGGGATGCTGCCTGGCACAGTCGCTCTTCTCCGTTCAGTTTGCTAGTATTTTTGAGACCTACCTTTGTGCAGACTCATCCCCCGACTGTTGAAAGGCAGGCGTTGGCCTCCAGTGAAAGGGATAGAGAGAGAGCCCAGTTGGGAAGTGCTGTCCAACTCAATCTGAAATTATAGAAAGATCCTCTTGGGGATTTGGGATCTCTTGTATCAACCCTTGTATTTCTCTGCGAAAGAAAATACTAAATCTTAGAGGAACACACACAAAAAAAGAGAACGCTGTTAAACACAGAGTGATTTTAATCTTTGGCAGCAGCCTACATACTTTAAGCAAAAAATTCCAAGTCCTGTTCCCATTGTCATGCACCTGTCATGACGGCTGAATGAGTTTTTTCTGTCTTGATGGATGGGGGTCTTAAAAGCTTGCTCTTTTTCATTAGCAGAGTGCCAATGCGAATGCTTTGTCATTCTGATGGAGTATAATGCACAAATCAGTGTAATTATTCAGTGTTTGGTAATCGGCGAGATTGTGAAGGGGAATGTTGCACAACTCAGAAGTGGCCTAATTCCACCTGACAGTGTTCCATTTAGGCTCTTACCATCTCCTCCAAGAAGCCAGGGAGGCTGGTGGATTTCCTGAAGGCCCAGGGCAGTGATGCTGGGACATTGAGTTGTCCTAAATCACTCGCTAATTATGGGATGCCCAGTGGTCCCATAGAGGGTCTTGCTCTCGATTTTACATTCTGTTCATCCCAGTTGTCTGAGAAATGTCAATTATATATTATGCACGAAGCAGGGTGGATTGTTCCACATGGCTCCAGTAATGAACTCCCGGCCAAATCCATTAGATTCCATGCAGGAGTCAAGTAGACATCGGAGAGAGGGGCAAGGGAGGGACTCATTGGGAGTGATGTTGAAAAAGCTACCCAACTTAAACTCACTCTTCTTTTGTAAGAGTCTCTGTTACAAGAAAGTAATCTGTTCACTTGAGCTGTTTTAGGAGACTTTGTGCTCTCAGTTGCAAGGAAGGAGACTGAATTTTTCATTAGCTCATTTAAATCAATTTATTTCAGCCCAGCTTAACACGGGAGTGGAGGATCTGCGAAGTGCCTCGGGGCTAAGTCCCACTCTCCCCCCAGCTCATCTAATTTGGACTGGGGGGCTTTTTTTTTCATTGAACCTAAAAATATCTTCAGGCAGGCCACTTTTCCAGGGTAAATCATATTGTAGAGAAGAGGCCTTGTCCTAGAGCGAGTTGTTGGCCTTTCCTTGGTTAAAGCCAGCTTCCCCGATCTTCAGTCACAATGAGAGCTGGTAATAAGCAAAGCTAACCTTTACTGAATACTCACCATGCCACGTGTAGCTAATGTAATCGCCACAGTGTCCCAAGGGGGAGGTACCATGATTTCTACCTGTTTAAGCACGAGTGGTGCACAGAGTGATTAGGAAGCAAACCCAAGGTCACACAGTCACACTGACTTGCAAAGATGGGGCTCAGGCCCTGGCAATCTTGCTCCAGAGCCCCCCCCCCCCGCCCCGCCGCTTAATTTGGAGGACCTGGTACATCTGATGTCAGGCATAGGAAATACTTGCTTTAGAATGCAGCATCAGCCCTTTTCTGGCCCACCAAAACCCTTCTTCAAAGCAGACCCTCAGTGGCAGTGGGATGTGTGAGAGGATACGCTCTTTCATGCTGATGGGAGGATACATTTTATTAAAATCTTTAAACAAACAAACCCTAGAACAAAACTGCCACCCTTATTCTCTGTGAAGCTGTACCAGGAAAGTTGGCTTGGTGACTGGGTGGACACCTGGGAGAACACTTATGCACCATCCCCTGTGCTGGGGCTCTCTGTGTGCCCTAGGGAACATGACGGACTGGGTGAGTCCTGTTCAGTGGTTACGAAAAGGGAGGAGCTGGGTGGGAGAGGAAAGCAGGACCCGAGCGAGCTGGCGAGGCCTGCGAAGGCATATGGGGCTGTGTACACCCTGCTGAGTGACTGCTGGGTCACCGGGCCCTGGTCCTCCCAAGGGCTGCCCGTCCTCTCCTCCTGTTGCAGACTGGAGCCTCGCCTGGAGAGGAGGATCTAGTTTGCTGTCTTCCCTGACCGATTTATAAACTGAAACCTGGTGCCTCCGAAGAGTGGAGTTCAGGCCTGTGGTTTCCAAACTTCATTTGATCACAGTAGAAGGAAAGTCACCCAAATTAGGTGATAGTAAGTTTCCCTAAACATGAAAACCTGTCAGTTATAAAGGTGTTACCAGTTTACGTCAAAAGATCCTCATTAATTCAATGTAAATTGTATGGTAGTTACAAGGGACTTGGAGGTTTTTCACAGTAGGAGCGATTTCATAAAGTATTTGTTCCTAAAAGCAGTTCATTTGCAATGCTCTTAGGGAACCAGAGAAACATTTCCCAGCTTAGTTAAGCCTCTTTGGAGGCTTTAGCCTGTGGAAGTTTCCATTTTACCCTGGGCCTGCGCAGGCTTGCTAAGGCTCCTCTTCTTTCTGTCTTCTGAGGACTCGGGGGACAGCCCCTTGGTCCTCTGTTCAAGGGGACCAGCTGAGGCTTTAAGAGGAAGGGGTCGCACAGGGCGGCAGCTGCTCACAGCAGCGACAGAATTGGCCACCTGTCCTCAATGTTGTCCCCCCAAGTTTTGAATGTTCTTCCTTTCAGATCAACTACAGAAAGATCAGAATGGCTGAAATGTTCATTGCAGGGTTGCCTGTCACAAACGTAAGGATCCCTGAGTCTCAGTGTCCCAGGGTGGGATCCGGGAATCTACTTTCAGAGTAAGCTCTCCAGATGAATCTTGCTCTTATCGCGATGACTCTAGACTCACAGACACTGGCCACATGCCCAGGAGCCGTGGAGGCAGGGAAAGGACACTGGAGCGGGAAGGAGGTGGGTTGGTGACGGGAGACACGGCTTCGAGGCTCTGTGACACTCTTGAGGCCTACACAGGTCATGAGTGTGGGCTGGGTCCAGAGGAGCGGCCCGGGGAGGAGCTAGGCAGCGGCAGCCTTTGTCCACCCCTCTGCCCATCTCCAGGCTGGAGCATTTGGAACTGTCCAGGCTGGTCTTTCTCCTTGAACTTCCTGGGTTCTTCCTTTGTCCTAACTAAGACCCCCTGCATACCCTCAGGACACCTGGATGAATGTAGACCCTCATCTTGTTACTGTATATGTGTGAGGTCATCTGCTTAAAACCTACCCCTTCCCTTGAGGGCAGAAACTGTCTCATTCACCGCTTTGTCCACCAGCACACAGCACAGTGCCTGGTATATAGCAGGAGCTCATTAAAGTTTTTTTTGTTTGGTTTTGATTGAAGGCTTTGGGGTGTGGGTAGACAGGGTCTCACTGTATGGCTGAAGATGGCCTTGAACTCAGCCCAGCCTCCCAGGTGCTGGAATTTCAGGTGTGCATCACCATGCTCAGCTTCAGTGAATAAATACCCTTGTGTATTCAGTCAAATACAGTTTTCTGCTCTTCCTAGACTTCAGAAAGCTAATTGAGAAGGTAGAAGACCATGTCTGAGGCTGTAAGCACCACTGTTCTGTCAAACTAACTTGGAAGAAATGTCCTGTTTCTAACAAGTGATTTACCCCCTCTTGGAAAAATACACTAGTTAAGCTTGTTGAGACCTGGGGGAGGGGTAGTCAGCAAAATCTCTTGCTTTGCTTTATAAAAACATACACATTAATTTTGCAGTACACACTCAGCATCCATCTGATGAGCCCTGGATTTTACAGGAAGTGTTCGGTGATTTGTTGGCTTCGTTGAAAAGATTGTTAGCTCATCAGCAAAACCCTGGTCCAGACTCCTAAGAGTGGACTTGATTTTCCAAACAGGTTGTTATTTAGTCTCCAGGAAGCCACCTGGGCAGAGTCTGTTTGCTCGGTAGGGTTGCCTCTGTCCTCCTCTGTATCTTTATCAAGAACCTCAGAGACAGTGGGATTGTAGATTGGAACAGAAATAAAAGTGCGTGTAGGGGCAGGAATTGGAAGCTCAGGAAGGTTTCCTTCTGTCCTGTGGTTCCAGACCCAGTACAACTCAAATAAGAACTGAAATTTATTTCTCAAAGCTGACTTCTTAGTGTATGTTTAGTTTTTCTTTCTAAATATTGATGTAGCCACTTGAATACACTGGGGAGAAAAATTCTTAGCTGAACTACATTTATTTTAGGATTTGGCTGCGTGTGTGTGTGTGTCTGAATGGGTAGATCACATGGGGGTCTTGTTTTCCAGAATAGGAGGTAGGCCTGAGCCATTTCTGCATCTTATACATACCTAGGTTTTCAACCTTTTTAAAGTTGTGCTGATATTTATTTGTTCCTACTTAGTTTTTATGAAAGTGATTGTGTCAACTTGGTGTGCATTGTAAGCAGACTGGCTCATTAAAATACCACCACAACTTTCCAGGTCTTAATGTCTGCTATTTTTGTTTGTATTATTATATTAATTATGCATCCAGGCTTCATTGAATATTTTATATCTTTATGACTCAAAACTCTTAATTTGCACTTTTTTCTCCTAAGTCTTTCTTTGGTGGCGACTGACATTTTAATCTAAGCATCACTAACTGACGACAAGTGCGGTAGAGGTAGTAGGAAGCTGGTGGGTTCTGAGTCTCCAAAGCTTTGAATTAACATGGGGAAGTCGTTCATCATGGAACACTAAGTGAAGAAACCAGGACCAAAGAAATGTGTTTCCAGTTTGCCTTCTACTATGTGCACAATGCTTGTGTGGAAAGTGCTGGAAGGAAACATGTTCAAAGATGAACAGTAGAGCCAGGCATGGTGCCTCACACGTCTAATCCCAGCTACCTGCTTGGTGGGGGAGGGGTGCTGAGGCAGAAGGAGTGCAGGCTTGGGGCATCCTGAGCAATTTAGCAAGACTCTATCTTAAAATCCCTGAAAAGGGCTAGAAATGTAGCTTTGTGATAGAGTACCCCTGGGTTCAATCCCCAGTACTGAAAAAAAAACCCAGAACATTAATGATCATTTCTGAGTGAAGTTATTGTAACATCTGTTGGGGAGGCTGCTTCTGCTTTTGTGGCATCTAAATTGTGCACAATGGGCGTGTGTTAATTTTCATAATTTAAAAAATGTTTTTAAAAAAAATCCCTCTCCATGTATCTGAAGTAGATATGGTCCCAAATTGGCAGTGCGGACCTGGGCTAAACCCAGGGCCGGCCTCGGTCCCTCTGTGGGTTTTATCAGTCCCTCCTTACTATTTCCGTGCATGATAAATAACTGCTGTGTCGTGGTTGTGTATTTAATCACTTTTATTTTAGGGTGATGTTTTTAAGAATTATTTTTTGAAGTTTTAGACTTCCAGAACAGTTGCAAAGACAGTATAAAGAGAACTTCTATCCCCTCCATCCAACTTTCCCCACTGTTAACAATTTACTTAACAATGTGACTGTTTATCAAAACAAATAAATTAACGTTATTAACTAAAGTGCAGATTTAACTGGGATTCCTCCAGGTTTTGACATGTCCTTATACCACTGTAGGGCCCAACAGGCCAGGGTGGGCTGTGAATGTGGACTCTCCTCTGAGCGGATCTGTTTTGTATACATAAAAGCAAGACGTTTTTTCCTTGGGGTTGGAAAGAATGAGTGATGCAGAAGGCCTCTCATGTCTTGAAATGGGATTCCTTGTTCTGCAACCCCACAGCCCTATCCCTGCTTCTCCCTTTTGCACCCTGTTAATGTTGGCCCTTATGTTGGCCAACAGCAGATCTACAGAGGAAAAATTGTAGAGTAAAAAAAAGCATTTCAAAAATCTCATACTATTTTTACAGCATTTCTTATATATCAAGTAGCTTTAAAAAAAAAAAAAAAGACAAGGCCAGGGATTTAGCTCAGTGGTGCCACCGCCTGCCTCATAAATGCAAGGTCCCGAGTTTGATCCCCGGTACCAAAAAGAAAAGACAGCTTTGGTTTAGACTTTGAACCACAGAGTGCATTGTACAGCTTGGCCTTTGAAGGCAGCACAGCCACCTCGAGGACTTCAGGCCTGCTCACTGATCTTGCTGCAATAGGAAGCAGTAACTCAGCTCCACAGGGGAACCACGAGGAAACCAAGGCCATCTGAAGTCTGAGGAGAAAGTTTGTCTAGGGTCCCAAGAGTGAATATAAAAAAACAAAGCGTAGTCAGCATATTGCATTTCGGGTATGTCTGGCGTCTAGTTCTGTGAATTCTGGCCAGACTATAACCAAGTATTTGCCAAGCCACCTCAGATTAGCCTCAGATCTGTGTTTGCTGAATACTTTTGCACACATTTGCGTTTCTTTCCTTTCCATTAACAAATACGAGATGGCATGTTAGCTGTGCTGTTACCCAGCAGCAGGCAATGCTGCCCGCTGTGACCAGGTTCTCACACAGTAGAGCAAGGAGATGGCACCTTCCTTTCTGGAAACTATGTCGCAGATAATGCACCACGCTGAACATGAGAAGAATCACTCCCTGAGATGCATCATGGGAAGGTATGAGAGTTCTTAATTGGCTAACTCCTGCAACTGTGTGTTAGAGACAATGGTGTTTTGCCACTTCTGAGAACCCCAAAGTTCATTTATAATCTTACTCTAAAGTAAATCAATAACAAGCAGAATTGAGGCCTAGAATCAGTGTGGTGATTGTTGATAACTATGGTGAATTGAGTCCTCTTGGGACCACACAGAGCTGAGGGGTGGGTGGTGTGGCTGGTGGTACAGAAAGGAAGGATGTGTGTTTCAGAATAAAGACCCTTGCAGCACATGCCGGAGTCAGTCTCCTTCCCTCTTTGTTTCCTGGGTTCCTTTCTGTTGGCCTTGAATCAAGGCGGAAGAGGGGGGTCTCTTTCCTTCTGTTTAGACAGCACTGGGCTTGGAATAACAAAGGAAAATACAAGTGGCAAAAGCTTCTCCAGCCCTCAGCTGGGAGACCTTGTGGGCAGTATCCTGGAATATTGCACTATTGCTTTTATGATGTCCACTTAAAAAGACCTTTCTCCCTAGATTGACAAGATGATCTTTAAAACATAATTTCTCAAGGAAAAAAAAACTTTAAAGAAAGGAGATACAGTTTCTGACAAAATCTGCCAATTGAAACTTGTAGTTGGTTGATATGTCCTGCAGATCTCTCACCTATTGATCAAAAGTGAAAACAAAGCAAAATAATATTAGTGTAAACTGTGCACAGTGCTGTACTCTATAATCCCAGTTATGTGGGAAGCTGAGACAGAAGAATCACAAGTTTGAGGCCAGCCTGGGCAACTTACTGAGATCTTGTCTCAGAAAGGGGGGTGGGGTGGGGGTGGAAATGTAGCTTGGGTTCATTCCCCAGTACCAGAAAACAATTAGCATGGAAATATTATTACTTTTATTATTTAGCTTATAATTCTACTGGGGGAAGCATTTACTACTTTATTGTCTTCGATTCCCAGCTCCTCTTATGTCTCTATCACATGGAGATGAGACACCATCAGAGTTCTAGAAATACTGTGCATATGAAGTGTTTTCATGACCAGAAGGAAGACGATTTAGGTCCAGGGAACTGGGAGAGACCCACTCAGTGCCCATGTGGATTGCACCCAGGCTGGAGGACTCTCCTCCAAATGTATGTTAGCCTGACATATTTTTGGACCAATGGAGTGATTTTGGTCTCTTTCCAATTCACTGTTAACAGCTTCATCTATTTGTAAACAGACACAGAGGTGGTGTCTACACAACACGGAGGGAGGTTTGACAACTTGTAGTTAATTTGGTCAATACAGATGGCCACGGGCAGGCGAGAGTCAGCACAAAGTGTTGGAAGAGAGCAGTTCATCATTCAGTGGTACCCAGCACCTTGCCCAGCTGAGCCCATGAACTTTGCCAGCCAGAGTTTTCCTGCATAAACACACAGGTCCCGCACCCGATGGTGAGGGGTAATGCCTTTCAGAAAAAGGCCTGCCAGTTGTGCCACTCTTTGAGACCAGGCTTAGAAGCTGCCACTTGTTCATGTATGCTTTTTCCCAGGCTAGGGATTCCAGTCAGTACTGACCAATCTGCCCCACCCCCTTTTCTTCCTTTCTGTTAGAGATTTAACCCAGGGCCTCACACACGCTAGATAAGCACTTTACCACTGAGCCACATCCCTAGTTCTTTTGAAAATTTTATTTTGAGACAGAATTTTGCTAAGTTGCCCAGGTTGGCCTCAAATTTGCAATCTTCTTGTGTCCACCTCTTGGTAGCTGGGATTATAGGTGTACACCACTATACCCGGCTAGTACTAAGTTTGCTCACTCATTCCCCTTTGTGGATGCTTCCTTGTGTTTTGGAGAATTAATTTTTTTTTGGTACTGGGGATCGAACTCCAGAACCTTGTGCTTTCGAGGCAGGCGCTGGAACCACTGAGCTAAATCCCCGACTTCCTTGTGTTTTGAATAAGCATCCTAAGCATTCCTGCTAATTGCTGAACTTCCTGGCAGTGCCTTCTAAACTAGAAATGCCCTCTAAACTAGAAATGCCTTCTAAACTAGAAATGCAAAGTTCTCAGGGAACTTTGCCCTGAGAAATCCAGGTGGTAGCAGTCAGGGTTCCCCAGACAGAACCAATAGGAGATATGCATAGATGAGTTTGTGCACGTGTGTGTGTGTGTGTGTGTGTGTGTGTGTGTGTGTACATGTACATGAGAGGGATTTATTAGGGAAATTGGCTCACACTGTTAATGGAAGCTGAGATGTCCCACAGCAGGCCATCTGCAAGCTGGAGAACCTGGGGTGCTTCTGGTGTGGCTTAATCCAAAATTTCAGCCTCAGGGAATACAAAGGTGCTCCCCTTAGTCTGAGACTGAAGGTCTGAGTAGTTGGGGGTGGGAGGGGGGTGTCAGTGGCGTAGGGCCTGGAGTTCAGAAGGCCGAGAGCCCAGAGTTGTGATGTCCCAGGGCATCAGAGTGTCCTGGAGATGACAGCTATAGGAGAGAACAAGTTGGTCTTTTCTTTGCCTTTCTGTTGAGTGGGGCTCCCCAGGGGATTGGACTCATCCTGCCACTCACACCACTGTCCTCCAGAAACCCCCATAAGTCGTGCTCTACCCCTTCTCCAGGTAGCCCCTAATCCAGTCAGGTGACACTTGAAATCAACAATCACACAGGTGCACTGCAAATTTCTAAGTGTCACAGCATGCTCCCAAGCTAAGATTATTACAGTCTCTAGATTGAGTAGTAGACTCAGTATTTCTGTAAGGAGCATATACCTTCCAAAAGGAAGGCTGAAAATTCGGTGAAATGGAGGTACATCCTTTCCATGTGCTGAAGAAGCATGGCCTTTCACTGGCTTAGTTAGCATTTGATTATAGAGTAGCTTAGATTATTTTCTAAATATTTTATATCCAACATCTGGCAGCCTTGATTATGTTGTTGAACTCCTCAAGGGTGGTGATCCTGTATTTTTCACATTTTATTCCTCCTAGGTAGGAGAAGAGAACAAGTTGGAGAAAGCATTTACTTAGATTCTGGGTAGAGGAGCTTGGATTGAATCCTGGAGGAACAGGGGCCTCCTGGTGGCTCTTGTGCTGCAGACTTAACATGAGCAGTGATGGAGAATGTGACTTGGCAGGAGAGTGGAGGCTGTGGCTTGGTGTGTTCCTGTCCCTGGGAGTTTCTGGTAGTTATACTAACAACAAGAAAATCTCTCAGTAAACAGGACAGAGTGTTTAAGTCTACGCAGAGGTAATGTTCTTCACTGAGAAATAATGCAGCATCATGGCAGACACACAGCCTCATTTGGGGTCTCTCCACCTTCTGTCCCCAAAATCCGTAGTGGCAAGAGAAGTGATGTTTCCACCCACCGACAGACAGTGGCCACTCTGGAAACATCCCCTAAGTCACTTTGTCACGATGACAGTTCTGTCTTTTTTTTCTTTCTTTCTTTTTTCCTCGATATCAGGAATCGAACTCAGGACCTTACACTTGTGAGGCAGGCATGGCGCCACTGACCTAAATCCCCAGCCCAGTTCTGTCTGTTTTTGAGTAGCCTTTTGATAGCAAATCTGATAGAATTCAAGAGGTAGTTGAAGGGTTTTCCTTTTGAGCGGGCATCTGGGTGCTCAGGTTTGTACCCCAGCCTTTCTCCCTGCTTACTTCCTCTGCCTCTGAGACACCGAGTTTTCTTCACACTGCTGTCATCATGCTGGCTCTGCCTGTGGCCAGAAGGCAGCAGGGACCCCAGCCAGGCTACCAGTGACAGTTGATGAAAGCAGGGCCTTTCAGAATCTCATCCTCTTAGGCAACCTGAAATTGAAATAGCAAGGCCACATAATTTGAGCCATTCATTGTACACTCATTGTGCAGCAGAAGCATGAGGCTCAGAGGAGACAGTTAGGGACAGTAGATGAAGGAGCTGTTGATTTCTGATCCTAAAAAATGGTGGTTAAATTTCAGTGATGATAGTGAGAACTCAGATTTGTATAGTACTTTCCAAGGCGGTCCTCATAGGTTGCCTCCTTTAAATCGCAGAGCAGCTCTGCATGTCAGAATTATCATAATTTTCATTCGTTTTCTAGGGAAACAGGACCTGGTAAGATTTAGGGACTCGAACATGATTCTTCTGGTTCCAGTGTCCCTTGCTGTACATGTTTTCTCTGGCATATAGAGGGATGCAGCATGAGACCAGAGTTCTCCAGAATTACCATTGAGTGTCAGTACAGGAAGGGATTCTTCATTATCTTCATCATCCTCATCCTCATCCTCATTATTATTATTGGTATATGTTTGTCATACATAATAATTCCCTTCATCTTGGGAAATTGGTACATATACATACCGCATCTTGATCATTTTTACTTCCTCTTCCTGCACTCCCTGCCCACACTGTCCATTGACCTAGTGGCCAGCACTTAGTCAGTACTTAGTGAATGTGTGTTAAACAAATGGATGAATGATTAACTGATTTTAATTGTGACCATATTGTAATTGTAACCAAAACATATCAGCACATTTCATTTATCTCTGTCTTCACCTACTTTTTCTATTAATGTTGTTTTCACTCAGTTTGTATTAAGAGGTTAGTTTGTAAAAAAAAAAAAAAAAAAAAAAAAAAATCCCAAGATAGCCAAGAGGCCCCGTTTGTGTGTGAAGCACCAGTAGTAGCATTATTGAACTGCTTTTCTGTGGCACTGTGGGTTCATCAAAGGCCTTTGTCATTGTTGCTTTAACCACAGATCTCCAATTAATTATTTAGTCCCTTGCTTTTGTTAACTTAATTTGAAAATCAAATTGCAGCAAAACGCAGGTCAACAGCTGCAGCTGTGGGTGCAGACAGTGGAAGCCAAGGGACGGCTGGAGATGGGATGGCAGGGACTGCCAGCCAGGGGTTTCCACCACTCCAGGGGGCTGAATGAGGAGGGCACCTTAGGTTACAGGGGAGGGGGCTGGTCTCTGGGCAAGTGGGGAGCAGAATATGCAAAGAATTTTTGATCTCAGTCCCTAGGTGAAGAATGATCAGCCAGCTTATACATCCCCTCATACAGTGGTGGCGAACCTTTAGAGCTTTCAGTGACACAAATAGCCTAGTGCGGCATGTGTTCCATCGGTTCAGCACCACTGCCCTAGTGGGTTCTTGCTATAAAACCCAAGTCCCAACTCTTTCCGTAATTGTTTTTGGACGATGAGAAATGATACTAAAAGGTACTGCTTTGTTCTGGGACTGTCTCCCCGTGAAGCAGGTGAGCATTATGTGCTGGTGGGTGGAAGACATTTGAGTGGAGCAGGCCAGAGACAACAGATGTATTTGAGATGGGAGGGGGATTCTGGGTCCAAAGAGGTTTTATATAAGTGTGTGTAATTTGATTTTCAGAGGGCTCATATATGGGGAAATTAGGAGTTGGAACAATCTAATTATATTTATCATATTCCATATAGCCCTGAGCCTTTGAGAACCCATATATCAGCCTCATTATGAAAGGGATTTCACTCAGTTCTCAAAGCGGCCCTATGAAGCATGGGTGCTGTTATTCCCATTGAAAGTGAGGAACCCAAGGGCCAGAGAGGGTAAATAATCTGCCAAGGTCATAGCTAGCAAGTTGCAGTGCTAGGATTTGAATTTGGGTCTTCGAAAACCTCTTTCACTGCCACTAGGATAGAAGGAGACTTAGTCAAGATTGAAATAAAAAAAATCAGATCTGATGAAAGGTCTTAAGGGAGTTGATTTTTCTTTGAATGTTCAGGGATTAATTGAAATAACATATTACTACTTGGTTATGCCTTCATTGGGACTTATTTCTTTGGAGTCTTTTGGAGATTCTTTGCAATCTTGTTAGAGAGAACAATAATGTCTGGAGGCTCGCAGGAAGGCAGGCAGTGTGTGTTAACAGTGAAGAGTCAGAGATGCCTGCTTCTGGGGACTGGTGAGTAATTAACACTGGGGCATCTTTCTCCTGCCTGTGTACACAGTGATCTGTCTGAGTTGACCATCTGGTGTTGCATTGTTGATAAACACTATTATACCAGTGATTTAACTTATGCCCTGGAGAAAGAAATGCCTTCTAATTCTCTTAGTGGTCGTGAAAAGTTGGCATTGATGGGATTTTAGAGGAAGCCTTCAGGGCATCAAATGATGGAAATAAAGAAAAGAACATTTCTAAAGATTCAATAGGGATTTCAGGGGCCCTCCAGGAATGAAAGAGTTTCATGAGAAATTCACATTTGAGTCCAGTTTTAAGGGGAACAGTTTTCCATGACTGAATGATGTGAGACCCAGGCCTTCCTGATGGTTGTTTTAAGTTGAGAGGGTGGTGGGGAGGGTGACAGGAGCAGCCTGTAGCCGCAGGAAACAGTGCCACTCACTCCCTGTTGTCACCGAATCTTTCTCCAGTGTCTTCCATGGGGGCTCTGGCTGCTCTGGTTTTTATGGGTGAGGGTTAAAATGTGTTTTTGAACTGAGCAAGGGAAGAAGCTTTAGCAGTTTATCTTCTTTCCTCCTTGGTCTCCTTCTCCCACTTTCTCATTTTCCCACCCTCCCCCTTTCCCTTCCTCTTTTCTTTCTTTCTGTTTGATTGAATCCAGGGCCTCCCACATGCTAGGCAAGGACTCTACCACTGAGCCCAGCCATTTCTTAAATTTTATTTTTTATGTTTTGTAGTACTAGGGTTTGAACCCAGGGCCTTTACACTGAGCTATATTCCCAACCATTTCTATTCTTTTATTTTGAGACAGGGTCTCACTAAGTTGCTAAATTACCCAGGCTGGGCTCTAACTTGTCATCTTCCTGCCTCAGCCTCCTGAGTAGCTGGGATTACACTAGCCCAGCTCCTCCTTTGTATTTCCCTTTTCACTTTGACCACAAATGGGAATTGGGAAGCAGAAAGGAAGAAGATGTTATGGATTAGGGAAGGAGAACAAAGGGTGGTTTTCAGTTGTACATTGGGAACTAAAAGAATCCTCCACAAACCAAAAAAAAATTTCCTGTAGCTGCTTCCCAGCTATTTTTAAAAAGATTCTGAAAAATAAAAAGCGTCTTTAATCGAGAGCAATAATAGTATTAGGTCTTTTACTGCAAGTTATATTTTTCTGTGAGCCTATACTTATTTTGCCAGCTAGAAATAGCTCAAGTTATTTAAACAACCACGACTGTTGTCTAAGAAATGAGTGTGGGCTGAGAATAGCCTCATTGATTACACTGTTTTGAAATAAACCTTATTTTTTGTACTCCCTTTAGGTAGGAAGAGTTTCTAACTGTTCCTGTGATTATCCCATAGTGCCTTCTGTTTATATCAATCTGGTAGCCTCAAAATGTAATCATTTTATTCTTTTCCATTTTTAGTCTATAATAGAGTGAGCAGGGCTGGTTTGTGAGACAGGTATATACCTATATACAACAGCAAAGACTTGAGAAATCTCTTAATTCTCCAGAAGTGAACAAGTCAAACAGTAGGATTCCCCTTCACTTCAGTCCAGGGACAGAAATCCTCAGTGAGACTTGATTGAGATCCACGCGAAATCTTTGTCTCTGGAGATCTTCAAGGAGAAGCAAGGCTGGCAGTGGACAGAAGCAACTGCTCAGTGCTGCCTGGGTGGATGGGTGAGTCTAGCCACAAGCGCAGGGGCTTCGGGGAACTTCCATAGGCCGAAGGACCAGGAACACAGTCCTGTCCTGTGGCTTAACCCTAGAGCACACTATTTACGCCATGTGACTATGGAATGGTGCCTGGCTGGGCCTGGGTAACACGGTGGTGCTGGGGGGAACCTGTTGCTTCTGTCTTAAGACTCTGAGGCATCTGTGTGCAAGAACCCCGGCCAAGGGGCAGAGAAGAGCACAGCCCTGACTCAGCCAGGGCATTTGACTCAGTGGGACTAAGGCATGAAAAGAGAAGAAGAGTTTCAATGCCAGATGGCCCTGGGTTTCATTCCCAGCCGTGGTGCCCATCAGCCATATGGCTTTGGACCTATCACCTGATTTCTCTGCACCCCATTTTCTCCACATGTATATTGAAGCTGCTCACACAGCTCTGTTAAGCCTTAGAATTAATGTTAGAATGTGCAGAGAGTATAAAGTAAACTGTCAGTAAGTGGTAGCCATTGTGAATATTCACTACTGTAGTGCTGGTGTTACTGGCAAAGGACGAACAAACTAAAAACGTGGCTGTCTGTGAGACCTCTTTGAACTAAAAAGGCATCTTGACCCCAACAGTCAGAGTTGCTGCAGATGCATACACAGGGCAGGTCAGAGTCAGGGATGTTCCCTGCATCCTCTGCCCTCTTTTCTAGCCCCCAGGGACTGTTGCACTTTCAGCTCACTCTTAGGCCCTATGGATGGCAGCTTGTGGAAGAAATAGGTGTTGAAAAAAACCAGAAATAACAACCCATTCTGAAGCCTCATGATGAACTAGCATTAAGTTGTCATCACCAGAGGGTGAAAAAGGCCACGGGCACATCCCATCCTGCCAGGCACCCAGCAGGGGACTGGACCCCATGACACCTGAGAGCTGAGGCTGACGAAGGTTAATGTGTGCCACTCACCAGGCTGCTGTGAGTGACAAGATGAGTGTCTGAGAGGAGCAGAACCAGAATATGGCAGAAGTATTTTTTTTTCCTATGAAAGTCATTGACCTTTACATCCCTCTGAGCTATCTTCAAAGGGAAAAATCATTGTAAGGACCATGGGATGCCTTCTTATTTTTCCCCTCCCTTTTTCTCTTACTCCTTGGAGAGTTTTAAGAGAAAGAAAGTCACCCTAAAAAGGTTAAGAAAAAAAAGAGGAGCAAATAGCCCCCTTTAAACAGCTTCCTGTCTACTCCCTGTACAATTCTATGGTTGTGCTTATGAAATGTTTTCTTGAGAAATGTAGGGATGTTCACATAATTCTTGCTTTCTTGTGTAGATTCGATCATCTCAGGTTGCCTGCTGTTTACATACATTATTAGGGGCCCAGCACAGTAGGGACTTGATAAATATTAAACCATCATCATTAAAAAATACTTCCCTTTCCACTTTGAGTCCTTTAAGCTTTGTGAATGCACACGGGTAGAATATTAATTACAACACAGTGAAGGCTGCTCAGGAGTGATTACACTGCCCTCTTCGAAGCCTGCCTTTGTGATGTGTGAGGGTTTTCTACCCATCCATCACTTAGAGTTTGCCACAAGGGGTCTCTGAAGACTGTGAAAGCAAACTGTTGTGAGTAAAAAAAGGTGTACAATCTGGGTTGAGAATTCCCTACCTCCACCAGAAACACGCTTGTAAGTAAGGCAGTTATTATTTCTAGTCTGTTCCTTTTCCAAGAGAAGGGAGGATGTGTGGCCTGCTCTAGGCCAAGTGGATGAGATTCCATGTCTTTGTCATCCTTGACCCAAATTAATAACCTAAGAGTTGAGCTTAACATACTTCTCTTGCGGCTGGTCTGTAGCTCTCAAGAAGGAATTTGAGCAATGTCTAGATTGAGAATCCAAATACAGGGCCAGGGATTTAGCTCAGTGGTTTTGCTGCCTGCTGCACAAGTGCAAGGACCTGAGTTTGATCCCTGGTACCAAAAAAAAAAAAAAAAAAAGAATCCAGAGACACCCTTTGAGCCACTTGAGATGATATCGCTTGATTGGAATACATTATCTGCCAAGTGATAGAGGGCAGAAGTGGGAGCAGGAGTTGGGCCACCAAGCTCTAAGGTCCCCAGGTCTGTGGTGGACGCTCTGGAGGACAGGCATCCAGGTAGCCAGACTTGGCTTCTGCCTGTGTATCATCTTGCTCTGTGACTGCACCAGCGCCTAGTCTTTCTGAACCTTAATATCTGCGTAAAACAGGTTTGCCCTGAGTTGCAGGCTTCGGGACACCTAATGTCCTGCATTACTCCATCCTCCAGCACTTGTTTCCCAGGCTTGTAGCGTCCTTGCTGGACGCCCCCTTGCCTCACTCACACACCAGCCTTTAAGTCCTCTGTAGATGTCATCTTCTGTGGAAAGCTTCCCCAGGCCTCTTCACCTCCATGACTTTCTTCTGTCCTTCTCAGCACATTATCTCCCCTGCCCGGGCGTGTGTGCTGACCTGCACCCCACAGTGCCAAGGATCAGCTGTCAGTATCTGGTGTGTTGTGTTGTACCCAAGCCCTCCCGACCGCTTGTGGTTCTAGTTCTCACATCAGACTCTGGCTCTGGCCTGCTATTCTTTGACTCTTCTGTCTCTTGACTTTCTTCTGGCCTGAGGTCTTTTCTTCATTCAGGGAAGCCACCTTGTTCTCATTTTCTAACTTGTGACAGCCC
Source organism: Heterocephalus glaber (assembly GCF_053883595.1). Lineage (NCBI taxonomy): Eukaryota > Metazoa > Chordata > Mammalia > Rodentia > Bathyergidae > Heterocephalus > Heterocephalus glaber. The sequence goes on along the minus strand of NW_028258471.1, from coordinate 2,326,578 downwards.
CTTACAATTGTCTAAGGTTACAAAACCTAGCAGTCACATTGTTGGTAGGTATTGCCCTTAATTTGATGAGTGACAGATTTGAAGCTTGGAATTGAAAGGGCTCTGAGGGAAGCATTCAGGGAGGTCAGCCCTCCACCCAGCACCAAGCGGTGTTTAGCATAGAGGCTGTCAGTCTGCCTGGCGATCAGAGTCATCACCCAGTGCTTCCTTACCCCAGATTTCAACCCTGCCATAAGAACTGCTGGTTCAGCAGGTTCAGATCGAGCCCAGCAATATGTATGTCCTGGTTCTGATGGTACCCGGGACCAGGACCACCATTCTGAAGTGCTGACAGGTAGACCACAGCTCCTGGGCTTGTACCTGTCTCCACAGGGGACACTTTGGCTTCTCGTAAGATGTCCAACCCCATTCATCCACCTCTGGCAGTGTACCTAGATTGTAAAGCACATTGTCAGTCGGAGTTTAAAACCCACATTTAAGGTGATCTACTTGATGATTAGATTAAGTCAGCTATCTATTTTTAAGAACTATTCTCAGGTTTGAATAGGTGGAGTTACACCTTGCATGGGATATACTTATGTGGCTATTTAAAAAATATTATAGCTTTTAGTCTAAATCATTCTCTATTCCTGTCTGCCTCATTTGCAAAGCCTCTTTTCATCTGTTCTCCACCTATTAATTTAATCAGTGCTCCTGTACTCTTTTGAAACCTCGAGCTTCAGTCTTAGAAGGCTTTTTCCCAGTCATCCCTACTGATTAATAATAAATAAAGGCCATGCATCTCTCTGCAAGAAAGCGCCAGCTGCCATCTTCAGCCCTGGCTTCCAACACCAGAGCTTCCTCAGTCCTGACATGCAGAGAAACGCAGTGTGGGGTTGGTGACCTCGGGAGTGGGCACCAGCTGCTCCAGGTAACAGGCTTGAGAGGAACTGGAGGGAGGGACAAGTAGGAAGCAGCCAGGTAAACAGGAGGAGAGGAGCGTTTTAGGCAGAGAATAGCATGGGCAAAGATCCAGAATGACCAGGGAGGACAGAACAACCTCGAGGCCATGTGCATCATGGCCTCTTGTGGTTTTCCATCTCACAGGGATGAGATGATGATGAGGAAGGGTAGGTTAGATCAGTAGTAGCCTTTGGAGCTGTGCTCAGGAGCTCAGTTTCTTCCTGTCCTGTCCTGTCCTTTCCTTTCCTTGGACTGGGTGTTGAACCCAGGGAGTGCTGAGTTCCATCCTCAGCCCTTTTTTATCTTGAGACAGTCTTACCAAGTTGACAAGGCTGGCCTTGAGCTTGCAGTCCTTCTGCCTCAGACTGCTAAGGAGCTAGGATTACAGGTGTGCACTGCCACACCCACTAGGTTCATCTTAAAGGTACTAGGGACACCTGAAATGTATCTTAGAAGAGAAGCAGGATAATGTTGAGGACTGGAGTGAAGCATAGTGCTGGTACCTAACATTTACATAGCACAGATACTTATTTACCACTAGTACGCTATTTGCACATTACCCGATAACTCATTTATTTGTCATAGTAACTCTATGAGGTAGGTACTATTGTTATTCTCACTTCACAGATGAGGTGATGGAGTTACTAAGAATTTTAGTAACTTGCCTTGACTTACCATAGCCAGTAATTTATGGAGCTGGAATTTGAACCTGTGAAGTCTGGTTCCAAAGTCTGAGCTCTTCACTATAAGTAAAATCATACATCAAAAAGATCCTTCTGGCTGTAGAGTATAGAATGGATTGGACAGGTGCATACGTGGGGACAAGGATCCAACTAGGAGTCATTTCACAATCAGATGAGGGACTGATAATTCAGGTAGGGCTGTGACAAGGCTAACATTCTTTTTGGCCTGAGATTCACTCTGTGTGTGTGTGTTTGTGTATGTATGTGTGATTGGTGATTGAACCCAGGGCCTAGCACATGCTAGGCAAGAGCTCTACCACTAAGCTACATCTCCAGCCCTTCTTAGGTGTTTTGTTTTTTGTTTTTGGTACCAGGGATTGAACTCAGGACCTTGGGCTTTCGAGGCAGCCAGTGGCATCACTGAGCTAAATCCCCAGCCCTCTTAGTTTTTACCTTGAATCAGGGTCTTGCTAAGATTGCCCAGACTGGCCCCAAACTTGTGAGTCTCCTGCCTCAGGTTTCCAGGTAGCTGGGGTTACAAGCGTGTGCCACCATGTCCTGGCTTGAAATTCACTTTTTTGTGTCAGATACGGGTTAGCATTTTGGGGGGACATCTTGACTTGAAGACCAGTGCCATTTTTATTGAGTGAAACTAAATTGACTGTTCTCTGGATGCTACATGATTTTAAAAGGGACAGATGCTGAGCTAGGTGGAAACCCTTCCCCTGGTGGCACTGACACCTCATGTCTGAGTCCTAGGGACCATGCAGAGCCCACACAGTTCCTTCTGTAGTTAAAGATGACCATCCTGAGGCGTGGGGCCCCATCTCCAGCTCCTGTGTGCACCTTCCCTCAGGATCTTTCCTTTGTGCCCTGGGATGGGTAGTCTCATTCTGCTGGGTGAACCATTGCTTCCCTTAGTATTTTGCTTGTGAAGATATTTTGTCCACACAGTTTTATTTTTAATTTGTTACAGAGTTTTACTTCTTAGGTCATACTTACTTATTAATTAATATTTTCCCCAGAAGTTTTCTTCTTTCTTTGCTATATTCCTTTCTTTTAAAGTTCCCTTTCTGAGTCTAACTTTTACCTGTTTTACATATATGCCATGGGTATATCCAGCCTGCAGCCCATGGATTGGACCTGCCTATATTATGATTAAAAAAATGTTTAAAAAATTTTATTATTTAGGTTAACTATTTTATATGTGGCTCAAGACAATTTGTCTTCGTTCAGTGCAGTCCAGGCAAGCCAGGTATGTCCAACCTGTGAGCTCCCCATGGTTGGTCTTTAAATTCTTTGAGAACCTTGATAGGCTTAAACCAAAGTACAGGCACCACCAAATCCTACTCTTTAGAATGTACTATTTTTGGGTAGTTCTAAATGCATTTCTTAGTATAATATTCTTTGGTCTTTTGGTAAAAAAAAGTCACCAGTTTGTCTCTTTGCCCATATTCTAATTGTCTCCCAATCTCTAAGTGACATTTTTCTTATTGATCTGTTTATTTTTGTCCTTTGCCCCAACTATAAAGTAAGTCTTGCTAACCACCATATCTTCCAGCACCCAGGAAGTTCTTCATCGATATTTGTTATGAATGGCTACTTAAGTCATATGATTTAGATTAAAGTCCACAGACCCAGAATTTAAAATAAATTAGGACCGAAAAAGTCATATATCCATTGGTTAAAATGGTAATAGAATAGAGATGTTACTTACAGCACGTATAACCATAAACATGTGCATTATGTATCAAACTATGCATTGCTATTAAAATTTAAAAAGCTCATCAGATATATCAGCCAGTTTTGCATATTGCCAGTAAAATGTGCACATGTTGGGAGATATGGCGACAGAGTATGCTATGTGGTAGGGTGGAGGAGCTGCCAATCCTAACTGTAGAGCCAGACAGACCAGGAGGAAGAAATCAGATACCAAATATTTTAATAGTTCAGCTATCCCATCGCTTCCTGCCTTCCTAGCAATGGTCAGGGGCAGACATTACTATTGTCACTGTTGTGTAGAGAGGGCTTAGGGTCACTTGTCTCAAATCGCACAGCTGGCAAGAGGGCTTAACTTAAACCTAGGTCCTCTGGCTCCAGTCCCATTCCCTTAAATTTCGTCTGATAACATCCTAGTTTTTGGGTTGACAACGAGAGGGGAAACTGTATCATGTACAAGGTATATGCCAGCACATTAAGCCTCAGAGAGCTTTTTAAACCTTTTCTCCTAGAGCAGTGGTGACGAACTGGTGTCACACCTGCCACAGCAGGCACACAGAGGCCTCTGTATCGACACATGAGCCAAGTCACCCCAGCAGCCAAGCATCAGATAACAGTTGTTTTTTCTAAACTAAAACCTCGGTATTCAGGTTTAATTGCAGTGTTGGGACTTCGTGATAAATAAGTGAGTTTGGGGTTGCAGTTTGGGCACTCATTTCTAAAAGGTTTGCCATCACTGCCTAGAATAAGAGCTTTTGTGGCTGGTACAGAGCCTGCTCAAGGGTCACTGACTGTTGTTTGATGATCCATAGGAGTCCAGGGAAATGAGGGACAGTGCATGCAGTCACCTTCTAAGCATCTGAAGGGAGAACTGACCTCAGATATCATGGTGGAGAGAAGCATGTTACAGGATAAGCAACTGTTTGCAAAAATGGACGTGATTTTTAGACCAAAGAGCAATCCACCCAGTGTCGCGTGCCCTGCCCCTGATGGATGAAGGCCTGCTGATACTCAGAACAGTGTGTGCTCCCCATGAAGGCCAGAGCAGTTGCATCTGGGCATGCAGAGGTGTCTCTTATCTACTCCCCGCTTTTCTTCTCTCAAAGTCTGCAGCCAGCAAGGCCTGTGGTAAAGCAAGTCCTAGCGAATCCTCCCCTAGAAAGCCCAGGGGGATGCAAGGTGTCTTCACAACTATGCTCTGGTGAGGTATAAAGGGAAATGCAAGCCCCAGGCAGCAGTAGCTGCCAGGTTCTCCAGTCAAAACTGAATTAAAAGCTCATTAAGTGCTTGAGCAAATGGGGCTGGCTGGGCTGTGCAGTGGCTGGGAAAACTGAAGTGGAGGAAGGGAAGGGGCGGACATCTCCAGTTGGCAAGTGGCAGGCAGTGAGCAGGGTGGGCAGACCAGGAAATGAGACAAAACCCAGCCGTCACACGGGTGTATTTGTGAGTGCTGTATAGGAGTTTGGGGCAGCCACATAATGTATGCTAATTGCTGTATTTCCTTGTTCTTTTTCTCAGGGAAAATGCTCAGTTGGAAAGCTCAGAAAGCAGGGAGGCAACACAGAAATGCCAAAATGTAGACATTACAAAAAAGAGAAGAAGAACAAAGGAAAGCAGGGATCCAGGTTGACAAAAAAGGCTGAGCATTGTGCTCTCAGCAGTGCTCTCTGATCCCAGTGAGCCTGATGGAAAATAAATGAGCAGAAGATTAGGATTTCACATACGATGCTGCCTTTCTCGGCATCTGGGCCATTTTGTTTGAAATTTGTTGATTGTATTTTTTTAAAAACTAGAAGCAAAAATTCTACCCACTAAAAAGACTAGAAAGTTAGCAAGTTAACATGAAATTCCAGAATGGTTATCATAGCTTTCAGCAAATATTCATTAAAAAGTGTGAGCTGGCTTTCTCTCTACTTTTCTATGCAAGACACCTCTCGGTTGACCTCAAGACTCACATACAAACTAGGAGGATAAATTTGAGCCTACTTTAAATAATATTCCATTCCCAGGAAAGACTCAGGATATTTTTTTATGTGTCAAATCTTGTACCTTTACTGATTTGATAGATCTCTTTGAATGACTGGCATTCTTTAAATCAAATAAAAACAGAACAAGATATTAAAAGAATAATTCATCTAATGAAGCTAGAGTGTGCAGATATATTATACTGGGAAAAATGAATCAGAAAAGAGAAATACATTTTTTTTCATTGATCAAGATCCCAGGTGTTGAATTATTGGTAAGTAACTTTTGATATTTTTAATTTGGGGGGATATTGGGGATAGAACCCAGTGTCTTGCACATGATAAGAAATGCTCTACCACTGAGCTATGCCTTGAGACCCCAAGATTCCTTTTGAGAAGCTACAGTTAGGAGACAAAGAGGATCATCTTCAATAGGGGCTGGTTTTCTGGTCTCATTTCAGATAGGAGACTGCTTTTACAGCCTGACCCAGAAGAGTGCTCCCCAAAAGGGAAGACATCACACACAGTCTGGAAGTTCTTCACTGGAAAAAGAGTCAGTCCTTAAAGGGTGAATCCCATTGGATTTGCTTCAGTAATGCAGTTTGTAGAATACCTATCTGGACTGCAGTAAACCCACTGGTACCTGGCTCCCCATGTAGGATAGCCTTGGGTTGAAGATTCCCAACAACAAGATTAGAGAGAGTGCCAGGAGCATCCTACTGTGCCCCCTGCATCCTAGAGCAGCCCCTAGATTGCCACCAGTGTACTCCAGGCTCTGGACTTCTGCATGTCAATGTCACAGGAACAAAGCAATGTGTTCTCTGTCCTTTACAGAAATAGCCCCCAACTTTAGACCCAGCCCAGGACCCAGGTCATGTAGTTCTGGAGTTTTTTGACCTCGGATGAACTGGAATCATGCCTGAAGTTAGGTTCTCCTCTGGCTGGAAGTCAGAACACAGACTGAGTACTCCCCCTCCCTTTGGCTCCTGTCCCCACCCAGTTCCTACTGCTGCATTCCTCCACCCTTAGGGATCTGTCTCACCTTCGAGCTTCTCTCTTCTGAATGGGAATGTATTCAGCACTGCTTTCTGGATAGGAGTCAGATGTTCTTTCAGTCATACTCAAGAGCTTTGGCAGAGGACACTGTAGAGCCTGATTTGATTTGTTCTTCAGATCTGGCTTACCTGTTGGCAATTTTGCAGGGACAAAATGTACTCCTGGGCCAGGGATTTAGCTCAGTGGTTTTGCCGCCTGCTGTGCAAGCACAAGGACCCGAGTTCAATCCCTGGTACCAAAAAAAAAAAAATGTACTCCTAGTTTACACTCTTATCTATGAAAAAGCAAAGAGTAATACACTGTAAGAACTTTAATTAGCATACATATGGACAGTTGCATATATTCCAAGTGTATAAATACATAAAAAATAACCAGAAGAGGCTAGTGTGAGGTGGAAATGTGGAAAGGGATTTTATGCATGCAGCCTTTCTTATGAGAACCTGTTACTGCTTGTGGAAATTAAAATATGAGCATTTATTTCAAGAGCAAGTTTTCCCAAAGTCCCTAGATTATTTTCTTGTCTTCCTGAATTCATTCTAATCTGAATTTCTTTCTTAAAAGGAGATAGAAGAGGATAGAATTTACTTGAGTAGCCTGTCTGAATCATTTCTGTCTTTTAGGTTTTGAATCTGGTTTTCAGGAAAGCCACATCTGTCAGTTCAAAATATATTCATCAATTCTTTGAAAATGCCCCTTGGCCAGGCTTGACTGGATTATGCCAGAAACAAATCTCTCTTGTTAAGTAAACATTCATTAAATATATGGCCTGAATATACTCCTTTTGTTTCCTACATCAGGTTTTCCTAAGTCCACAGATGTATTTGTTCAGCCACAGTCCCCTAAAGAAGGCCAATAGTATTCACTTTAAGATAAATAAAAAGTAAATTGTTAAAGTAAGAAATTAAGCTTCAGAAAAAAGTGTGTTTTGGGGATATACTGTGGCACCCCACTGATAGTGACCTTGTGAAGACCTTGCAGTTGGATATAAAATCAAAATAAAGTCTCCTAATGATGCTTGATTTTAATTCCTTAAGGGGTCTTAAGGGCCAGCTGAATAAGGAGAGGCAAAATCCAATGTACTAGTGAAAAAAACCAGACAAACAAACAACTCCTGGCACTCTTACACATTTTTGGGCTCTAATCATGTAAGAAGAGCTAGGCAGTGTTTCCTTTTAATTATGTATGTAGGACAGTGGGCTTTCTGCTAATGATGACACAGGAGTATATTTCTCAGATCTAGCAGATAGATCACCTGATTAGCTTACTTCTAACAGCCTTGTCTTCTGTTTCTTCTTTTTCTATTCTTTTTTGTGATACTGGGGATTGAACACAGGGTCTTTTGCATAGTGAGCAAGCACTTTGTCACTGAGCTACATTCCCAGCCTTTTTTTTTTTTTTAATTTTGAGACAGCATCTTGCGGAGCTGCCCAGACTGGCCTCAAACTGTGCTGATCCTCCTGTCTTAGCTTCCTAAGTGGGATTGCAGGAGTATGCCACCATGCGTGGCTAACAGTTGCATTTCAGTCTACACTATTATGGTAAATCCAACTCAGAAGTTGAATGGGTGTTTGTGTATTATTATGAGTATCCTTTTTTTTTTTTGGTACTGGGGCTTGAACTCAGGACCTTGTGCTTACCAGGTAGGTGTGGTGTCACTGAGCTACATCCCTGGGCCGAGTATCCATATTTTTAGTTGTCCTGTTTTGCAAAAGACTATCACCATCTGAGTGCTCACATGTAGAAAGTTTGATCTAGACTCATGTTTACACAGAAGCTGTCACCTTCATAGGAAGTTCAAATGAGATATTGTATATAAGAGTATGGAAAGATTTTGTTAACTAAGATGTTATAATTTTGGTGGAGCCAATAGCACATATAAATATTTAGGAACTTCCTCACATTAACTACTGTTAATCACCTCAGGATTTGGGGGGAAGAGAAAACTCTGGAATTGAAGTAGATAGAGAGATTCCCACAGGATAAATGTGAGCTGGAGCTGTAAGGAATGGATTAGAGTTGAGTAGATATGATACCTTATTTTATGGCACAATAAATGGCAAATAACACTCTTTCTTAAAACAACTTTCAAGTAGATTATCCCACTGGGGAAAAAAAAAAGGTGTTCAGTGATCAGTTGGAATTAATATTTGAGTAACACATCAGCATTGTAAATTACTTGTTTATTTTATGGAAGCTATTTTAATATGGCTCATTGAAATGGAATGCTATTAGCTGAAATGAAAAACACTCAGAAGCTGAAAACCAAGGGCTTGCATCCTACCCATCAAAGTATGATTCCTCATAGGCCTAGTTAGCGGTAAGCTGGACTCCTTATTTCTTTCCTTTTCTTTTGGTACCAGAGATTGAACTCAGGAGCTTGCACTTGCCAGGCAGGGGTGGTGCCACTGAGCTATATCCCTGGCCCAAGAATTCCTTATTTCTTTTATCCCCTCTGGAAACATTAAAAGGTAGCAAGAAGGTCATCTCTATGTTCCTAATACTACATTAGATCACACAATCACTCTTCTTTACTTTTTTTTTTTGGTATCAGGGATCGAACTTGGGACCTTGTGCTTGCAAGGCAGGCACTGGAACCACTTAGCTAAATCCCCAGCCCTACTTTTACTAAATATTGTATTGCTGAAATATAGGGTTAGATTTGGATGAAGGAAGAGAGCTTGAAGAGTTGGAGAAAGTTCTTCTATTAATTTTTTTCTTGCCTCTGTGCCCACAGAGAAGAGCTACCTCATACCAGAGGTTCAGTATCCCCTGGGGCAGAGACTCTGGTAATGTGTTCAGAGCGATTTTGTGTTCAGTAAACAGAGCTAAAATGTCCACCAAGGTTTTCTGTGTATGTGGTTTATCAAGTCTTCAAAAATGGTGCCTTTTCCTGCTGCTGCCTAGGAAACAGATACAGAGTAGAAAAGGGGAGTGGGAGAGGCTTCTTCCCTACTTAGAGTAAGGAAGGAAATAGTAAGGTGGGGGGATGTGAGCAAATAGGATGGTTTCTCTGGAGTATTTGTGAGATTAGCACAACAAAACTTGGAGCCTACAGGGCCGGGGATGTAGCTCAGTGGCACCACACCTGCCTGGCTAGCACAAGGTCCTGAGTTCTATTCCCGGTACCAGAAAAAAAAAAATGAAGCCTACAAACAGGTTAGAAATCTAGAAGACTGTCTGGGTGCCTTAGGTTTAAAGAAAAAGCTTGATAGGAGCATGCTTAGGATTCAGTAACACCCAGATGAGAGAGGTTGAGAACCAGCCCCCAAAGACCCTTCATTTGGGTCCCCAGATAGGACATGCACCCAAGGACAAAGAACAGGAAAACAGAAGACCCAGGGCTGTGCCCTGGTGTGCAGAGAATTGCCCTTCTTTCTGGGAGGGGAGCTGCAAGGTCGGTAAGAACTGGGTGTACTTTTCTGGGTAGCCAAGCATCCAGCCATGACTAACACCCCGTGCAGGGTGGAAATACATAGATGTGAGTCAGTGTGCATGTGCAAGTTGGCCACCTGCATCTCCCTTTCTGAAGATGCAGTGTGGTGTATACATAAACAGTTCAGATAAACAGGAATCCCAGGTCCCTTTGGTTGGCTGCAGGTTTATGTGAGCTACTGTATTTGGAGAGATAACCAGATTTATTCTTCTGGGCTAGAGTGCAGGACCTAGGATCCACCTATATGTTGCCATTACAGATGGTGGCAGCCCAGGCACCACTTCACCTGGGACCAGGTTGCCACTCTTGAGCCTCATCCTTTTAGGCCAGGACCTTGATCCTAAGAAGTCCCTTCCGGAGCAGGGTGTGGTAATCCCAGCACGGGGAGGCTGGGGCAGCAGGATCTTGAGTTTGAGACTGGCCTGAGTGATATAGCAAAATCCTGTCTCAAAAAAAAAAGAAGTCCTTCCTAGGTGATCACAAGGCTGTTTGCTGTGTCCAGTCAGATGCCACCTCTGCCAGTAGCTTTGCCCCTTCCAGACTTACTGGGAAAAAAATCAACTCATACTTTTTCCTCCCTGGCCAAAGGCTAAAGGCTTGCCAAGGGGTCAGCAGTTGTTACAGTCTAGGTTTAATATATGCTGTGCCAGCTATTTGTATTATTTGTCTTTTTTTCCTTTCAGTAGCCAAATAGCAAAATAAACTAATACAGTTTTTGTTTTAAAGGCAGCTGGCTTTGCATTGAACAATAGTGTGATTTGATTCTGATAGGAACAGATGAAGGCAGAAGGTCAGCTGTTTCTGTGGAGTTGATCAATGGCAGGAGTTTGATGGCAAATTACATGTCAGATAAACCTGTCAAATGCTTCCAAGAATCAATACTTACTGAGAAAAGTTGATTGAGTCTTAATGAGCACACTTGGTCCCAAGGGAAATAATTCTAGCAGTATGTTCCGACATTAGGATAGTTATACATAAAAACAATGTGAGGATGATTTTAAATGAGGTCGCTCATTTTGTTATTATTGATCAGTAGAATATTCATCATTACACTATCTTATGTTTCACAGAAGACAGCCCCAAACCCATGAGAATCACCGGGAGATTGCAGAAATGTAGACTCACAGGGCTTGCCCTGGGGTCCCTGAATCACAAAGCTGGAGGTTGGGCCATGTGAATCTGCATTTTTATGGAGCTTCTCAGAGTGCCTATAAGAAATAGTAGATTCTGAGAACCACAACTGCCAGCACTGTGCTTTCTCCTCCATCAGGCACCTGTATCCCAGGCCTCTGAGAGAAAATAAAGCCATTCCCAGAGTCTCAGTCGCCTATCATAGCAGCATGTATGAAGCTCAGACCAGGAGTGTTTGAGATTGACTTTAAAATCAGGTGTGAGTTCTCAGTGGATCACTTAATATCTTTGAAATATTCTGCTTTAACTCTCCTTTATGAGGGGTGAGTTTTAGCTTAGTCTAGGGCTCAGAACAGTTTTGGGGTTTAGATCACCTCAGGGTGGGGTGAAGGGGAGCAGAGAAGCTGGGGTTTCATTAACATCTCATCCCTTTTCTCTGTCACCTCCAGCGGCCTTTGCCAGCCTTTCAAATAGGGGCATTGCCCAAGACCATTCTCAACATGAGGCTTCTACTATGCTCTCCAAGAGTGTCAACTAAAAATATGCCAGGTTCATGGCCCCACCTGTCAATTAAGCATGGATCCCTGTCTCTGCCGGCTTACTAGACAGAGCCACTTGGGGATCCCACGGGGACTGCACACTCTGTGTGCCCCACCCCAACCTCGCTGTCACCTGTCTACTTCCTCCCTTTAGAAATGGCATCAGTTGGGGCCTGGGCTGTGCACACTGACCACCCACTTCCCATCCTAGGTCTAGGACTAACTCTGAGGACCCTCAAACCTCCATTTTCCTCATCTGTAAAAAAGGCGTAGTATCTTCCTCATAGCATTTGTGTGCAGATTAAATGAGCTGGCAGACCTAAGGAACTTAGGCTGGTGTTTGGTGCAGCGCAAGTATTGAGTATACATAGCCATTTTTATTATTTATTCCTTTATCCGATATTAACTGTGCTCCTGCTGTGTATCAGACTGTATTTCAGACTTCTGTTCCCTGAGTTAGAAATAGCCCAAATACTGAGTCTTCCTGATATAGGACCTCCAAGCGATATAGGAGAGAGAAAATAACTCCCAACCTGCTAGATGTCAGCTACGTCAGTTCGTGTTCCCCAAAATGGAAGAATGACTTCTAAGGAACAACGGAGGTTGAGTAGGAAATATTTATTGAGAGAGAGATTTTAGCTCCTGAGAGGCAGGAGGGGGCCTGAGTGGGTTGCCAGGGACCCCACATCCCAGGGGAAGTTTTAGAGAGCAAAATCACAAGGTGGGTGCAACATGGGACAAAATTATGATCAACTAGTAAGATTACAAATATAACTGCTTAGGTAAAAATAATCCAGTGGGGAAGCAAATCACGTAGCGAGTGTACATGGAAAGAACAAAGAACTTTTTTAGGAAAGGCTGGATCCAGAGGTCTTGGTTACCCATGGGGTGACTGATGTCTATCTAGACTTTATTGGGTCAGGTGTTACCACTTACCCTTGGGGAGGCAAGTAGGCCTGGCCCTTATCTTGAGGTCTGGCTTCCAGCAGATGTGCCTCCTGCCACACTTACGTGTTTTTCATTTTTTGCACTGACTCTCTCAAGGGCCCAATCTGACTACACGTTAACATTTCTACCTAACTTAACTGTCTATAATATTCCCACTAATGTACCTTCCCTGCAGGGTAAGGGTAGCATCTCTTTTAAGTTTAAACTCAGCACTCAGTTTATAAAAGCAGTACTGATTTTCCCAAATTAAATTCCAGAAAATGGTGTCTTCAATAAGTAATTCACATCTTATCCGAAGAGCATCTCTTACAAGGACAACAGCAGATTTTTTCTTAGGAAAGTTAGGTCTAATTGTCGAACCTCTTTGTTCCAAACTGTTTTTAGTAGGCAGAAGGTGCTGTTTTTGAGATAAAAGTAGCTGATATTCGAGGCTGGGGATTTAGCTCAGTGGTTTCACCACCTGCTGTGCAGGCCCAAGGACCCGAGTTCGATCCCCAGTACCAAAAAAAAAAAAAGTTGCTGATATTGGTAATCTCCTGGTTCTACCTGATATTTAGTTAAGTTCTTGGCATGTAGCAGGTGTCCCTCAAAATAAAAATAATCCCCAAATCTATATCTCAAATGGTGGGATTATTTTATGGTATTCTAGGGAAAATGTATCTCCAATAAATTTTATGTTTTAAAAGGAAGGATTTGCGGCCGGGGATGTAGCTGAGTGGTTCCACCGCCTGCCTTGCAAGCGCAAGGTCCCGAGTTTGATCCCCAGTACCAAAAAAAACGAAAATAAAAGTAAGGATTTGGATCTGTAACCTCCTAAAGCAATCTAAAAAGCAGTGAGGGATAGGGGTGAGGATTAGGAGTCAGATGGGCTGAACTGAAAACCTGGTTCAGTAGCTTCATCTCCATGATAAAGACAGCCAACTCTTCTTAAAACAATCTTCCCTGTCAGCCTCAATTTCCCCATCTGTAAAATAGGAAGAATTATTGTCATTGATCATTATAACGTGCAAAGAAAAAGTTCTGTTAACTCTGAAGTACATCAGAAATGAAAGGTAGTGTCTATTTCAGCAAACATCGTGAAATAGAAGTGTCTGTAATGTATGTATAATGTACGTAGGAAATGCCTCTGGGAATTGTGCAAATACAAGTCTTCCGCCTATGACAGGCCACTCCTGTCTGTGAAGCCTCCTATTCTGTAAAATGAGAGGGAGAAGTAAGTGGGAAGATGTGGTCGCCAGGACTCCTTTAGGGCCTCCTATGCTGGGGCCAAAATTTATGGCAGATGGTTATATTTTAAAAATCTATTTCAGCTAGGAGTGGTAGTGCATTCGTGTAATCCTAGCACTCAAGAGGCTGAGGCAGGAGGATTGCCATGAGTTCAGAGCCAGCCTGAACTACAAAGTGAGACCATGTCTTAAAAAAAATTATGAGTAAAAGATGCATTGTCATTAATCCCCCTAAAAATACTTCCCCTTCATTCCCATTGTTCTTGCCACTTTTTTTTTCTTTTTCTTGTTTTTGGTACCAGGGATCAAATTCAGGACCTTGCACTTGAGAGGCAGGCGGTGGGGTGGCATCACTGAGCTAAATCCCCAGTCCCATGTTTTTGCCACTTTCTGAAGCAGTTCTGGAAGTCTCCTTTTGTGAGTGTCTGAGTGTGCTCGAAACTAAAGTGAGTGCTACTGCTGCAGGCCATCTGACAGAAAGACAGGCTCATAAAAACATCATGGTGTATCCTCATCCATCTTACTAGCAGGCTCTGGCACTGTGCACTGTGCAACTTCTGGCTCTTCCCCCAAGTCAAAATGACCATGAAAGATAAATCTTTTGAACCAGTTCAGAACAAGGCAGCCACAATAGCACACCTAAAGACTTACGAGGGAGGACTTCCAGAACTGCTTCAGAAAGTGAGGTAAGTGGGATAAGTGAGTTCAAAGAGGGAAGGGAGTATTTTGAGGAAGATTAATGGCAATGTGTCTTTTACTGTAATAAATTTTTAATACTGAACATTCACCATATGCTTTGATCACACTTCTTAAATGATAAAGTAGTAAATGGCGAGAAAGATGCTGACCCATATCAGCTTTGGCTTCCCTGACAGGTGGACACTCACTGCCTTAAAAAAAAAAATCTGTAGCATCTGTGCATTGCTGAAGATACGACCTTCAGGCTGTCTTGTCCTCTTCAGCTGATGCCTACACTGGGTGTTGCTGGTCCTTCTCAAGAGTCTTTGAGGGAGCCCAAGTTTTATCAACCTCCAGTGTTGGTGTTGTTCATTTCTGCTCTCAGCCACAGGATAAAATAGAAAAAGAAAAAGGAAGCAAATTTCTGTTTTCCACTGTCTTTTACTTCTAACTCTTGACAGTCTAGATTCTAGATTCTCATCCATTTGCCTTAAGGCTTTGAAGAGAGGGAACAAAGAGAGACATAGACAGAAGAGACACAGACAGAATCAACAGATACAGGGGAAGAACCTAAGGGAATGAGACTCAGTAGGAGTAAAACACTGAAGAGAGGATTTAGAAGGTGAAATGAGATCCCTACCAAAGGAATGAGACCCGTTGTCACCTGGCATCCCGTCCCCAGGAACTCTGCTTCTACTATGTGCAGCTGGAACAGGAGAGGTGGGAAATGAAAAACAGGCTCCTCAGCCAGCAGGAGAAGGCTGGGTGGGAACACTTTGGAACAAAGAACCTAGGAAGTCTGAGGGCTTTGGTTATTATTTATCCAGGCAGATGAAGATCAGGAAAACAAAGCAGAAGATGGCAGAACCACCAAGGGGAAGGATGAGGTAGAACACACAGAAAACCAGACCAAAGCAGCTACAAAGTCCAGGAAATGTAGAGAAAATGAGGTATAGACTCAAATTCAGTAATAACTAAATTCTCTAAAACCCAAGACATGCAAGGTGAGAAAAACAAGTTTTATTGCTCCCAAGAAATGGTCAATTTATTTGTATTGAAAAAAATTGTCACAGGGTATCCTTAACTTGTTTACAGTGGAATTATATTTTTAAAATTCTCTTTAAAAGCGATGTTCAGAATTTGAAGAGTGGTGTGCCATTCTGGAACATGCATCAAGAGATGAAACACATACAGAAAAATAATTCATTTTGAACAGAAAACAAATGGCCATTTCTGAGTATCAGAGGACAAGTGGGAGGGAACCCAGCTGATTGTTCAGCAGAAACAAGGAAGGCCTTGGCCTCCAGGGCATGTGGGCAGCCACCATGCCCTGCTTAGGGTGAGTGTGTCTTCTCCCAGCAACTCAGCAGCCAGCCCAGGCTGCGGGTGTGCCTTTTACAGAGAGGAATCTTGGCACCCCAATTTGAAAACCTTCATTTTGGATGTGAGTGGATCAGGAAAAGGAGAAAGGGATAATGTCCTAGCCATGACCTGGGTCATGAGCACAGCATGACAGGGGTCCCCAGCCTGCCCTTCCACATTGTCTGTGAGGTTCTGGGCAAGTCATTAGATAGTAGGTCCATGGTCTGTGAAGAAAGGAGAAGGATATTTGTGCCCAGCACTTTGGTCAGAGCGCCTAGAAAGCTCCAAAGCGCTCTTTACATGTAAGATTTTATTGCTGTGTTCTTGGGATGGGCTTTCTATTGATGAAAAGATTAGATATTGTCACTAACTGCTTCTGCATATTAACCCATATTTAGTTTGTTGATCCAGGTAGGATGGCACCTAGCTCATAAGAGGTTCCCCGAGTGTGTGTGACTATAGAATCAGTATGCTCATCTTTTACCCATGGTTCCTATCACTTCTGAGACAGCAGCTTAATAAGGGTTCTTTTTCAAGCCTCAGGCCAAGAACTGAAGGTGGAGAAAGGGGAAAAGATGAACAGGTTGATTTGAAATGTAAAGGCTCCTGAGAAATCAGACTCCCTCCAAGGGTAGGAGTGGTACTCCCCAGAGAAGGATGCTGTGTAATTTCCTGGTAATGACTGACTTTTCATGTCCTGTGCTGACACTCTTGGTCCTTGGGGATCTGGACATTCAGGAGACACCAGATCCCTTCACACCTTTGTTTTTTCCAGTACAGTATCTCTGTGGCAGAGGTAAAGGGACTTAGTTGTCTGATCTGCCTGGTGGCCATGTTGTCCCTCAGAGCTGAGATGATTTCTTGCTCCAGGGAACAAAAGGGAAGCTTCTGGAAGACTAGGTTGGTTGTCTCAACCCTTCTGGGTGTTTCTCCTGAGCCCAAAACCTGGAGTGCCCGAGAAAGAGATCTCGTAATTGTAGCCCCTCAGAAGCTCTGTTACACGGAAAACTGTGTTCACCCAATTCTGTTTTTCTTGCTCAGAAATTCTGAGGTGAGATAAAAGAGAGGACCACCACAGGCTCTTGAACAGGCCTTTCTACTTCCTGAACTGTTCATGTGCTGGTCTTCCCTCCATCTAGAAGAGAGCTCAGGGATGTGTTCCTGCTGGGCTGGTGCCTGCTGTGCATCCCAGTGTTAAATCCTTCCCTACTGGCTTCGGCTCTGCTTCTCTTCAGACTGAACACATAGTTGCTTTGCATAGTATGTGGGTTCCTGCAGCAAAGAGGTCTGGATAGAATTTCACATAAAATGCTGTTATTAAAAGCTGCTGGGAGACCTGTTGGTGATTACTTGTTGGTAATTTGAGTCTCTGTATAGAGCACCTTTTATTTATTGCTTTTATCTGTTTAGTTACATTTTACCTGGGGGATGTTTTGTGTATATTGGTTTGAAGTGAGGGGTTTCCTCTCTAGAAATCCAGTATGGTGAAGAGGCAGAGTTAAAGGCATCCCCTTAATTTCTCCTTAACACCAAGACATTTTCTGTATGTGGCTGTTTCTTGGTCTTCTAGATGTTACTTACAGCAAAATGGTCCCAGGCCTCCTCTTTCCCATGTATTTCCCTTTGTAACTCTATAATCTCCTTTAACCTTCTCTGTGGTTTCCGTTTCTTCAAACTGAGAATTTCTGTAAGGTTGGATCACAGTATCAAATGCCTTTTCAGAAAGAACCCATTCTGGTTTTCACTGGCAGAGGCCTGGAAGGAATTAACTAGTATAGCCATGGTGGTATGAGAGCTGTGCACATGTGGCAGGAAAGGGGGAAAAGGGAGAGCCTTGCTGAAGCCCCTGACCCTCCTCAGTCCTACTTATCAGTTATTCAAGAACCTCCTCATCTTCTCCCTTCCATACAGCATAGAAATCAAAGACTAAATTTTTCTGGGACCATTTCTAGATTGTGCTTTGCAGATTAGTTTTTAGGAAAAGGAAGTTGTCAAAATAAAATTCTGGTTTGTGATCATTAATGGAAAAGAAAATAAATAATCATCCTTAAGACCTTTAGTTACAATCCCCTTACAGATGATCTGAAAGGTTTTAGTTGTACTAGTTTCTGTTCACACCAGGGTTTGCTCCAGCGCCCAGCTCCCTCATCGCTCCAGCCTTCTTTCCTCCACACTTGGCTCTTTCATCAGCAGCTGTCACCTGGCTCAGACTGCAATGGTGGGGTTGCCCTGGGCCCAGCAGAGACGGGGCAGCCTCCCAGCTACTGCATTGGGGTGGGGGGGGAGAAGGCTGTGAGCTTTATGTGGGTTTGGTTGTGGCTGTTCAGCTGTAGTTAACCTTCTGAGAGCAAGGAGAGAGCCCATGTTTTGAGAGTGTGTGCACATGTGCATTTAGATGAGTCTTAAACTCCGTGGAAGGGAGAGACCCTATACATACCCTAGAAACTAATGTACGTAGAGAATAACATTTTGCTTTAAGAGACTTTGAAATCACCTGGATATAGTAAACATAAACCACTGAAACAACCTCACTTTAAAAGACACATAGATTGGGCCCGGCATTTAGCTCAGTGGTTTCACTGCCTGCTGTGCAAGCTCAAGGACCTGAGTTGGATCCCTGGTACCAAAAAAAGACACATAGATGCAGTGAATCTGTCAGGTTTTCAAAAGGAAAAAAATGTCCCAGCAATAACTGAGAAATACGGGCTTCTTTATGAGTTTCCCACACAGCTTTGGAAGAACACAGACAAAAGTCCTGTTGTCTGCAGGGACCCTGCTGCTTCGGGGCATCTCCAGTGCATCCTCCTTTGGTTGTGAGGAGGACACTTGGCACACAGCCCCCATCTTTGCTGCCCCAGTCCCACCACGCTAAGCCCCTGAGTTGTGGGGGGAAGACCCCAAAGACTTTCACAGGGAAGCAGGAAGTGGCACAATGGTTCCATCTCTAGTCTCTGCTTTTACTGCCCTCAGACCAATACTGAGCTTCCCGTGTTGCTCCCATTTGTGGGGGCTGCCTGCAGGCTTCCCTTGGAGGTGTCTTTGGAGATCACAGGCTCCAGTGGTGGAGGAGAGAGGCTGGGCCCCGGGTGACTTTGTTTCTTGGGAACTTCTTTCCCGAGGCAACTGAATGAGACCTTCCCAAGCGAGGGTGGTGGCTTCTGCTTCAGAATGCCTGGCGTGTTTCCCAGCGTGAGACATTCCCCAAGTATGTAACTTTGTGAGGATCCCAACCACTGAACTGGGAGCCGTCTGCCATGGGAGAGCTGGCACCCACGGGATGCCAGGGGTGGGGGAGCATGACAGGCCCCTCTGCCAGATACCAGGGAGGCCCAGCCCCTAGTTATATCCTGCAGAGGAAAGGAGCTGGCCAACTGTCCAGGCTCAACAAGAGCATGAAACTTCTCTCTCCCTTCTCATCCTCTCCTTCGCACAAAGCAGTGCCCTAAAGAGGCTTCTGTCGACGGAGCAGCAAGGGAACCTTGGTAGACCATCATTCCCCTCAGCAGTTCCAAAGATGGACACAAAGAGCACCCTTCATTGAATTCCTGTGTGCAGTGGTCTGAAAATTGGTTTGGGAGGACCGAAGGTCAACAGTGTCTGTCACATGGTATTTGTTTTGCTTACCAGTGATGAAGCCGAAGAGGAAGGGAACTTCTGGTGGAGGGTAAGAAGCCCCTGCCAAGGAGTGCCTGGCAGAGGAGCCTCGCTGTGCCTGGGGAAGGGCGTGTGGGTGTGGGGCCACAGAAGCTTGGCTGTGCTGGGCTGCATTCTGAAGGGTGTGCTCAGGGTTGAGGGTCTAATGCCACCATCCTTTGTTGGGGAGGGAGCCGCCTCTCTGAACCTTGCCTCCAGTGTACTTACGTGAATTCCTTCAGTGTATGGTCAGTGAGTGGGCATTTACTGCCTGATGCTTTGGGTACTCACATTAAAATACTATACAGTGAAAAAATGACTCTTCACTTCTCTCTGGTCTTAGGCTTTAGTTTAACTTTGTCTCAACTCGATGCGTTCCAAAATTTTGAAATCTTTGTTCCAAGGAAGCCACTAATGGAAGGACCTAGAGGCCACTTGATGAAAGATGGGCTTATGCATTTTTCTAATTTTCATTTTAAAATTTATTCTGCTTTTTTTTTTTTTTTTTTTTCGGTACCAGAGATAGAACTCAGGTCCTTGCACTTGCACAGCAGGCGGCGAAACCACTGAGCTAAATCCCAGGCCCCTATTCTGCTTTTGTTTTAAGTGCACATTGTTGTCAAAAATAAAACTAAAAAGTTCCCCCAAACAGGCAACTTCCAACAAATTACAGAATTTGGCATTCAGAATAAATGAACTTTCTTTTCTATGGTTTGTTTTAAATAAGTCTGAGTTCTCTGACTGCTCAAACTGTGTAATGTTTTTTTTTCTGTTTCGGAGTTTCTCTGTTTTGAAGGATGTGGAGTAAGACATCCTGAACTTTTGCTTTACTTCATTTTCTTTTATGTAGAGGTGCTGCCCCCTTGTCTATTATTTAGTTAGTTTTGCCAATATTTTTTCTGATGCTTTCTGCTTTCTTGCTTCTTTAAGCACATCCCTGATTTCATTCCTTTCTCTAGCTCTCCTTTGGCATTTGATATCTGTGCCTGGTCTGTTTTTCCAAATCCTAGTCCTAGTAGCTAAAGCTGTAGGGCAGTGACACAAAAGGGCTCTAGAGCTAGGCAGCCTGGATCCAAACCCTGGTTCGACCTCCTTGTGGCTGCTTGACCTTCGGCTGCTTAATGCTCTTCTTGAGGCTCATTGCTCTCGACAGTAATGGGGGACAATCATAACACCTATGTCAGAGAGCTCTTTGGGGGATTAAGTTGGTGATTAAATGAAGCAGTATATTGTGAAGTCTTAGTCCAGTCGCCAGCACCATTATCCTTTATTTTTGGCTTCTAGGTATGTGTTGTTTTTGCTTGTTTGTTTGTTTGTTTTGGTACGGGGGGGATTGGGACCTTGCGCTTTCGAGGCAGGCGAGGCAGGCGCCTGAACCACTGAGCTAAATCCCCGG